>NC_047038.1:39833921-40147315 GCF_011762595.2 Tursiops truncatus
CAATATTCAGTGAGCTGGAGCACTCTATCAGGAGAGCCTGCAAATGCCTTAAACTAAAATGATCACCAGCATTCACCCAGTAGACATGCTGAGTACCCCTGTACCTGTCTGCACCCTGTTGGGTCTCCTTTTCATCCTCTCAACACTTTTTCTCCTTCTGCATTAACTATTGTTGCAGTTTAAGTATCCATGTCTTGCTCCCTTTTCTTCTTCCTGCACAAATCTATGCACAAAAAGTCTCTGAGAGGCAGTGTGATTCAGCAAAATTTCACAGGACTTAAATTTACCTTTAAAAGATTTAAAGATACCTATGACCTTGAATAACAGTAGATGAGAAAGAACTGCCAAATGCACTGAAGAGCAGAGACACTTGTTGAAAAAGGCAAATCTATAAAATAAAGTTAGCAAAAATAGCTCCCAAAAGGAAGTGCAATACATAAGGGCAAACCAGCACTCATTTCTTTGAGCAACTAGAATAGGGTATGCAGACTAACATCCTTGACACCCCTTCCACAATGCTGAGATGTAGGCAAAGTACGTGGTTTCAGGAAAGCTTGAAGCAGTTTCCCAGGAAGGAGGAACCTTGACTTGGGACCAACCTGGCTGCAGTTGATCTCTGTTTTCTGGGAAGAAGCAAAGGCACAAAAAATTCACAGTCATACAACCCTGCCAAATAAGTAACCCCACGCTGTTATGTGGGAAAACTTGTTGATACAGAAACCCATTCTGGCCCCAGCTTAACCCAAATTCTCCTGAAAACAGCTGTCCTGTAAGAACCTACCCCACTCAAAGATGAGAAACCAATAAAAAGGAAGAAGTACAGGATCTCTACAAAGATACTACAAGAAATAAGAATAAAAAGAACAGCAAAATGTGAAAGATGACTAAGCCTCACCAGAAAAATATTGCCATAGAACAGATGTAATATATGAGCAAACACAGAATCATAAATAAAATTTTAAAAATACCTTTTAAAAAACTGTACTAGTAAGATGCAACAAGTTAACCAAAAGAGATGAAACATGAGCTGACAGAATGTGGGAGATAAGTGGAGAGGAAATGGGAAAATTATCATCTACAAAACATGTCTGCATTGGAAAGAGCACAGAAGAAAATAGAAACTGCTCAAAGTGCAGTAAGGCCATGAAAGACAGAAAGACAAAAAAGTGAGAGAAAAATGAACAAAGAATTTTAAAAGATTGCAGATGGCAGATATGAAACAAAGGAAAGAAAAAAAATGACTTCACACATGCACTGTGAAAGGTAGCTTCAAAAATTGAATAAATATGTTTTTAAAGCTATGATTTTGTAAATATTTTCAGATGTAAAAGAAGACCTAACTATATATGTTGAAAGTGTACCCTATAATGTAAGACTTTTTGAAAGGAGAAAAGTTCAAGTTACTGGTCTTCTAAGATAGAGAAAGAATACTTTGGACATGAAGATTAGATCATCTACACAAGAAAATAATCAGGCTAGATTCAAAATGATTCATAGCAACATTTACTGTTAGAAGACTGAGGAACATGTCGTTCCAACATCCTCAGGGAAACAAGAATTTTAGCCCGAAGAAATGTTGGTCTAATTATAAAGTCGACATTCATTCATTTGTTCTGAAATATTTATTGAGCACCTATTATAGTCAAGCATTCTAGGTACAAGGAATACAATATCAGCAATAATAATAACTAGCAGATAAAATTCCCTCTCTTATAAAGCTTACATTGTAATTGGCGGTAAAAATTGAGCAATATATGTATAATGGGAGGAGGTGATAAGTGATAAATTCTAAATAAATAAAATAAATAAATAAGCATAGAAAGTAAATAGAGATTATCAAAAGCACTGCTGTTTTAGAGAGGGTGCCCAGGAAAGCCTTAATGAGACATGACATGTGAGCAAAAATAGGAATGAGTAAAGGAGTAAGCCTTGCATATACCCAGGGAAAGAACATTCTAAGCAAAGATAATAGCTACTACCAAGGCGCTAAAGCATAAATGTGCCTGGAATGTTTAGGAAACAAGAAAAAGATCAGTATGGATGGAACAGAGTGAGGAGGAGGCAATAGGAAGATGAGGTCAGGAAGGTAATGTGGAAAGGCTATTTTTATGTTGGTTATTTTAAGGCTTTGAGATTTTACTCTGAGATGGGAAGTCATTGGAGAGTTTTAAGATGAGTGACATGATCTCTTGCATATTTTAATTCCCTTGTTCTATCTTCTATATTACAAAATGACCATAGGCAAATATAGGAGTCTATTTAGGAGGCTATTAAATAATATAAGTTAAAGTTGATGGTGACTTGGCCCTAAGTGTTAGTCATATAAGCAGTGAAAATCAAAAATATTTGGTTATGAATTGACTGTAGGATTAAAAAATAAGTGAGAAGCTCTAATTCACTCTTGGTGGAATACAAAAAGATACACCCACTTTGGAAGCTGTTTGGTAGTTTCTTACAAAACTAAATATACTCTTACCATAAGATGCAGCAAATGTGCTCTGATATTTGCCTAAAGGTATTAAAAACTTATGTCCACACAAAAACTTGCAGATGGGTGTTTAGAACAGTTTTATTCATAATTGCCAAAACTTGGAAGCAACCAAGATGTCCTTCACTAGGTGAATGGATAAATAAACTGTGGTGCATACAGACAATGGAATATTGTTTAGAGCCAAAAAAATGAGCTTCCCAGCCATGAAAAGACATGGAGAAGCCTTAAATGTATATTATATAGTGAAAGAAGCCAACTGAATAGGTTACATACTGTGTGATTTCAACTATATGACATTCTGTAAAAGGCAAAACTATTGAATAGTTAAAAAAATCAGTGACTGTCAAGGATTAAGGGAGAGAAAGGGATGAATAGGCAGAGCATAGGGGAGTTTTAGAGCAGACAAACTACTCTGTATGATGTTATAAAGGTGGATACATGGCAATATATATTTACCCGAACTCACTGAATGTACACCACCAGTAGTGAGCCCTAATGTAAACTACAGGCTTTGAGTGATAAAGTTGTGTCAATGTAGGTTCATCAATTATAACAAATACACCATTCTGGTGGGGGATGTTGATATTGGGGGAGGTTATGCATGACTGGAGGCAGGGATATATATGTACGTTCTGCTCAATTATGCTTTGAATCTAAAACTACTCTAAAAAATAAATTCTATTAAAAAAGTAAATAAAAAGAGAAGAGTTAAAAATGACTCCATGTGTTTTTGTTCACTGGGGTAAAAAATGGACTTGCCATTTACTGGGAAAATTGTGGGAGGAATAGATTTGGTAAGGGGAAGATTAGAAGCCCACTTTTGAAACTGTAACATTGGCAGTCCAAGTATGGAAGCTAAATACGTAGTTAGATTTATAAAAAAATATTTTTGAGCATACGAGAAATCACAAATTTTGAATAAGCCTTTTTTAAGTATTAGAAGACAAACTTTAGCAAAACTTAAGATCAATAGAAAATCATTGGGAAAGGAGCCTATGGTGGACTTTTAACCCATACATCTATAGGGTTAAGATTAAGAAACCAGTATTACTAAATATTTAATGAAAATAATAAAAATGTTATAAACCTAGAAAGAGAGAAATGGAAAATAGCAAATGAAAAAGCAAAGGGAAAAAGTGTAAGAGAGCATTTAAGAAGACATGTCCTCATCTCTTATAATGAAGCTCTCAAAATTATATAACTTAAAGTGGGTAAATCAAGTTACAAGGATGCAAGTACATTTAAATGTATAAAGTTAAATAGGAGAATAATAAGGAAAAGCAATCATTTTATTAAGAAAAAATAATTAATTACAGCAGACACTTCAATCTCCCACCTACTTCCCTTCTTTCTTACTACTTCAATGGTCAGCACAAATTACAATTACCAGTATCTGTTTTTTGTTTTCTTTTGTTTTTGCTTGAGGACTTGGCTTTCTGTTGCAAGGAAAACATTTTGCCCATCCAAGTGGCATCAAGAAGTGCCAGGAAATTAACACACCTTTAGATCAGCCCTCAACCAAGACTCTTCGCATCAGGTGAATAACCTTGAAATACAAATGTATATTCTACCCTGGCTGCTCAAGATTTTTCAGTCACTCATAGCAATAGTAGGCCCTTTTGAGGTCTGCCTTCCCTTCCTAGCTATATCCCTACTTTTCCTTCTCAGGAAAATCCTTTAATCTGGTCCTGATTCTGATGGAAAACAAATTAAGACAGTTGGTATGAGAAATGGTCCTACGAAGCAGATACTCAGGATGGATTCTGAAATCGGATCACTTACCAACCGGAAGACAATAATGATGTTACTTTTGGGGTAAGAGGTGCTGATACTTGTTGTGTTTTAACTAGCATGGATCTCACGATTTCACTCACCTGTGGTGCATTGGGATGTGATACAAATAGAGGGGGATGCCCCAACTAATGCAGTATTTCTATCATTTGAGAGATAAAATACGGTAGTTCCTAGAAGTACCATGGAATTGGTTACTGTTAAGTGCAATTGAAACACTGAGGAAGAAATAGCACACATCAGCTAATTAACAAATGAGGGCATGATTTAAAAGCCAATATATATATGTAGAAATATCAGCTCCTCCTCAAGGTCACCTACTTTCCCTTTCAGTCAATGGTTTATTTTCTGGATATTCCAGAACATCATGCTGATCCATTGTATTGATGAATCATGGTAAACAGACTTGAAGAGCAAGAAACGGCAAGTGCACTGGATGTTCTGGTTGAATATATGCATACTAGACGGTGTGTGATGAATCCTATAATGAATGAGTTATGCACCAGCTCCACTGATAAAATTTGTAGGTGTCCATTGATCTGGGGAATGGTAGAACATCATTTTCAAGAAAAAAGGACAAGTGATTATATACCTCCTACCACTAAAAAAAGGAGAAACAGTACTTGATAGGTTCTTCACATTTTGAAGACAGGATACCATGCTTGGGAATCCTGGTGTGGCTTGTATATTGGGTGACAAAGAAAGCTGTCAGATTGTGGTACAAAATCTTCTCAATTGGCCTATATGGCAGGTACAATTGTCTGTGCTAGATATAAAAACTGTGTGAAGTCTGGCAAACCTTAATAGAGTCAGAGCACAAATCTCTAAGGTTCTGAAACAAAGGCATACTCTCTGCAACACAGAACTTTACTATTTTTAAATCAATGCCTGACACGTTGTTGGGCCCTGGTAAAACTGAGTTCATGATTATAGGACACCAAGTTATTATACAAAATTGTCCAGAGCTACTATTGTCAGACTCACCAAGTCAGAGTCAGGTGGGCACAGCAACAATTCATTGTGACCCATTTATATCCACAGGGCACAGGCCATTTATATAAACAGGTGGCATAGACTTATATGCCACCTATTTTTGTCATAATTACCTCTTCCACTAAGCTCACTCTTATGGCCTTGCGGTAGTCACCAGCTTACTTTATGAATGAGCTATCTTGATATGTACATATAAGCTCAGAATGGACCTCAGTGACACTACAGCTTCATTCAAAAGTGGCTTTGAAAGACACGGATGAGTAAAATCCTCCTACAGGGCAGAGCTATAAACATTAAGCCTCTATTCATCAACTTGATGTACAGAGAGAAGTGGCCTGGGTGAAGAATATATATGGACTTATAGACAATGATAAATGTCTTGTTTTTTTGGCCAGTGTCCTTAAAGGAACAAGATTAAAAGATGGAAGAAAAAGATTTTAGAGCAAGAGGCATACAGATGGTACTTCAAGGGTGAATGCTAAGTGTGCAGATCTTTATGCACTCCAACCTGAGAGGTCACAGCAATGGAGGCACTGAATAACCAGGGAGACAGCTGGCCTCATCTGTCATCTGTGAGGATTAGCCAGCCTCTCTCCTCAGCTACCCCTTGCATGGAGAAGCTACGGTGGCATGGGTGGAGATAGTGCATGGATTTAACAGCTGATTTAGTTACTGCCACTACTAAATGCCCAACCCATTAGCAGCAGAGACAAAAACTGATGTTGTGATATGGCATCAACTTTTCCAGAAGACTAACTAACCAGCCACTGAGCAGCAAGTTGATTTCACTGGATGTTTTTTACCTGTAGGGAGTCTATTTCATAATTACTGAGATTGACAACTATTCTGTGAATGGATTTTTACTCCTTATTCTGAATGCCTTGACCAGCATCAGTATGTAAAATGTCACTAGGTTATTGTCATGGGATTTTGCATAATACTATCTCAGACCGAGGGACTGACTTACAGCAACAAGGTAGTGTGACACTTGGACATGAGCACAGGATCCACCAGTTCTTCCATTCACTCTATCACCAGCCTGCTGCCATCCACCGGGAACACTGGGATAGACTCTTCAGGATATAACTAAGATGCCAGCTCAGGTATGGTACCCTATGGGTCTGAAGTGATGTCCTTCAATATTTGATGTATATTTTAACCAAAAGCCATGATATGATGTTGGTCCTGCAGTAGGTAAATAAGGTCCAGAATCCAAGAGGTAGAAGGTAGGAGTGACCTCACACGTCATCACTCTCAGTGACCATCTTGGGCAATATGTGTTTTCTGTGCCTACTACTTCCAGCTTTAGGTTTTGCTGGACTCTAGAGGTCTAGTTTCACAGGCAGTAGGATGCTTTTTCCAGAGATACAGTGGGAATTCTACTATATCTCTCACCATGTGATCTTCATGCTAGTAGACTAACAGGCAAAAAGAAAAAAAATAGAAAAAGAGGAGTTATTATAATTGGTAAAGTTAATTGACCTCAATAATCACGAGAAGATAATGTTGCTGTTATATAGGGTTATAGGGATCAGTAAGTATGGGATTCAATGAATTTCTGGGGGTACCTCTTGCCTCCATGTTCTGTCCTATGATAGTAGTAAAGGAGCAGTTGTAGCAACCACAACCTAATAAGGTCATCAAAGCCAGAGAGGAGTAGAAATGTTGATAAATGAAATCTAGGACAGGTGGTAGAGGCAGGAGAAGATGTACAAAAATCAAGACTCTAAGACCAGCTTTTAGCAGTTGGAATTAGAGCTTGTCCTATCAAGTCTTCTTTTGTAAGACTTCCTTTTAAAAAAAAATCTTGTGACAGGTTACCACCTCAAATAACTGTTGACAGGAATTTGACATGGGACATGAGTAAAGCCGTGTGATGACAGGATGGTAGGGCTGTAGTAGATGTTATGACTGTTCCATCATTATCTCTAATCCCTTTCAATTTTAGGGCAGAAAATTCCAACTTTGAGTACCTGCACTTCTTTGTCCTAGGTTTTCTCAGTTATTGATGTTACTTCCTCTGTGAGAAAAGCCAGAAGTGCAGGGAAATTATCAACCCTCAGAGCAGCCCTCAAAAAATCACCATTGTGGATTGGCTTATAATCCCCACAGTTCCCTTACCTTCAGATGAGATGATTCTGAGAAGTGTTTTGCACTGGTCCTAAGAATTTCACAGCAAGATTTCACTCCAGTCACCCATGGTGGAAGCTGGTTTGATAATACCACCTTAGTGCCTTTCTTCCTCCCCCACTTTCCTACCATTACCTTCCAAATGAGCGACATTACACTTGAAATCCTTGCTTCAAGATCTGCTTCTGAGAGAAACTAAATGAAGACACTAGTGTTGTAACCTTATTATTGCTCATTGTGAAGATTCAATAGTTGCTGTGTAAATCAGTGAAATAGCAAGAATTTATATAAAGTTGTAGTTATAAAAGTAACATTAAGAAGAGCAATTAACGGAACATAATTCTAAATTATCAAGGAACACATACATAAATAAAAAAAATACACTTCACGTAGTAAAGGATTGTAAAAAGGAGCAGTAAAAGCAGAAAGTGTCACATAAATTATGAGATAAAATTAAGACTAATTGCCTATTTATATACAAAGAATATCACATAAGATTACAAAGGAAAAGGATATGACTATAACTTGACTTAGAGAAGTTGAAAAATAAAAGGACGGGCAATTTTATACTGAGAAAATATAGATGAAAGGGTGGATTAAAATCTAAATATCATTCAAAAATGAGCTAAACAAGAAATAAAGAAAAACTAGGGTCATTTATGGATAAAGCTTACAGTTCTAATACAGATCAAGGCATTTTAAATATATATTTAATGAATAGTTTAAGATATATCATCATTAACATAGGAAAACTATAGAAAATGACAGGAAAGTAAATAGAAATATATTATCCATTTAATTCACTTTCTTTAGTGCTTGACATAGGAACAATATATAAACAACAACAACAACAACACCTATATAGTTATTCTGATGTCGTTAAATTCTAATCCCCGAAAAGAGAGACTATGCCTTCCTTTCTCAAGTTTCTGGTGTAAAGTAAAATGCATAAGATGTTTTATATAGAAGTAAAAAGGAAAAATATCCAGAATGAGTTAGGAATTTAAGTGATCTAAAAAAGATAAGAACTTAAGGAAGATTTTTTTCTTAGGTGTTTTTTGGAAAATATATTTTTTATAATGATGAAAGCTAGAAGCCATAACATTTTTAAAATGACAATATACATAATATAAGCATTGTGCAAGGCAAAAATAAAGTAAAAATGCAAACATGACTTGGATAAAAAGTTTACAGCACATATTACAAGTGAAGGTCTTGTTCTCTTAATGTACAGTTAATAAAAGTTAATAAGAAAATCCCAACAGTTCATTAGAATAATCAGTAAAACAAAATTTCACACAAGAGCAAACACAGCTAGACATAAGACATAAAAAGATTTAAAAATAAATAAATAAAGCTACAAGGATACATCATTTTCCACTTCTCAGATTGCAAAGGAGCAAAAGCACTTGATAACAGTATAATGGCAAGGAGTTGGACACTCCCCTTTATTGCTAGTGAGAGTTTATTACAATCTCCATTGGATGGCAAAATGACAATTATCAAATACCCATAATTTTTTAACCAGAAATTCATTTTTAAACATTTTTCTATAAATAGACTCACATGTAATTACAAAATGCTTAAAAATGAGATTCATTGCAACTCTCTTTTTCCTAACGATAAAAGATTAGAAGATCTACCCAGGGCTTCTCTGGTGTCACAGTGGTTAAGAATCCACCCACCAATACAGGGGACAACAGGTTTGAGCCCTTGTGTGGCAAGATCCCACATGCCACAGAACAACTAAGCCTGTGCCCCACAGCTACTGAGCCTGTGCTCTAGAGCCTGCGAGCCACAACTACCGAACCTGTGCACCACAACTACTGAAGCCTGCGCACCTAGATCCCATGCTCCTCAACGAGAGAAGCCACAGCAATGAGAAGCCCACACACCACAACGAAGAGTAGCCCCTGCTCATCACAACTAGAGAAAGCCCGCACGCAGCAATGAAAACCCAACTCAGCCAAAAATAAATAAATAAAATAAATAAATTTATAAAAAAAAAAAAAAAGATCTACCCAGAGGGAAGTTGTTAAGTATATTATGTTACATTTATGTAATGGAATACTCTTCATTGCAATGAATGAGAAATCCCTATCAAAGCTAATTGTAAGAAATCTCCCATTATTATCAGGAGAAAACACAAGTAGCAGATCAGAACAAAATACTCTACCATTTAAAAGTTAATGCTAATTCATTGTTATTCAAAAATATTTATTGACATATACTCATTTTAGGTTCTGGAGATATAGTAGTAAATAAGACTACTGAGTTCTGAGTTCATATTCTAGGGGTGGAAGGGGTCAACATATGTTAAAGGAAAACAACAGATTGATGACATTATTTAAGTTCAAGCAGAGGTAAGTGTTCTGAAGTATAATACCAAAGGGTAAATAAAAAGAAAGTCACAGAGATGGGGATTAGAGAGTGCTATTTTTTATTTATTTTTTAAAATTTTTTTGCAGTACGCGGGCCTCTCACCTTTGTGGCCTCTCCCGTTGCGGAGCACAGGCTCCGGACGCACAGGCTCAGCAGCAATGGCTCAAGGGCCCAGCCGCTCCATAGCATGTGGGATCTTCCTGGACCGGGGCACGAACCCGTATCCCCTGCAGTGGCAGGCAGACTCAACCACTGCGCCACCAGGGAAGCCCTAGAGAGTGCTATATTTTTCCCCTCTTCCCAGGCCACTTTTAATTTTTTTTTTTATTGAAGTTGATTCATTTACAATATTATATTAGTTTTAGGTGTACAACATAGTGACTAAATTTTTTTCATAGATTATGTTCCATTTAAACTTATTGTAAAATAATGGCTATATTTCTCGGTGCTCTACAGTATATCCTTTCACTTATTTATTTTATACATAGTGGTTTGTATCTTTTAATCCCTTATTTTGCCCTTCTCCCCTTCCCTCTGGTAACTGCTAGTCTGCTCTCTATATCTGTGAGTCCTTTTCTGTTTTGTTATGTACGTTCCTTTGTGTGCTATTTGAAATAAGGATGACCAGTGATGTCTACTCTGAAGAGCTGACATTTCAGTAGATTTTTCAATAGAGGAGCTGACCATGTGAACAGCTAAGGTGGTACCTAAAAATATAGAAAAAAGGGAAAAGGTGTGACTTTTCAATGTTATATTGTACTTATAAGTACACTTCACTTATAAGTGAAGTAAGTTGTGATCAGTAAGACCTGTTTCATATCTTTATATTAGATGACTATGTGTTCCTCCTGTTTGTTGCTTTACATGTTTATTTATTTACTTCTTTTTTTCTGAGGCATGGACTAGATAATATGATGTTTTGTAATGTCAGGACATCCTGAAGAATACTAGTATATAGAAAATAGTAATATGCTTCTATTAACAACATTTTACTTCTCCTTTCATGTATCTTACCTACTTTCCCTGCTGTTCCCATCCTAAAATTGTCATGAACTCATCTGCTAAGGCTAAGAGTGAACCACGGTCTTCTCTCCCTAGTTAGGTCCTTTTGCATCAGTTCTTCTTTAGGAAGCACTATTTAGTAGAATTTACCCCTCACTGGCTTTCTTAATAAAATCCCAGATTCCCATGACACCCACTATCTTCAGCCATTTACCTAAACAATTGTAATTTTCTCTACCTTCTTAACACTAATGTAGAGGAGATATGGATTACACTTTAATTGGCCTTTTGCCTTAATTAAATTTTCCAGAGTTTCTTCTTAAGTGCCATTCAGGCACTCTTTCTTCCATACCTCTAATGTCAAACTGTCTGTTTTTTTTAAATTTATTTTCATTTATTTGTTTGTTCTGTTATCAGTATCACATGGAGTTGAAAGAATCTTGAAGTTTGGGTGCAAACCAAATACCAAGAATTGAAAGTCAAGTACAGTTTCTCCTTTGCTGGTTAAATCCTCTCCCTCTGACTCTGAGCATGCTATTCCCTTCTCTAAGGTGAAGTTTCCTCATAAGAGGATCAGAAAAATAATTATGAAAGTCCCATCCAATTGCAGACTCTTAAGAAGTTAGTTTTTCATCTCTTTTATTCTGCTATTTCCTCCCACAGTAGAATAAGAAAAAGGTGTGGCCCTGAGACATACTTGGTTTCATGCATTAGCTGTGTAAGTTTGGGCATTTAGTCATTCACTGAAAAATAAGCCTTAGTTTTCTCATCTGGACCAATGCAGTGGTAATAATACCTACTGGCTCAGGTAAAAACCTCACATAAAATCTGACTTGAACAGGCTTAAGCCAAAAAGGGAACTTATTAGCTTAGGTAAATGAAATGGCCAGATCTAGGGGGTGCTGCATGACTAGATTCAAGACTTGATGACAAGAAGGCTCTGCATCTCTCTACCTCCTGGCTCTATGACAGATCCACTTGGTGGCCTCTGTCACATCCAGGATCTACCCAGGCAAGCATAAGATCACTATATAACTAGATATCACAAGCACCACCAAAGACTCACTCCAGCAGTAGAAGAACATTTCTCCTACAGTAGGTAACCCAAAAATGGGAACATAACTCTCACTGGTTTGCTCCCTAATCATTGGACTGGAAAAGTGAAATATATTGATTAGCTTAACCACTGCTCTCCAGTGCTTTTGGTAAATTGACTCTGCTTGCATCTCCATCAGCAAGAGACAAAAGAGAACAAGGGGGTTTCAAGTGTAAATTCTAGATAAGGCCACCCGGCTTTACTCTGTAGGTAAAGCTTCCCCTTTTCCAGGGCTGGCCATTTTTGAGGATAGCTTTGAATATATAGAATCAAACTCTGAATATACCTGGAAAAGCCCCACAGCTTTCTCCTTAATTAACAACAGGATCACTCTAAAATCGGCCCTGATATCACTTCTTCCCTATTATCTCTCTGGGACCAACTAAGAAGCTTCCTTACCCTCCATCCATTGAAATGATTCTTGTAAATATTAACAATAACTACCACATTGCTAGATCCATTGTTCAGTTCTTAGACCTTATTCTACTTGACCTCCGAGATCCATTTGAAATAATTGGTCTCCCTTCTGCCTTGACAGGCTTGATTTCCAGGATCTTGCAGTTTCCTGGTTTTTATCCTACCTCGCTGATCATTGTTTTTCTGTCTTTTGAGCAGAATCCTCTACTTAGCCCTTATTCATTTAGTAATCCTCTCCAGATACTTGGCTTTTTAATCATCTATATACAGAATACTCCAAATATTTATCTTTAGCCCAGGCCTCTCTTCCAGACTCCAGACTCATATATCCACTGCTTACTTTATATCTGCAATGGGTGCTAAAAACATCTCAAATTTGACATGTCTAAAACTGACGTCTTGGTTCTGCCCCATTGCCCACCCCCATACTTTGCCACCACAAAATTTTCCCCATCCCATTTGATGACAACTACTTATTTCCTTTTATTCAGGCCAAAAACCTTAGAATCACTTTTTCCTTCACAGGATACTTTTAACCTATCAGGAAACCCTGTTGGCTCTCCTGTCTACAGGTATTCTGAATCCAGCTACTACTTATCACCACCTCCACCGTTATCATCCTGGTCTGAACCACTTGAATGAATCCTGTTTTTGTTTTTGTTTTTTTTGCCTTTACTTTATTCTCAGCCTAGCAACAAGAATGATTCTTTAAGAGTCATGACAGACCATGACTTTTAAGCACTCTGTGCACAAAACTCTAAAATGGCTCCCAATTTAACTGAGAATAAGATCTAATGTCCATTTCTGTGGTCGATAAAACTACATATGATCTGAATCCCTGCCTCATCTAATATCTCCCCTTCACTCGTTCTATTCCAGGCATAATGACTTGCAGGCTGTCCCTCAACACAAGCCAAATGTGTGTCCATTTTAGAACCTGTACTCTAGGTGTCCTCATGCCTGGAAAACTCTTGCCCTCTACATCTGATTGTCCATGTCTCTAACCTTCTTAAAATCTTTGCTGAAATGGCATCTTATAAGTGAGGCCAATCTCAGCCTTCTTATTTACGACTGTACTCTCCTCCCCCTCCCTTCAGCTTTCTGATTTCTTTTTACACTGCTATGCTTTCTTTTATTTACCAGCACATGCCATCATCTAATGCATGTGTTAACTTACCATTTAGTACATTTACATTTGCATGATTGAATATAAGATACATGCAGTGGTATGCTTGAGTCTGTTCTTACTTTCATTCAAGATCTAATTGTGTACATTTCTTTCCTACTCTGTATGTAAGTGGTAGCTTGCAACTGGTCCTGGCAGGTTGGCTAAATCAGAGAAGTTCAGAAAGCTCCAAATTAGGTCTTCCTTTAATTTTTTTGAAGAGCCAGTTCTCAAATATTTTCCAACACAACACTCTATCCATGAGATCAGAGATCTTTGTTTTGCTAATTACCATATCTGCAACATCTAAACTGTGCTTGGCATATGGTAGCCACTCAATAAATGTTTACTGAATGGATACCTCAGAACCAATCATTATTTTAACCCTATTTTTTGGGGGGGGGTACCACAAGAAGCTTAGAACTTTGATTATCCCTTTTCCTCTCCATAAATTACTATGGGTAATGAAAGAACTTGTCCAACCTCTACCATTCAATTCCCATACCCATGTTTTATTTTTTCTCTGTTTCATTTGTCACCATTTGATCTTTTCTATATTTCACTTCTACATTTGTTTGTATGTACATTCTATCACTGCAATGTTTTTGTCTATTTTGTTTGAAGCTGTATCTCAAGCACCTTATTCAATCACATATGTCCTGCCCCTGAAGTTGATGTTGGCAGTAGGAAGGAGTGTTTTTTTTTACCCCCAAGGGAAATTCAATGTATTATTTTGCCAGTAAAAAGGTTTTGCTTAGCAAAAATAACAGCTATCCCCTACAGTAGCCCATGGATATGTTTTAAGAGTAAATTAGAAATTTTATACAAAGTGTTTAATTTAACATTTCTAAAAGTAGGAACAGTAGAATACTCCTTCTGCAAGAACATACTGTGGTTACGCATGCCTATGGAAAAATAGCTCTGAGTCAAAAAATTTTGAATAATTCCCACTTCAGATTAAATAACACTAAAAGACTTTCTTTACTGCAGGATACCTCAGAGCATTTGATACACTAATGTAAATATAAATTCCCTAGGCATGTTAAAGCAAGAAAAAATTCACAAATATATATGTACATACATATTAATACATATATACATATGTATTATAATACCAATTATATACGCATATAATATATATGATACATAGAGAGATATACATACAATATAATATATATACCTTTGTATACATACACACACTATGTATATGCATATTACATGTGTGTGTATATATATATATATATATACACACTATATATATGTATGTATACATATATATATATCTTTCATGTAATTTTCCTGTACTAAGAATATTTTGAGATTGCTTAACCATGCAGACATTCATTTTCTTACATCTTTGTACTTGTAAATTCTATCAGACTTGGTGATAATTAGATGTAAAATGCAAAGAAGCCAAGCTTTCAAGTTAGGAGTCTTAGATAAATTATATTCTTCCTAAGAACTTTATGCATGCACACATATATAAAAGCATACACACCTACACAAATGTATATGGATAAAAGATTATAATACTGTTAACACACACATGGGGGAGAATATTGAAACAATAAATAATGATTGAAATAGCTCAATATTCATAGTGATTTTGTTTTTCAAAATACACTTGAAATTTATTTTATTTAATGGATTTTTTAAAAAGGAAAATACACTTTTATTTGAGGATCCAGTTATTTATCTATAGTCATTAAACCAGATTCATGCCAGAACTCTTTATATTTTTGCATTTAACTCTTTATCTCAAAGAGCTTATCAAAATCTCAATAATATGAGGTGATTTCTAGTTGATTCTGACATAAATACTGTCATAGGAAAGCTCTAAGATTCCTCAGGTAGGGCCTTAAAGCTGGTGTTCTTGGCTGTTTTATGGATGACTGATGTTTCTCTGCACAGTCCCTGGGGTAGGGACTGGTCACAGTGCATTGAGAAGTGTTATGTGAACAGGGGATATGATATGGTGGTGATTCTCAGTGGGTACACTGTCTTATTAAAAGAAATCACTTAAGAGAAAGGAATTCCATGTGATAAAGTTATTTGAGATGGTTCATTTAGAATGAAAGTAGCAGTATGATTACTGGACCATTGACTGAGGTCTCCAACACAGTTCAAATAATTTCCTTCACTAGCCAAGCGTACTTGAGAGTGATGACCATCCACTGGAGAATGACAGCTCGGAAACTAAACAGTGTAAATTTATCTTTGGCATAGGTATTCCATGCAAGCCAACTGTAATACTAACCCATTTTCCCTAACCATCACAAGCCCTTCAACTTGCCAAAAACTGTGAAGAGTCAATAAAAAATGCAAATGTTGAAAATAAATGTGTGCATGCTCACATACACACACACACATAATGAGGAGGGCACTAAGGCATCTGCAAAATCCTGCCAAATTGCAGATTATTTATAGGCAGAGTAATTTTAGTTCAGGGATAGTAGATCATCCGTGTAATTGCTATATATATTAAGGTGTGATATATCTGAAAATGTGTGCTTCCATATCAAACCCCCGTATGGAATATTTATCTCATCAGTGAAATTTCTGTACTGTGTCAAACATATAGGTCTCCCTGTCAAAGATACTGTGAGGATGTTGTAAGATAATGAGTTTGAGGAAGCACTCAAATGAACTCTCAAATATGATGTAAAAGTAACTAAGTATTGCCTTTTTGTACAACCTTCCTCTCTGCTTTATCTCTCCTGGCCCTCTTTCCCAAATGTCAAAATATTCCCATCTTACACAACAAAATTTAAAAAGTAACACTAATTAGAAGCAAAGAGTTGAAGAATGCTTCAGAGTTATCTAATTTCCCTGTACACACATGTATTCCCAGATGTTCTTGAATTTCATTTATGATACCTATTCATTCATTAGACAAACATGCCTTGAGCTTGAACTGTAAGTCTGGCACTGTGTTCCTACAAAGTAAGCATTGTAATTCTCATTTTATACACGAGTCTGGTGAGGCTTAAATACATTGAGTAAAATGCAGACCATATACTATGCAGTTGTGAAATGTTTCACACAAAACCCAGGCATAAGTCTTCTCACCACTATAATGTGTGACCATGAGATAGGAGAGCATTTCAGAAGTTAGCTGACTAATATAAAGGCAAGGAAGATCACATATGGGCAAGGAACCATCATACATTGCCAAATATCTTCTTCAGCACAAGTGGATTTGGGCCAACATGATTTTGCACTCCCTCCCCCTTCAAACCTTCACCCCCACAGTATTCCATCATATAATATAACCTTTTTATAAAACTGTCTTTGGTTCATCTCTTCCTTCAAAAAAATTTATAACTTTTTTGAATTTTGATTCATATTAATCCACATTTCCCTCAAGACTCATCTGTATTTATATTTTGGATTATATATTTTTCTGTGCTAGGGTTTATATTTTTTGAACAAGACCTGTGTTGCATACATCATTCTATCTATCATGATGGCTATCCTGAGCTGAGCAACCAACACTTTTTAATGAATGAAAGGAAGGAAGGAAGGAAGGAAGGGAGGGAGGGAGGGAGGGAGAAAGGGAGGAAGGGAGGAACCATGGACTCAGCTTCTGTGTATGAACCACTCCTAATGTCATCCAACCAGCCAGCCAAACATTCTTCGAACTTTTTAGCTACTTATACATATCTATATTAATTCGTTCAAAACTTGAGAATCAACAATATGCCAGAGAAATTCTGGCAACTGGAGTACAAACCACAACCAATCATTCAGACTTTAGAGGTATTTCAGTCAGATTTGTGTTTAAAGATTACCCTCTGAAACCAGAAATGAAAGATAACTCTATGGACAAGTGGAAATGTAAGGAATAGCTCATAGGGAGCAAGGTTTCTCCTTGGTTTTAATATTGTCTTATCACAACATAGAACACTATTTCCTCTTTTTGGAAAAGCTAACATAGTGTAAACAATGAGGTAGTTCCATATCACTTATGAATCAGTGCCGAATTGTTAATAACATCAAATCATTATCAACGGTACAAGACCAGATATCAATTACAGGAAAAAAAAACTGTAAAAAATATAAACACATGGAGGCTAAACAATACACTACTAAATAACCAAGAGATCACTGAAGAAATCAAAGAGGAAATCAAAAATACCTAGAAACAAATGACAATGAAAACATGATGACCCAAAACCTATGGGATGCACACAAAGAAGTTCTAAGAGAGAAGTTTATAGCAATATAATTCTACCTCAAGAAACAAAAGAAAACTCAATTAAACAATCTAAAATTACACCTAAAGAAACTAGAGAAAGAAGAATAAACAGAACCCAAAATTAGTAGAAGGAAAGAAATAATAAAATCAGAACAGAAATAAATGAAATAGAAACAAAGAAAACAATAACAAAGATCTATAAAACTAAAAGATGGTTCTTAGGGAAGGTAAACAAAATTGATAGAACTTTAACCAGACTCATCAAGAAAAATAGGGAGAGGACTCAATTCAATACAATTAGAAAAGAAAAAGGAGAAGTTACAACAGACATCTCAGAAATACAACTCCTAAGGGACTATGACAAGCAACTCTATGCCAATAAAATGGACAACCTGGAAGAAATGGACAAATTCTTAGAAACGTATAACCTTCCAAGACTGAACTAGGAAGAAATAGAAAATGTGAACAGACCAATCACAAGCACTGAGATTGAAACCGTGAAACTTCAAAGCTTTTGTGCAGCAAAGGAAACCACAAACAAGACCAAAAGACAACCCTCAGAATGGGAGAAAATATTTGCAAATGAAGCAACCGACAAAGGATTAATCTCCAAAATTTACAAGCAGCTCATGCAGCTCAATAACAAAAAAACAAACAACCCAATCCAAAAATGGGCAGAAGACCTAAATAGACATTTCTCCAAAGAAGATATACAGACTGCCAACAAACACATGAAAGAATGCTCAACATCATTAATCATTAGAGAAATGCAAATCAAAACTACAATGAGATATCATCTCACACCAGTCAGAATGGCCATCATCAAAAAATCTAGAAACAATAAATGCTCGAGAGGGTGTGGAGAAAAGGGAACCCTCTTGCACTGCTGGTGGGAATGTGAATTGGTTCAGCCACTATGGAGAACAGTATGGAGGTTCCTTAAAAAACTACAAATAGAACTACCATATGACCCAGCAATCCCACTACTGGGCATATACCCTGAGAAAACCGAAATTCAAAAAGAGTCATGTACCAAAATGTTCATTGCAGCTCTATTTACAATAACCCGGAGATGGAAACAACCTAAGTGCCCATCATCGGATGAATGGATAAAGAAGATGTGGCACATATATACAATGGAATATTACTCAGCCATAAAAAGAAATGAAATTGAGCTATTTGTAATGAGGTGGATAGACCTAGAGTCTGTCATACACAGTGAAGTAAGTCAGAAAGAGAAAGACAAATACCGTATGCTAACACATATATATGGAATTTAAGGAAAAAAATGTCATGAAGAAGCTAGGGGTAAGGCAGGAATAAAGACGCAGACCTCCTAGAGAACGGACTTGGGGTTATGGGGAGGGGGAAGGGTGAGCAGTGACGGGGCGAGGGAGAGTCATGGACATGTACACACTAACAAACGTAGTAAGATAGATAGCTAGTGGGAAGCAGCCGCAAGGCGCAGGGATATTGGCTCGGTGCTTTGTGACAGCCTGGAGGGGTGGGATGGGGAGGGTGGGAGGGAGGGAGATGCAAGAGGGAAGAGATATGGGAACATATGTATATGTATAACTGATTCACTTTGTTACAAAGCAGAAACTAACACACCATTGTAAAGCAATTATACCCCAATAAAGATGTTAAAAAAAAATCTTCCAATAAACAAATGTCCAGGACCAGATGGCTTCAAAGGTGAAATATCAAGCGTTTAGAGAAGAGCTAACACCCATCATTTTAAGACTCTTCAAAAAAAATTTCAGGAGAAGGAACACTCCCAAACTCATTCTATGTGGTCATGATCACCCTGATACCAAACCCAGACAAAGATACTACAAAAAAAGAAAATTACAGACCAATATCACTGATGAATAAACATGCAGAACACCTCAACAAACTACTAGCAAACAGAATCCAACAACACATTAAAAGAATCATACACCATGACCAAGTGAGATTTATTTCAGAGATGCAAGAATTCTTCAATATATGCAAATCAATCAATGTGATACATCATATTAACAAACTGAAGAATAAAAAAACAAATGATCATCTTAATGGATGCAGAAAAAGTTTTTAACAAAATTCAACACAATTTATGATAAAAACTTTCCAGAAAGTGAGAATAGAGGGAACATACCTCAACATAACAAAGGTCATATATGACAAACCCACAGGAAACATCATTCTCAGTGGTGAAAAACTGAAAGCATTTCCTCTAAGACCAGGAAAAGACAAGGATGTCCATTCTTGCCACTATTACTTAAAAACGTTATGGAAGTCCTAGCCATGGCAATCAGAGAAGAAAAAGAAATAAAAGGAATACAAATCTGAAAAGAAGAATTAAAACTGTCACTGTTTGCAGATGACATGATATTATACAAAACAAAATCCTAAAGATGCACCAGAAAACTACTAGAGCTAATCAATTAATTTGGTGAAGTTGCAGGATACAAAATTAATGCACAGAAAACTCTTGCATTCGTAGAAACTAATGATGAAATATCTGAAAGAGAAATTAAGGAAACACTCCCATTTACCTTTGCAACAAAAATAATAAAATACCTAGGAATAAACCTACCTAAGGAGACAAAAGACTGGTATGCATAAAACTATAAGACACTGTAAGACACTGACAAAAGAAATTAAAGATGATACAGACAGATGGAGAGATATACGACGTTCTTGGGTTAGAAGAATGAACACTGTGAAAATGACTATACTACCCAAAGCAATCTACAGATTCAATGCAATCCTTATCAAACTACCAGTGGCATTTTTCACAGAACTAGAATAAAAAAGATTAAAATTTGTATGGAAACACAAAAGACCCTGAATAGCCAAAACAGTCACGAGAAAGAAAAACGGAGCTGGAGGAATCAGGTTCCCTGACTTCAGACGATACTACAAAGCTACAGTAATCAAGAAAGAATGGTACTGGCACAAAAACAGAAATATAGATCAATGGTACAAGATAGAAGCCCAGGGGCTACCCTGGTGGTGCAGTGGTTGAGAGTCCGCCTGCTGATGTGGGGGACATAGGTTTGTGTCGTGGTCCAAGAAGATCCCACATGCCGAGGAGTGGCTAGGCCCATGAGCCATGGCCGCTGAGCCTGCACATCTGGAGCCTGTGCTCCACAATAGGAGAGGCTACAACAGTGAGAGGCCCGTGTACTGCAAAAAGAAAAAAAAAAAAAGATAGAAAGCCCAGAGATAAACCCACGCACATATGGTCACCTTGTCTTTGATAAAGAGGCAAGAATATACAATGGAGAATAGACAGCCTATTCAACAAGTGGTGCTGGGAAAACTGGACAGCTTCATGTAAAAGAATGAAATTAGAACACTTCCTAATGCCATACACAAAAATAAACTCAAAATGGATTAAAGACCACATGTAAGTCTGGACACTATAAAACTCTTAGAGGAAAACATAGGCAGAACACTCTATGACATAAATCACAGCAAAATCCTTTTTGACCCACCTCCTAGAGAAATGGAAATAAAAACAAAAATAAACAAATGGAACCTAAGGAAACTTAAAAGCTTTTGCACAGCTAAGGAATCTTTAAACAAGATGAAAAGACAGCCCTCAGAATGGGAGAAAATATTTGTAAATGAAGCAACTGACAAAGGATTAATCTACAAAATATTAAAGCAGCTCATGCAGGTCAATATCACAAAAACAAGAAACCCAATCCAAAAATGGGCAGAAGACCTAAACAGATATTTCTCCAAAGAAGATATACAGATTGCAAACAAACACATGATAGTATGTTCAACATCACTAATCATTAGAGAAATGCAAATCAAAACCACAATGTGGTATTACCTTACACATTGGTTAGAATGGCTATCATCAAAAAATCTACAAACAATAAATTCGGGAGAGTGTAGAAAAAAGGGAACCATCTTACACTGTTGGTGGGAATTTAAATTGATACAGCCACTATGGAGAACAGTATGGAGATTCCTTAAAAATCTAAAAATAGAACTACCATATGACCCAGCAATCCCACTACTGGGCATATACGCTGGGAAAACCATAATTCAAAAAGAGTCATGTACCACAATGTTCATTGCAGCACTATTTGCAATAGCCAGGATATGGAAGGAACTTAAGTGTCTATTGACAGATGAATGGCTAAAGAAAACATGGCACATATATTCAATGGAATATTACTCAGCCATAAAAAGAAACAAAATTGACTTGTTTGTAGTGAGCTGGATGGACCTAGAGTCTTTCATACAGAGTGAAGTGAGAAAGAGAAAAGCAAATACCATATGCTAACACATACATATGGAATCTAAAAAAAAAAAAAGTTTCTGATGAACTTAGGAGCAGGACCAGAATAAAGATGCAGATGTAGAGAATGGACTTTGAGGACATGGGGAAACGGGAAGTGTAAGCTGGGACAAAGTGACAGAATAGCACTGACATATATACACTATCAAATATGAAATTGGTAGCTTGTGGGAAGCAGCTGCATAGCACAGGGAGATCAGCTCAGTGTTTTGTGACCACCTGTTGGGGTAGGATAGGGAGTGTGGGAGGGAGACACAAGAGGGTGGGGATATAGGGATATATGTATACATATAGCTGACTCAGTTTGTTATACAGCAGAAACTAACACAACATTGTAAAGCAATTATACTCCAATTAAGATGTTTAAAAAAAATCATCAGGTCAAATTGTTAATACTTAACAATCAAATTGTTAAGACTCTGCACTATAGTTTAAGCATTTCCAGTTTTCACATCTATTATCTCGTCAAGTCTGTGTAGTAGATAGAGTGAACAATATTACTTCTGGTTTACAAACAAGGAAGCACAAGCTCAGATGACATAAAAAGCTTGCATAAGGTTGAACAACAGATAAATGAGAAGAAGAAAAAAATGAATTTTTCCTGAACCTAGCATAGTTGCAGTATAGTTGTCTGATTCACCTCAGTGATGGGACCACTTATGGTAAGATTAATAAAATCCTCACAAAGTCTGTACAGCAAATTCCAAATCATTGTGATCTCTCTGTTCTCTTTGGACATATGAACAAACAATATCATTTACTATTTTTAGTACATGCTTGTCAATCAGAAACTGGATTGTGATGCCTCTAGTATCATTGAATTAAATTATTCTTTAATATTACACTTTTTAATCTTAATGTATGAATGCCTGTTCTTAGGTCTGAAATATCAGTCCCCAAGCTTTGATCTTTACATAGAGTCTGGATTTCAGAACTGATTTCCAGCCTCTGCCATGTAATAATATGTGATATGGAGCAAATTTCTTTAGCAATCCAAACGTATCCTTATAGGTTAAAAAAAAAAAAAAGAGAGTGATATATTCTTATCAGTCACTGTGAAGGTTAATTGACACAGAAAGTAAAATTGCTTAATATCATTTAGAATAAATAATAGCTGCCCTAAAATAGCACCTGTGTTTAATATTATAACTAATCCCATTATATACTTGATTTATCCAAAAGACCAAGGGATGCCTGTTTGCACTTACATTCTTCTCATGGACTAACCAGTGTATGCATGGAGCAGGTATCCAACACATATGTGTTGATTGATTTAAGATAATGTCCAGTAAGTTATGAGAGGTGGACTACTTGTGTATATTTACAAGATAAGTTGTGAATCAAAAAGAACATATCACAAAGCTATAACAGAAAAAATACAGTAAAGCTTATAGGGGGTGCCTAAAAATTGTGGTCACTTACAAAGAGAAAACAAAATGAAAAGTGGAGAAAGCTACTCAGGCTAGCCCAAAAAAGTACAAATCTGGTTAATGGAAACAGCAGGTGTCAGAAAAATGACATATGGGCAGGCTGCATGAGAATGTAGATTACAACTAGAGAATTTCAAAGAATTTATTCTCTCTCTCTCTCTCTCTCTCTCTCTCTTTCTCTCTCTTGCTCCTAACTCTTAGACTTATGGAAAATCTAATTCATAACCTGGGGGGTTTCAGTGTGGTAATACCATATCTCTTTAAGAACAGCATACTTTCCTACTCCTCAACTGAGGAAGTGAAATTCAAATGGCTTTTGAATTTGCTCAGCATCTTGTACCATTTTTAACCACAGGAAAATCAACTATTACAAAGTCTTAACCTCTGTTTGTTACTTGTTCCTCATTTTCTATGTGAGCTTCACATTAACATATGTGAGAAAATGTATAGAAGTAGAAAGTAAAAATTGCAAAGTGAAACAAAGGATAAAATGCCAGCTGTTATAGTCAACATTATGAAACTCTCATGATGGAAAAATTAATAGGAAAATGTAGTCACAGTTGTTGGTCCTAATTAATCAGAAGGATGGGAATATGAACATGAGTTACTATTAAGTGCACAAAGTGGGAAAGAAAGTTTATACATATCACAATAAAAATATAAGACCACAAGTATATAAGGTATGTTGTTCTTAACATTTTTTTCAGCCCACAAGGTATTCCAAATTTTCAGTAAATGAAATCTAATCCAGAGTCCCACATTTTTCTAATTTTTTAGTAATTATACTTATTATATCATTACTATATCTAGTAGTTATACTAGTACTATATCTAGTTTATAATTTGCAAAATCTTTTCATATAGTTATCTCCTCTGATCCTCACAATGTCCAGTGAAGATGATAGAGCAGGGGTGACAGTTAAGAGGGTTCCTCATAAATAATTCTCTCTCTTTCCTTCTGGACATGTGATAGTATTGCATTACCTTGTCTACTTGAGATTTGGTGAGGACCTTGGATTAGTTTTTGGTCAATAAACCAAGGAGAGAAGTAACATATGTCATTTTGGTGCCATGTCATGCTTCTCTGTAGTCTTCTTTCCTTCTGGCAAGTGACTACTAATGTTCAGGACAGTTGCTGCTTCATCAGTGTGGAGCTCTGAGAAACTGCAATGATCAGCTCCATCACTACATGTCCTGGGATCAAAATGCAAAGTGAGCAAGAAATACATATTTGTCATTACAAGTCACTAAGACATTGGGGTCATTTGTTGCCATAACACAACCAGACTTTTCTGACTGATAAAGCAAGTATAATTTTCCCTTCCTTTAAAATGATTGTCTAATGCTTAGACAAGCTAAGTGGCTTACTAGAGATAGAATCATTTAAATTAAAAGTACTATTTTTCTTTTAGAGCAAGCAAAATATGGAGAAAACAGAAAAAATAATTAAATAATAATATTTTTACCAAAATAACATGATTTTTCATTTAGTGTTATCATCTTGTGTGTGTGTGTGTGTGTGTGTGTGTGTGTGTGTGTGTGTGTGTGTTTTCTAATGTTTTGCATTAAAAGTGGTTTTAGGTGGAGAAGGAATTTGTGCAGCATGGAAATCTTTGTGTTGATATTTAATTTTCTTCTCTATAGTCAGAGTGTAAATATTTCTGTGACCTTGTTAATTCTTTTATCTTTGTACAGAAGCTGGAAGTGGTCTCCTTAATTTCTGACAGCAAGTTGATAATACATACATTGGGTCAGCATATAGGCTGGAGGTCCTAACACTGCTTTCTAGAATGTCTCCAGTTTTGCCTTAAGTTTCTTTAGAACACAAATTCAAGATAATCAAAATCAGTCCCCTGTATCAACTTATTACATTAATCAATACAAGAAATCTACTCCAACCTTTAAGACAGTGGAGGAGTAAGATGTGGACATCGCCTTCCTCCCCATAAATACATCAAAAATATATCTACATGTGGAACAGCTCCTACAGAACACCTACTGAATGTTGGCAGAAGACCTCAGACTTCCCCAAAGGAAAAAAAAAAAAAAGAAAAAATCCCCACATACCTGGATAGGGCCAAAGAAAAAAAGAAAAAAATCAGAGACAAAAGAATAAGGATGGGACCTGCACCTCTGGGAGGGAGCTGTGAAGGAGGAAGTTTCCACACACTAAGAAGCCCCTTCACTGGTGGGGATGTATGTGGGAGGGGAGGAAACTTCAGAGCCACAGAGGGGAGCACAGCAACAGGGATGCAGAAGGTAAAGTGGAGAGACTCCTGCACAGAGGATTGGTGCTGACCATCACTCACCAGCCTTAGATGCTTGTCTGCTACTGACACACCCGTGGCAGCCTGTGCAGCATGCCACTGCCAGGGTCCCATCATCCAGGGACAACTTCCCCAGGAGAATACATGGTGAGCCTCAGGCTGCTGCAATGTCATGTCAGCCTCTGCTGCCCCAGGCTTGCCCTGCATTCCAATTAAGACTACTGTACCCTTCCCTCTCCCAAGCCTGAGTGAGCAAGTAAGACCTAATAAGCTGCTGCTTTAACCCTCTCTTGTCTGGGCAGGGAACAGATGCCTGAGGGCAGCCTCCAGGCAGAGTTGGGGCCAAAATCAAAGCTGAAGCCCAGTGGCTGTGAAAACAAAGAAAAGAAGGGGAAATTTCTCCTTGCAGCCTCAGGAGCAGCAGATTAAATCCCCACATCAACTTCATAAACACTACATCTGTGGAATACCTGAATAGACAGTGAAAGTTCCCAAAATTGAGATGGTGGACTTTGGGAGCAACTGTAGATCTGGGGTTTGCTTTCTGCGTCTGATTTGTTTTTGATTTTATGTTTATATTAGTTTATTATTCAGTGCTTGTTATTTTTGGTGGATTTGTTTATTGGTTTGGTTGCTCTCTTCCCTTTTTTAATTTATTATTTTTTAAATTTAAAAATTTTATTTCTATTCTTCTCTTTTTGTGAGTGTGTGTGTGTATATTGCTTTGTGTGATTTTGTCTGTTTAGGTTTGCTTTTACCATTTGTCCTACAGTTCCGTCTGTTCCTTTTTTTTTCTCTTTTTTAGATTTTGTTGTTGTTGTTTTGGTTTTCGCTTGTTTGTTTTCTTTTTATGAGTGTGTGTGTGCATGTTTCTTTGTGTGATTTTGTCTGTTTAGTTTTGCTTTTACCATTTGGTTTGGGGTACTATCTGTTTGGTTTCTTTTCTTCCTTTTCTTCCAAGCCTTGAGGCGGGCGGTGTCTTGGTGCTCTGGCTATATTTCGGACCTGAACCTCCAACGTGGGAGAGCCAAGTCCAGGACATTGGACCACCAGAGACCTCCCAGGCCCATGTAATATCAATTGGCAAGAGCTCTCCCAGAGATCTCCGTCTCAACACTAAAACCCAGGTCCACCCAATGTCCACCAAGATCCAGTGCTGGATGCTCCATGTCAAACAACTAGCAAGACAGGAACACAACCCCACCAATTAGCAGACATGAGCCTAAAGTCATACTGAGCTTACAGACACCTGAAAGAAACATCACCAGATGCAGCCCTGCCCACCAGAAGGACAAGATCCAGCCCCACCATCACAACACAGGCACCAGTCTCCTCCAGCAGGAAGCCTACACAAGACACCGAACCAACATCACCCACTGGGAGCAGAGACCAAAACAAACGGGAACTATGAACCTGCAGCCTATGAAAAGGAGACCCCGAACACAGTAAGTTAAACAAAATGAGAAGACAGGAAAATATTCAGCAGATGAAGGAGCAAGATAAAAACGCACCACACCAAACAAATGGAGAGGAAATAGGTAGTCTACCTGAAAAAGAGTTCAGAGTAATCATACTAAAGATGAACAAAAATCTTGGAAATAAAAGGAAGAAAATACAAGAAACGTTTAATGAGGATCTAGAAGAATTAAACAGAACACAACAAATGAAGTTAAAAGTACTCCAGAAGGAATCAAAGGCAGAATAACTGAGGCACAAGAACAGATAAGTGACCTGGAAGATAGAATACTAGAAATAACTGTCACTGAGCAGAATAAAGAAAAAAAGAATGAAAAGAAATGAGGACAATCTCAGTGACCTCTGGAACAACACTAAATGCATGAACATTCGAATTATAGGAGTCCCAGAAGAAGAACAGAAAAAAAAAAAAAGGACTGAGAAAATATTTATAGATATTATAGTTGAAAACTTCTCTAATATGGGAAAGGAAATAGTCAAACAAGTCCAGGAAGCACAGAGAGTCCCATACAGGATAAATCTAAGGAGAAACATGCCAAGTCACATACTACTCAAACAAACAATAATTAAATATAAAGAAACAATATTAAAAGCAGCAAGAGAAAAGCAACAAATAACATATAAGCGGATCCCCGTAAGGTTAACAGCTGATCTTTCAGCAGAAACTCTACAAGCCAGAAGGGAGTGGCAGGAAATATTTAAAGTGATGAAAGGGAAAAAAAACTGCAACCAAGATTACTCTACCCAGCAAGGATCTCATTCAGATTTGATGGAGAAATTAAAACTTTTACAGACAAGCAAGAACAAAGTGAATTCAGCATCACCAAACCAGCTTTACAACAAATGCTAAAGGAACTTCTCTAGGCAGGAAACAAAAGAGAAGGAAAAGACCTACAAAAACACCCAAACCAATTAAGAAAATGGTAATAGGAACATACATATCAATAATTACCTTAAATGTAAATGAATTAAATACCCCAACCAAAAGACACAGACTGGCTGAATGGTTACAAAAAGAAGACCCGTATATATGCTGTCTACAAGAGATCCACTTGTGACCCAGGGACACATACAGACTGAAAGTGAGGGGACAGAAAAAGATATTCTATGTAAATGGAAATTTTTTAAAAAAGTTGTAGTAGCAATTCTCATATCTGACAAAATAGACTTTAAAATAAAGACTATTACAAGAGACAAAGAAGGATACTACATAATGATCAGGGATCAATCCATGAAGAAGATATAATAATTGTATATATTTATGCATGCAACATAGGAGCACCTCAATACAGAAGGCAAATGCTAACAGTCATGAAAAGGGAAATAGACAGTTACACAGTAATACTAGGGGATAAAGTCACTAAAGTGCTAAAGGGACTCCACTTTCATCAAAGGGCAGGTCATCCAAACTGAAAATAAATAAGGAAACACAAGCTTTAATTGACACATTATACCAGATGGACTTAATTGATATCTATAGGACATTCCATCCAAAAATAAAAAAATACACTTTCTTCTCAAGTGCACATGGAACATTGTCCAGGATAAATCATATCCTGGGTAACAAATCAAGCCTCGGTAAATTTAAGAAATTTGAAATAGCAGCAAGTATCATTTCTGACCACAGCCCTATGAGATTATATATAAATTACAGGAAAAAAAAAGTGTAAAAAGTACAAACACATGGAGACTAAACAATATGCTACAAAATAACCAAGAGATCACTGAAGAAATCAAAGAGGAAATCAAAAAGTACCTAGAAACAAATAGACATTTCTCCAAAGAAGATATACAGATTGCTAACAAACACATGAAAGAATGCTCAACATCATTAATCATTAGAGAAATGGAAATCAAAACTACAATGAGATATCACCTCACACCGGTCAGAATGACCACCTCAAAAAATCTACAAACAATAAATGCTCGAGAGGGTGTGGAGAAAAGGGAACCCTCTGGCACTGTTGGTGGGAATGTAAATTGATACAGCCACTATGGAGAACAGTATGGAGGTTCCTTTAAAATCTACAAATAGAACTACCATATGACCCAGCAGTCCCACTACTGGGCATATACCCTGAGAAAACCATAATCCAAAAAGAGTCATGTACCAAAATGTTAATTGTAGCTCTGTTTACAATAGCCAGGATATGGAAGCAACTTAAGTGTCCATCAACAGATGAATGGATAAAGAAGATGTGGCACATATATACAATGGAATATTACTCAGCCATAAGAAGAAACAAAATTGAGTTATTTGTAGTGAGGTGGATGGACCTAGAGTCTGTCATACAGAGTGAAGTAAGTCAGAAAGAGATAAACAAATACCATATGCTAGCACATATATATGGAATCTAAGAAAAGAAAAATTTAAAAGAAGTCATGATGTACCTAGGGGTAAGATGGGAATAAAGACACTGACCTACTAGAGAATGAACTTGAGGATATGGGGAGAGGGAAGGGTAAGATGTGACAAAGTGAGAGAGTGGCATGGACAATATACACTACCAAACGTAAAATAGATAGCTAGTGGGAAGCAGCCGCATAACACAGGGAGATAAGCTAGGTGGTTTGTGACCACCTAGAGGGGTGGAATAGAGAGGGTGGGAGGGAGGGATATGCAAGAGGGAAGAAATATGGGTACATATATATATATATATGTATAACTGATTCACTTTGTTATAAAGCAGAAAATAGCACACCATTGTAAAGCAATTATACTCCGATAAAGATGTTAAAAAAAAATACCTAGAAAAAAATGACAATGAAAACATGATTGCCCAAAACCTATGGGATACAGGAAAAGCAGCTCTAAGAGGGAAGTTTATAGCAATACAATCCTACCTCAAGGAACAAGAAATATCTCAAGTAAACAACTTAAACTTACACATAAAGCAATTAGAGAAAGAAGAACAAAAAAACCCCAAAGTTAGCAGAAGGAAAGAAATCATAAATATCAGATAAGAAATAAAAGAAAAATAAGGGAAGGAAACAATAGCAAAGATCAATAAAACTAAAGCTGATTCTTTGAGAAGATAAACAAAACTGATAAACCAGTAGCCACACACATTAAGAAAAGAAAGCGAGAAGGCTCAAATCAACAGAATTAGAAAGGAAAAAGAAGTAACAACTGACACTGCAGAAATACAAAGGATCATAAGGGATTACTACAAGCAACTATATGCCAATAAAATGGAAAACCTGAAAGAAATGGACAAATTCTTAGAAAAGAACAACCTTCTGAGACTGAACCAGGAAAAAATAGAAAATATGAACATACTGATCTCAAGCACTGAAATTGAAACTCTGATTAAAAATCTTCCAAAGGCCCAGGACCAGATGGCTTCACAGGTGAATTCTATCAAACATTTAGAGAAGATCTAACACCTGTCCTTCTCAAACTCTTTGAAAATATAACAGAAGGAGGAACACTCCCAATCTCCTTCTATGAGGCCACCATCACCCTGATAGCAAAACTAGACAAAGATGTCACATAAAAAGAAAACTACAGGCCAGTATAACTGAAGAACACAGATGCAAAAATTCTCCACAAAACACTAGCAAACAGAATCCAACAGCACATTAAAAGAATCATACACCATGATCAAGTGGCGTTTATCCTAAGAATACAAAGATTCCTCAATATATGCAAATCAATCAATGTGATACACCATATTAATGTACTGAAGGATAAAAACTATATGATCATCTCAATAGATGCAGGAAAAGCTTTTGACAAAATTCAACACCACTAATGATAAAAAGTATCCAGAAAGTGGGCATAGAAGGAAGCTACCTCAACATAATAAAGCCCATATATGACAAACCCACAGCCAACATCATTCTCAATGGTGAAAAATTGAAACTATTTCCACTATGATCAGGAACAAGACAAGGTTGCCCACTCTCACCACTATTATTCAACATACTTTTGGAATTCCTAGCCATGGCAATCAGAGAAGAAAAAAAATAAAATAAAAGGACTCCAAACCAGAAAAGAAGTAAAACTGTCACTGTTTGCAGATGACATGATACTATACGTAGAGAATCCTAAAGATGCTACTAGAAAACTACCAGAGCTAATCAATGAATTTGGTAAAGTAGCAGGATACAAAATTAATGCACAGAAATCTCTTGCATTCCTATACACTAATGATGAAAAATCAGAAAGATAAATTAAGGAAACACTCCCATTTACCTTTGTAACATAAAGAATAAAATACCTAGGAATAAACCTTCTTCAGGAGACAAAAGACCTGTATGCAGAAAACTATAAGACACTGATTAAAGAAATTAAAGATAATACAAACAGATGGAGAGATATACCGTGTTCTTGGATTGGAAGAATCAACATTGTGAAAATGACTATACTACCCAAAGCAATCTACAGATTCAGTGCAATCCCTATCAAACTACCCATGGTATTTTTCACAGAACTAGAACAAAATTTGCACAATATGTATGGAAACACAAAAGACCCCGAATAGCCAAAGCAATCTTGAGAAAGAAAAACGGAGCTGGAGGAATAAGGTTCCCTGACTTCAGACTATACTATAAAGCTACAGTAATCAAGACAGTATGGTACTGGCACAAAAACAGAAATATAGATCAATGGAATAGGTCAGAAAGTCCAGAGATAAACCCACACACATATGGTTATCGTATCTTTGATAAAGGAGGCAAGAATATACATTGGAGGAAAGACAGCCTCTTCAACAAGTGGTGCTGGGAAAACTAGACAGTTGCATGTAAAAGAATGAAATTAGAACACTCCCTAACACCATACACAAAAATAAACTCAAATTGGATTAAAGACCACATGTAAGGCCAGACACTATTAAACTCCTAGAGGAAAACATAGGCAGAACACTCTATGGCATAAATCACAGCAAGATCCTTTATGACCCACCTCCTAGAGAAATGGGAATAAAAACAAAAATAAACAAATGGAACCTAATGCTTTTGCACAGCAAAGGAGACCATAAACAATAATAAAAGACAACCCTCAGAATGGGAGACAATATTTGCAAAATAATCAACTGACAAAGATTAATCTCCAAAATATACAAGCAGCTCATGCAGCTCAATATCAAAAAAACAAACAACCCAATCCAACAATGGGCAGAAGGGACCTTCCTGGTTGTCCAGTGGTAAAGTATCTGACTTCCAACGCAGGGGACGTGGGTTTGATCTCTGGTTGGGAAACTAAGATCCCTCATGCCACATGGCAAATAAGCCCGCACGCCAGAACTACTGAGCCCGTGCGCTGCAGTGAAAGATCCCACAACTACAATCCCTCATGTCACAACTAAGACCTGACACAGCCAAAAATAAATAAATAAAATAAAATAAAATATTGTTAAAAAAGAAAAAAATGGGTGGAAGACCTAAATAGACATTTCTCTAAAGAATATATACAGACTGCCAACAAACACATGAAAGGATGCTCAACATCACTAATCATTAGAGAAATGCAAATCAAAACCACAATGAGGTATCACCTCACACTGGTCAGAATGGCCATCGTCAAAAAATCTACAACAATAAATGCTGGAGTAGGTGTGTAGAAAAGGGAGCAATCTTTCACTGTTTGTGGGAATATAAATTGATACAGCCAGTATGGAGAACAGTATGGAGGCTCCTTAAAAAACTAAAAATAGAACTACCATATGACCCAGCGTTTCCACTACTGGGCATATACCCTGAGAAAACCATAATTCAAAAAGAGACATGTATCACAATATTCATTGTAGCACTATTTACAATAACCAGGACATGGGAGCAACCTAAGTTTCCATTGACAGATGAATGGATAAAGAAAATTTGGCATATATATACAATGGAATATTACTCAGCCATAAAAAGAAACAAAATTGAGTTTTTTGCTGTGAGGTGGATGGACCTAGAGTCTGTCATACAGAGTGAAGTAAGTCAGAAAGGGAAAAAACAAATACCGTATGCTAACACGTATGTATGGAATTGAAAAACAAAAAAAAAGTTTCTGATGAACCTAGTTGTAGGATAAGAATAAAGATGCAGACCTTGAGAATGGACTTGAGGACATTGTGAGGGGGAAGGGTAAGCTGGGATGAAGTGAGAGAGTAGCATTGACATATATACACTACCAGTTGTGAAATCGATAGCTAGTGGGAAGCAGCTGCATAGCACAGGGAGATCAGCTCTGTGCTTTGTGACCACCTTGAGGGGTGGGATGTGGAGAGTTGGAAGGCGACGCAAGAGGGAGGGGATATAGGGATATATGTATACATATAGCTGACTCACTTTGTTATACAGCAGAAACTGACACAACATTGTAAAGCAAGTATACTCCAATAGAGATGTTAAAAAAAAGAAATCTATTCTGAATAATACTATATAGACCATCATTTTGGTTAAATATAGTTCAGTTCACCTATTTCTCCAACCTCTTGAAGGACAAAATATTCCATATGAGTTAACGTTTCCAGATAACTGAAAAATACTCTTTTAATTGCAAATTAGTGTTTATTTTGCCATTGAAATATTTTTTTCTTAAATGTATCATGTATCGTCTCCACCTTCTAAAATACAGTAAAAAGAATAGATGGCATTACACAGTTATTGGATGTTTGCTAAATATCAATCACTGAACTTATTCACCATTGTTATAAGTAACAAATACTTATGACCCTTTTACAGATGAATGCATGGGGCCTCCTTGAATTTGAGAAACTTGTTTCAAGGTCACACAACTAGTCAAGGATGGAGCATAAATGCAGGGATTCGTATGCCAAGGTCCCCACTTCTCTCTGCTGCTATGTTATTGGGGATTCCACTCTGAACACAGTTTAGTTTATAATCACAGATATGGTAATATTAGAATTAGGACTGAATTTAGAGACTGTCATATTCAACTGTCTCAATTTAGAGGTTAGAAAACAAGTTAAAATAGGTAAAATGAGTGATCATAAGCTTAATATATGATATAATTCTGGTAATGAGCTAAGGCTATCAGAGTTTGGTCAGGGAAACAGATGCCAGTTTGCAAGGCAATTAATACAAGTAGTTAGAGACTCACACACAGCTGTTAGGGCTGGAGGAGCAAAAGTCGGGGGATCCATTGCTGGCAATCTCAGCCTGTTGCACCAAAGGTTGGGACTGGGTGATTTCTCAGTCTCACCCAGGAGCCACTGAGAATTTCAAGAACTTAGAAGAAGCACTAAAGGATCTAGTAAGCCAGTAGCTTTTCTTCTGTGATATCAAGTTGGCAACAGACTGTCCAGCACCATGAAGTCTCTGACCTTAAGCCTGGTACTCCTTCAATTATGTTGAACTGTATCCAGAATGTCTGGGTAGGCTCAAAGGGGATCAGCTATACATAAGATTAGTAATACAAAATGATTCCACTTATAAATATAGAGAAACAGGCAAAATGCATCTATTCTGCTGTAAGTCAGGATGTGGGTGGTCCTTAATGGGGGTGAGGAAAGGTAACTGGAAAACCAAGGAAGCTTCTGTGGTCCATCCTGGTAATGCTCTATTTATTCAACCGAATGTGTTCAATTTAGGAAAATGCGTCAGGTTATGAAGTTACTGAGAATATACATAGTTTTCAGTATGAATGTGATGCATCAATAATATATTCATAAAAATAAGACAAGCATCAATTAGTATTAGGTATTATACATGTTGGCATCTGCAAATATTTGCAGAAGAGGTGGCCAGCCTGTGGCTAGCTTGGGTTGCCCAGAACCACTGAAGAATACTCCATGGTATTGGACACAGAGTTTGGCCCCTGAATTGAATGACTTGATTCACACGTGTTACCTGAGTATGAGGCACAGCAGCATACTGGCTACAACAGGGGGCTCTGGTAACAAGACCGACCAGGACTGACTCAAAGTTCTGAATGTGTGTTCTTGGGCTATGATCCTGTAAACTCTTTAATCCTTGATTGCTCAAGTCTTTGATTAGGCCATAGAAGAACCAAATAGGTTAATGCATCAGAGGAGGAGTTTGACAGAGTGACCAACACTTAACAAGTGCTCTGTAAATGATGGTTCTTTATATGGTTAAGAGAAAGATCCCAGACTCAGTTTACTCATCTGAAATTTTTAAGTATTATCTCGCTGGGTCCATGTGAGAAATTAAAAGTCACATTAGAGAACATATGGCACTTTGCTACAGAAGTAGCATTCTAAACATCAATTCAGAATATATATATATATATATATATATATATATATATATATATATATATATGTTTTCTTTTTTTTTTTTCTTATCAGAACTCCAGAAGAATATCATCACTTGGATCTTTAAATGTATAATTTGGGGAGATCAATATGTCGAGGATGTAGATATAGGTTTTTAAATTTATTTTTTTATTTTTTATTTTTTTAACATCTTTATTGGAGTATAATTGCTTTACAATGGTGCATTATTTTCTGCTTTATAACAAAGTGAATCAGCTGTACATATACATATATCCCCATATCTCCTCCCTCTTGCATCTCCCGCCCACCCTCCCTACCCCACCCCTCTAGGTGGACACAAAGCACCGAGATGAAGATATTTCTTATCTCAACATTATCGGTTCTAAAAATGTAATACTATATTCAGGGAAACATCAGTGTGGTGTTTAAACTAATATAGTCCAAGTGTGTTACTGTCTGCCTAGGAAAGACTCACAAAACCAAGAAACAGGAAGTTCTTATATTCCTTAGATTGTTTCTCTCAACTCATTTTCCTTAGAATATATTTCAACAGGTATTTATTGAGCTTCCCTGATATCCTAGATCCCACACTGGCCGCTGGGAATTGAGAAGGGAAGAAAAACAAGGCCTTTGCCTCCTAACCCTTGCAGAGTCTTGCAGACAGCTTGTCACAAGCAAATAATCAAAAGGCAATGTGATCCCACCTGAGCTACAACGATGTTGGGAAATCCTTGAGAGGAGTGAACTATCATCCTCCCGTGGAGTCATGGATGGTTTCTCAGAGATAATACTTGACCCGGGTCTTAAATGGTAAGCTGGCATTTCCTAGGTAGAAACAACAGAAAGTTTTCCAGAGAGAAATAATTGATTCAAAAAGGGGCTCAGGTTCTGTGTGGTCATAGAGGTGATAAATGAAACTAGAAAGATACTATTTTAATCAGGTGATGAAGGAGTTCTGACTCACCACTACTTTCAATCACGTGGAAAATATTTACACAATTTCAAAAACTTTCTGTCCATGCTTTATTTTTTTTATCCTTAGTAATTATTCCCAACTAACCAACTATGTATTTTACTGTTTTGCTTTTTTTTAAATCTCACTTACTGTCTTTTCTTCTCCAATGATATTAAAGTTCCTTGAGAGGAGGGATTTTTGTTAGTATTGCCCATCATTACATTTCTAGTGTCTAGAATGGATCCTGCCTCATGGCAGGTTCTTAATACATATATATTGTGTCCAAATGAGCTTACTGAGGTCTTTTTATGCATCAAGCATGGTGCTAGTTGCTGGGGATATATGTACGCTTATGATCCTGTGGCATCCCTCCAGGAACACAAAGTTTAGCCAGTAGACAGTCACGTAAACAGAAAATTACTGTTAAATATGATAGGGGCTGTAAATGGTGAATTAAATAAAATGCTATGTGATACAACCTCATTGAGAATTTTAAAATATCTTTTAAACCTATTTAACCTATTAGGGAAAGGGAGCCAATGGATATATCTCAGCAGGTGAGTAGAGGCTTGAGTTTTAATTCCAATATGATTCACAGGCCGATATCTGTCCATAATGAGTTAAGTACAAAAATAGAGAAGTATAGAAACTACCATGGCAATTTAGCATTATCAAGACCACCAGACTTGACCAGTAAACCTAGGAATGACCAACAGATTTGCTTATAGCGAAGCAGGCATGGAACTCATTTGTGATATTAGCTACGTACTGGTTATACACCATAGGACTAGATATTAAAGAATTTCTTTCAATGGCCATTCACCACAGCTAGTTTGAGGTGGACTGTTCTAAAAATGATGAGCTTGGCAGCCTTTTGGCATTGCTTGATTAGAGTCATCTCATGGCTGAATTCTTGGACACGTGCTTGAAGTTCTATGCTGTGTAGCTGATTAAAGATAGATCCATATGCTTCCAATGCAGATGTGCTGGCATTAGAACTGACATTCTGCTGTGAAGGCACTTCTAATTTGGGACTTTACAGTACTTACCCCAGTATGCACTGTGAATCATTGATGGTGCAAGAGGCAGAGCCAGGGTAACCTTGAGCACGTGAAGCTGAGAGATAAAAATCTAAGAATGGGTAGCCCCTGTTGTGCTCACTGTCCACATACTCTGTCAATATGCGGAAGCTAAAGTCACTGGACTCAGCAGCCCTCTGTGTCCAGAAAGAGCCACCTCTGCACAAGGCACATGTTGAAACTTCAGCAAGTACTGCTTTGTGGGTGCTGAAATAAACATATGATCTACAAGATTAAAAAGATGTTTTGAATTTATTTATTATGCGGATAAAAAGTTACCAGATGTCAAGCTTTTTACAGAAATAATCTCTATGCCTTCACACACAAACATTAGTATTATTATATTTCTACAGAAAAAAAATCATTGAGCTTCAGAGAAATGAGTAGATTTCCCAAAGTCAAAGACCTGGAACATTATGTATCTGTGTATCAAACCAGATCTTCTAGAAGTCCCTGCCTAGCCTGTTATTGCTTGTGTTGGTAAAAGTGAACTGGGACTTTTCCCTTTTGTGTTAACAAAGATAATCCTTGTTTTCTTCCTAGCAAACAAATCTAATTTCTTACTGTCAAGTCCAAAATAACCAAGATGGCAAAGAGAGAGAGATGGAATAAATACCTTCCATAATAAATGCCTACATTTACTTAAATGAACCAACAAAAAATCAATTTGGTTCTGGTCTCAGACCCTCAACATCAATGATATTTTGGGAATTAATTCATTTTTTTGGTTTTTCTCTTGGCTTTCAGAATGTCACAACTTGCCAGTTTTACTTATCCCATTGATAGGTTCTTAGTTTCCTTTGCTTCCTTCTCTTGCTCTGCTGAAACTCTACATGTCACTGCACCCTGGGATTTCATTTGGGGTTATGATTGCTAGATTTAGAAAATAATTTGAGTTTTTAAATTTTGTAAAATATGTAAATTTAATTATCATTTAGCACGTATTTATACTGAAAAGAAAACTTATCCTGAGTTCTCTTCTCTTCCCTTTCCACATGATTTCTTCAGTCAATCTCATTGAGTCTTGTGGCTTGATTCATTTTTTGAGCAGATAATTCTCAATTTTCCCTTTACAACTTTTCTCTGTGTTCAACTGCCTTCTTTATATCTTCACTTGGGTATCTCACACTTCAAATATCCAAAATCAAACTCTTACAATCAAATCCTTTCCATGTATGAATCTATTTTTTTTAAAAAAATCAATCTTTTAACCAACCAATAAATGGTTCCATCATTCACTTGGATTTTAAGGTAAAAACCAATTGATCATTCTTGAGTCTTCTCTTCATATCATTTTCCAATACCTAACTCATAATTAAGTCTTGTAATTTAGCATCAAATTATATTCTAAATATTTCCATTTCTCTGACCCCAGCTTCAGTCATCATTCTCTCTTGCCCACATGACTGCAATGACTTACTAACCAGCCTTCTTCATTCCACACTTGTCCTACAATAACCCATTCTCCACAAGGTAGTGAGAGTGATTTTCTAAAATTTTTTTACCAGCAAAGTTCTAATATCAAAAGTGTACTGCTCAATCTTCAAAAACTAAATACAGTTATTACTATATGCCATGACAGAGGTATAGTTTATTCAGCTTTGTATTTTCACAATGTACCTTAGAATCATTCAGGAATATAAGTGGTGGGAAGATTTTTTATTAAGCTATACCCATAAAAATATGTATATGCTGCTATATTTAGTGAAGAGTGTTATTTTTTAGTGTGATGCCATGTATTCACACCATGATAAATTATAACATGTTTTCACTCACTCCTTCTCTCTTACACATTCTCAAACCATCAACCATGGCTGTAAGTATAGTAGAGAAGATTAGATGCCTGTAAATAAACATCTTTGTGAAAATTAAGAAAAGTAAAAACAAGGACCTTTCCATTTCTCAATGTTTGTCAGCAAGAAAAATCATGTTATAGTATTTATAAAAAAGTATTGTAGATACCCTTTCCTGGCATGGAAGTCTGTTCTCATTAATTGAGTTCATGAATGTTCTCAGTGAATGTTCTCATTCATTCATTTTGAACACATGCACATCAATGTTTCTTTATGTGAGAAAGTTACCAGTATTGAAAACCCGTATTTATCATACTTGAAACACACAAACAACTCAACTATTCATCACATGATTGCACAGGTTTGGTATATTCAAGCTTGTATTGATACAACAATAGAAATAATTTAGGAAAGACTCAAGGGTGGAAGCCAGGAAGACCAGAAGTCTCTCCTCTACCAAATAGAACTACTATTGAAGATTATAGTTATTCAAGATAAACAGGAGTGTCACATAATACGTCTTTGTCTCCATCTCAAACAGAAAAGAATCATTGTATTTACACAAAAATGTCTTATGACATATAAATTGGAACTTGGAAGTCATCAAAAAATAATCCACAATTAACTTTAAATTATTTTATATAAATAAAGATTCATTCTTCTCTTATTTTTTGCCTAACTTCAATAGTCCAGAAGTCTCTTTTGACATATACATTACTTATGCCAGAATTCATATCAAATAAAGCTATTAGTTCTTTCTCTTTTTAAAATTTTAATCCTTTAAAAATGGAGGTGACCATGTTGACTCTTACCAAACTTTGTTTATTTGGTCTTGAATTAAGGTGACCTAGAAACTCTGGTTGCTTGCAACATTTTAAAATACTTGTGTGTTCCTGGACAGCATGACCCACACCTGAGTCCAGTTTGAGAAAACACATGTTAAACAGCTCTGTGAGAAGTCATTCTTGAAGCTCAGCTGGTGGTTTGCTAATGGGACCAAGGGAAGCATAAGACCTGACCCCTTTGCTCCACTACTGCCCTTCATTCATGGTTCCCTTGGGTTGGAGAGTTGAGTGAACTAAGAAAGAACCCACTATTAAAGAGGCACTAAACTGTTGCTAGGTTCTCCTTAATAATGTCAGAAATTGTCCTCACTCAGGGGCTTTACTATGTAAGCTATGTTGAGTAAGTTTGTAACACCTGCCTTCATTATAGGAAAGGAAAGCAACTCAAAGTATAGTGTCCAAAAGACCAGGAGAGCTCATACTTCCTCTGATTTGGTCCTTATATCAGAGTGTAGGCTCTAGGGGATAGGGGCAAGGCAACGGGAGTACGCAGGTGGTGACAACACTTGTAGCCAAATGGTGAAGTTTGGGAGAATTTTCCACTGGAACTCCACTCAGCCAATCCTTAGAAATTCTGATCAGAGTTCAATCCTCTGAGAAATTAGAGATCTAGCACAAGCCAAGTGAGTGAGATGATCTCCAGGAATCAGACTCAGTTTTAGTCAAGTAGGCTTCCAGTCCCAGTTGAATAGTAAAGTAAAGCTGTAATTCTGTTGGGCAGCAAAGCACAGTGAGGTACATAGTAAAGATTATTCCATAAAGAGATCATGTTCTAGGATTCAAACAGCAAGAAAGAATATTTCCAGATATCTCTTACTTGATGTCTGGGAAAACCTACTATAATTTCTGTTCTGTTCAATATTTGTTATAAAACAGAATGGATGTTATAAGTTTTCGGGATAAGTTTTATTTTGTATGGCAACTGGGAACAAAGATCCAGCAGGAATTCCTATTGTTATAGGACAGTGAGGCTAATTGCAATTTTCCAATAGAAAAGATTGGCCTTTCTGAAATCCAAATCTGACTTAAAGAGTGGCTGAAAGAATAAAAATGATGCCAAGCATTGTGTATAGTAGGAAAATTGATCTGAAAGGGGCAGATAGGAGACATTTACTGAAATGATAAAATAGAGAATGGAAATATGATAACTAGATGGTGTCTTGGAAAGAGAGGAGAGAAATAACAGTACCTGTAGACATCTCATCAGACCAGAATGTCGCTGTTTGATGATGGCGAGACATTGTAGCTATGCAGGCATGATACCCCCTGACATAGATTCTGCAATCTCCTGACTGCATTCTGGACAAACTCAGATGGGGCAACTGTTATTTAAACAAAAACTGAATAATTATAAAAGTAAAATATACAGCTATGTTCTACTTGGGATGGATTTGTCAGTATCTTATTATAACAAACCAAATTGGAATGCATGCCCTTAAATTCATTTCCTGCTTTTTGTGGTTCCCATAAGTCTGAGATCGTGAGGAGTGTTTCTGACTTAATAAGTGTCTAGACCAAGGGAATGCATACATATGGGTACAAACTAAAGTGTCTCTAATCATGTCTATGCTGGGAAAATCCTAATTAAAGAATGCTTTCCAAACTTTTGTTAGTAACAAAGTTCAAAGATATCTCATGACTCCGACAGGTGAAAACTTGATCATGTTTGCTTTATACTTCCTTAACAATCACTGAGGTGAAAATCAAAATCTTCTTTGCTTGGCTTTAATGGCCTGGGCACAATTTACATCACAGCTAGAATTTCAGGACTTCATAATGTGTAGAAATCATCTTAATCTTCTTTACCACCTGGCAAGGTGCTGTCATCCTTTGCTTTCTCTACCTGTCTGGCATCCCTTCAAATGTCTATCTAGAAGCAGGCTTAGTCTCTATTTTATGAGCTAGTCTTCCCCAGAGCAGAAAGCATATTGTTATCTTCAGACCTCAGTTGGATGGATCTCAAATAAATTTTGCTGCCCTATACATAATACCTCCTGTATCCAAAAGTCATTTCCTACCTCTTGACCCCCAATCTTATTCCTGATACCACACGGAAGTTCTGAATAAGTTGTACATATTTTCCTCTAGCTTTATTTTCCACATATCTCTTAATTATTTTGGTCTATGACCTCATCACATTTTCATATGTTTTGCATATTACTTTCTCATTAGGAGAATCCTAACTCTCTGTAGACCGAAACTCTGGCTTCTCGTTTGATAATTCAGTACTAGGATCTCTTGGGACCTTCTATCTTTACACAATCTCCAGGTCTTCTATCTTGGGAAAGTCCTTCTGGGGGCACTTTTACTTACTTCTATTTGGGGCTAAATAGTGAATGAGATCTGGACTGAGCCTTGCAGCCAAAAAGTGCTGGCCACCTGCATACTCGCTAAACAGTACCTAGTCCCTGTCTGAACTGGGTAAGATCAAGTTCCTAGCTATCACTGGGATCATATTCAGTTTCCAAGGCTAGCACTTTACCTATTAGAACTAGAGACCTACTAAAAAAATCACATTTTAACTGTTTAGGATGCTGACATCTTATATATGTCTTATTCTCTTCTGTCAGGAGATTAAATCTGGGTATTGATTAAATCACCCATTGACTTCTGGAATATTACAAAACTGCTACATGGTTCCTTACAATATGCCTTAATATTACCCACTTTGTACAAATATATGCCACAAGTCCATCTAAAAATACCATCACATTTTTTTTTTTTTTTTTTGCAGTACGCAGACCTCTCACTGTTGTGGCCTCTCCTGTTGCGGAGCACAGGCTCTGGACGCACAGTCTCAGAGGCCATGGCTCATGGGCCCAGCTGCTCCACGGCATGTGGGATCTTCCCGGACCAGGGCACGCACCCATGTCCCCTGCATTGGCAGGCGGACTCTCAACCAGTGAGCCACCAGGGAAGCCCCCATCACTTTTGTATTGTCTTTTGTGAGTGAAAAATTGGCTGTAGTTTAGCACAAGACTGAAGTAACATGGTGTCCTTTATAGTAAAATTGAGTCTTCTTTCTCACAACTACTCTGAATTCATGAACCTGATTTCACATGAAAGAATTCAACGTGCCCATGAGGACAGTGCCTAGAACAACTGAGGAGTCCAGGAGTCCATCCTGAAGAAAGAAAATTTTCCAGGATCTCTCATTCAACCTGCCTTGTCCTCTTTTTCACTAATTTATAGCAGGATCACTAGTAGGAATCATTGAGAATTGCATCACTATTCCCTTATACTAGAGGCCATCTCATTTAGGCAGGGAAGTCTTTCTAAAGTGTTAAGCAATGAAATTGTGTCCCCATGAGTAGATAGGAGAAGGGAAAGAGACACAGCCGAAGAGTGTGTTTTGCCAGAGAAAGGGGCAAGTTAGGATATGTGGGTTGAAGCCTTCCTCTTCTATTTTCAAGTGCTGTGACATTGTGGCAGAAACTCAACTCTCACTGAAATTAGCTTATTCAACACTAAAGCAGGGAAATTTATAAAACATAATGGATTGAAATGCTTTTATAACTATAGAACACTAGATAAAGAGGAAATTATTACTGTCACATAGTCCTTGTAAAGGTGCTGTGATAGATTCAAAGGTTAAGATATATCCCTTGAGAGAGTATTTTATATCTAATAGGAAAAAGTATAAGTTTAGGGCACACAGAGTACTGGGTTAAAAGCCTGGCTTTAGCCCTTCGGGCTAATGTCATCTAACTCCAAGTATTCTGTGCAAATGAAATAATATGTGTAAAAAAATTAGTGTAGGAACATAGAACACATTAGGAAAGCTCAACAGGGTATAAATAAATTAAAGAGATATAAAATGTGTAATTTTTTACCATCAAATTTTAAAAACTCAAATAATAAATAAGTATATTTTAACCTCCTAAAAGAATATATGACATGGTCTTTTTCCATGTATAGGCAGTTCTTTTTTTTTTATTCCTTAACATTATTATTGGAGTATACATGCTTTACAATGGTGTGTTAGTTTCTGCTGTATACATATACATACATCCCCGTATCTCCTCCCTCTTGTGTCTCTCTCCCTCCCTGCCTATCCCACCCATCTGGTTGGACACAAAACACCAAGCTGATCTCCCCGTGCTATGTGGCTTCTTCCCACTAGCCATCTATTTTGCAGTTGGTAGTGTATATATGTCCATGCCACTCTCTCACTTTGTCCCAACTTACCCTTCTCCCTCCCCGTGTCCTCAAGTCCATTCTCTACGTCTGCGTCTTTATTCCTGTCCTGCCCTTAGGTTCTTCAGAATCCTTTTTTTTAGATTCCATATACAGGTGTTAGTGTACAGTATTTTTTTCTCTTTCTGACTTACTTCACTCTGTATGACAGACTCTAGGTCCATCCACCTCACTACAAATAACTCAGTTTTGTTTCTTTTTATGGCTGAGTAATATTCCATTGTATATAGGTGCCATATCTTCTGTATCCATTCATCTGTAGATGGACACTTAGGCTATTTCCATGTCCTGCCTAAAGTAAATACAGCTTCGATGAACTTTGTGGTACATGACTCTTTTTGAATTATGGTTTCCTTAGGGTATATGCTCAGTAGTGGGATTGCTGGGTCATATGGTAGCTCTATTTTTAGTTTTTTAGGGGAACTCCATACTGTTCTCCATAGTGGCTGTATCAATTTATATTCCCACAAACAGTGAAAGATCGCTCCCTTTTCTACACACCTACTCCAGCATTTATTTTTTGTAGATTTTTTGACGATGGCCATTCTGACCAGTGTGAGGTGATACCTCATTGTAGTTTTGATTTGCATTTCTCTAATGATTAATGATATTGAGCACCCTTTCATGTGTTTGCTGGCAATCTGTATATCTTCTTTGGAGAAATGTCTATTTAGGTCTTCTGCCCATTGCTGGATTGGTTTTCTTGTTTTTGTGATGTTGACCTGCATGAGCTGCTTGTATATTTTGGAGATTAATCCTTTGTCACAGGCTTCGTTTGCAAATATTTTCACCATTGTGAGGGTGGTCTTTTCATCTTGTTTAAGGTTTCCTTAGCGGTGCAAAAACTTTTAAGCTCCCTTAGGTCCCATTTGTTTATTTTTATTTCCATTTCTCTAGGAGGTGGGTCAAAAAGGATACTGCTGTGATTTATGTCATAGAGTGTTCGGCCAATGTTTTCCTCTAAGAGTTATAGTGTCTGGCTTTACATTTAGGTCTTTAATCCATTTTGAATTCATTTCTGTGCATGGTGTTAGGGAGTGTTCTAATTTCATTCTTTTACATGTAGTTGTCCAGTTTTCCCAGCACCACTTATTGAAGAGGCTGCCTTTTCTCCACTGTATATCTTGCCTCCTTTATCAAAGATAAGGTGACCATATGTGCATGGGTTTATCTCTGGGCTTTCTATCCTGTTCCATTGATCTATATTTCTGTTTTTGTGCCAGTACCATGCTGTCTTGATTACTGTAGCTTTGTAGTATAGTCTGAAGTCAGGGAGCCTGACTCCTTCAGCTCCATTTTTCTTTCTCAAGATTGCTTTCGCTGTTCAGGGACTTTTGTGTTTTCATACAAATTGTGTGATTTTTTTTTGGTTCCTGTTCTGTGAAAAATTCCATTTGTAGTTTGACAGGGATTACGTTGAGTCTGATGATTGAATTGGATAGTATAGTCATTTTCACAATGTTGATTCTTCCAATCTAAGAACATGGTATATCTCTCCATCTGTTTGTGTCATCTTTGATTTCTTTCATCAATGTCTTATAGTTTTCTGCATACAGGTCTTTTGTCTCCTTAGGCAGGTTTATTCCTAGGTGTTTTATTCTTTTTGTTACAATGGTAAATGGGAATGTTTCCTAAATTTCTCTTTCAGATTTTTCATCATTAGTGTATAGAAATGCAAGAGATTTCTGTGCATTAATTTTGTATCCTGCTACTTTACCAAATTCATTGATTAGCTCTAGTAGTGTTCTGGTAGCATCTTTAGGATTCTCTATGTATAGTATTATGTCATCTGCAAACAGTGACAGTTTTACTTCTTCTTTTCCAATTTGGATTTCTTTTTCTTCTCTGATTGCCATGGCTAGGAGTTCCAAAACTATGTTGAATAATAGTGGTGAGAGTGGGCAATCTTGTCTTGTTCCTGATCTTAGTGGAAATGGTTTCAATTTTTCATCATTGAGAATGATGTTGGCTGTGGGTTTGTCATATATGGCCTTTATTATGTTGAGGGAAATTCACTCTATGCCCAATTTCTGGAGAGTTTTTATCATAAATAGGTGTTGAATTTTGTCAAAAGCTTTTTCTGCATCTATTGAGTTTATCATATGGTTTTTTACTTCAATTTGTTAATATGTTATATTATATTTATTGACTTGCATATATTGAAGAATCTTTGCTTTCCTGGGATAAACACCACTTGATCAAGGTGTACGGTCCTTTTAATGTGCTGTTGGGTTCTGTTGGCTAATATTTCATTGAGGATATTTGCATCTATGTTCATCAGTGATATTGGCCTCTAGTTTTCTTTTTTTTTGGTGACACTTTTGTCTGGTTTTGGTATCAGGGTGATGGTGGCCTCATAGAGTGAGTTTGGGAGTATTCCTCCCTCTGCTATATTTTGGAAGAGTTTTAGAAGGATAGGTGTTAGCTCTTCTCTAAGTGTTTGATAGAATTCACCTCGGAAGCCATCTGGTCCTGGGCTTTAGTCTGTTGGGAGATTTTTAATCACAGTTTCAATGTCAGTGCTTGTGGTTAGTCTGTTTATATTTATATTTCTTCCTGGTTCAGTCTCAGAAGGTTGTGCTTTTCTAAGAATTTGTCTATTTCTTCCAGATTGCCAGTTTTATTGGCATATAGTTGCTTGTAGTAATCTCCCATGATCCTTTGTATTTCTGCAGTGTCAGCTGTTACTTCTCCTTTTTCATTTCTAATTCTATTGATTTGAGTCTTCTCCCTTTTTTTCTTGATGAGTCTGGCTAATGGTTTACCAATTTTGTTTATCTTCTCAAAGAATCAGCTTTTAGTTTTATTGATCTTTGCTCTCATTTCCTTCACTTCTTTTTAATTTAGTTCTGATATGATCTTTATGACTTCTTTCCTTCTACTAAATTTGGAGTATTTTTCTTCTTATTTTTCTAATTGCTTTAGGTGTAAGGTTAGATTGTTTATTTGAGATTTTTCTTGTTTCTTGAGGTAAGATTTATTGCTATATACTTCCCTCTTAGAACAGTTGTTGCTGCTTCCCATAGGTTTTGGGTTATTTTTATTTGTTTCTAGATTTTTTTTTTTTATTTCCTCTTTGATTTCTTCAGTGAGCTCTTGGTTATTTCATAGCATACTGTTTAGCCTCCATGTGTTGGTATTTTTTACAGGTTTTTTCCAGCTTTTTTCTGGTAATTGATATCTAGTCTCATAGTGTTATGGTCAGAAAAGATACTTGATATTATTTCAATTTTCTTAAATTTCCCAAGACTTGATTTTTGACCCAAGGTATTTTATATCCTGGAGAATGTTCCATGAATACTGGAGAACAAATTGTATTCTGTTGTTTTTGAATGGAATATCCTATAAGTATTAATTAAGTCCATCTTTTTTAATGTGTCATTTAAAGCTTGTGTTTTCTTATTTATTTTCATTTTGGATGATCTTTCTATTGGTGAAAGTGGGGTGTTAAAGTCCCCTACTATTATTGTGCTGCTGTCAATTTCCCCTTTTATGGCTGTTAACATTTGCCTTATGTATGAGGTGGTCCTACATTGGGTGCATAATATTTACAATTATTACATCTTCTTCTTGGATTGATCCCTTGATCATTATGTAGTGTCCTTCTTTATCTCTTGTAATAATCTTTATTTTAAAGTCTATGTTGTCTGATATGAGAATTACTACTCCAGTTTTCTTTTGATTTCCATTTGCATAGATATCTTTTTCCATCCCCTCACTTTCAGTCTGTGTGTGTCCCTAAGTCTGAAGTGGGTCTCTTGTAGACAGCATATGTATGGGTTTTGTTTTTGTAGCCATTCAGCCAGTCTATTTCTTTTGGTTGGAGCATTTGATCCATTTACCTTTAAGGTAATTATCAATATGTATGTTCCTATTACCATTTTCTTTATTGTTTTGCGTTTGTTATTGTTAGTCTTTTCCTTTTCTTGTGTTTCTTGCCTAGAAAAGTTCCTTTAACATTTTTTGTAAAGCTGGTTTGGTGGTGCTGAATTCTCTTAAATTTTGCTTCTCTTTAAAGGTTTTAATTTCTCTGTCGAATCTGAATGAGATCCTTGTTGGGTAGAGTAATATTGGTTGTAGGTTTTTCCCTTTCATCATTTTAAATATGTCCTCATACTCCTTTCTAGCTTGCAGAGTTTCTGCTGGTAAGTCAGCTGTTAACTTTATGAGGATTCCTTTGTATGTTATTTGTTTTCCTTTTCCCTTGCTGTTTTTAATGTCTTTTATTTGTATTTAATTTTTATAGTTTGATTAATATGTGTCTTGGCCTATTTCTTCTTGGATTTATCCTGTATGGGACTCTCTGCACTTTCTGGACTTGATTGACTAGTTCCTTTCCCATATTCGGGAAGTTTTCAACTATAATCTCTTCAAATATTTTCTCAGTCCCTTTCTTTTTCTCTTCTTCTTCTGGGACCCCTATAATTTGAATGCTGGTGTGTTTAATGTTGTCCCAGGGGTCTCTGAGGCTGTCCTCAATTCTTTTCATCCTTTTTTCTTTATTCTGCTCTGCAGTAATTATTTCCACTATTTTATCTTCCAGGTCACTTATCCATTCTCTGCCTCAGTTATTCTGCTATTGATTCCTTCTAGAGAATTTTTAATTTCATTTATTGTGTTGTTCCTCATTGCTTGTTTGCTCGTTAGTTCTTCAAGTCCTTGTTAAACATTTCTTGTATTTTCTCCATTGTACTTCCAAGATTTTGGATCATCTTTACTATCATTACTCTGAATTCTTTTTCAGATAGACTGCTTATTTCTTCTTAATTTGTTTGGTCTGTTGGGTTTTTACCTTGCTCCTTCATCTGCTGTGTATTTTTCTGTCTTCTCATTTTGCTTAACCTACTGAGTTTGGGGTCTACTTTTTGCAGGTTGCAGGATTGTAGTTCCTGTTGTTTTTGGTGTCTGACCCCTAGTTGGTGAGGTTGGTTCAGTGGGTGTGTAGGCTTCCTGGTGGATGGGACTGTATCTTGGGTGCCTGCTTCCAAGCACTGTGTTCTGGTGAATAAGGCTGTATCTTGTCTTTCTGTTGGGCAGGACTGTGTTCAGTGGTGTGTTTTGGGGTGTCTTGTGAACTTATTATGATATTAGGCAGCCTCTCTGCTAGTGGGTGGGGTTGTGTTCCTATCTTGCTAGTTGTTTGGCATGAGGTGTCCAGTACTGGAGCTTGCTGGTCATAGAGTGGAGCCAGGTCTTATCGTTGAGACAGAGATCTCTGGGTGAGGTCTCACCGACTGATATTATGCATGGCTGGGATTTTTCTCATGGAACAATGTTCTGAGTTTTACTCTCCCAACTAAGCAGCTCAGGCCTGACTCCTGGCCAGAACACCAAGACTCTGTAAGCCACATGGATTATTGTATGTAGCCTGTCAGCTCCCAAATACCAATTCCTTTCTCCAGCTACCAAGCTCTGTGGTAGGTGGTGCCTCTTGGAGGAACTCTGAGGGGCAGCTTCTCAGGACAAGTGGTCCCAGGAACTGTTAAGACCTTACCTATAAATTCTTCAACTAAAAGGGTGAGACTCTGCAGTTCTTAAGTAATGCTTTAAAGTAAGAAAAGTAAATAAATTATTTATAATATAATTTATCTACAGTAAGTAATACATCTTTAATGCTTACAGTGTATACACAGTTCTAAAGTTTTTTCATGTATTAATTGACTTAATCTTCACAGTAACTCTATGATAGGGAATATTACTATCCCCATTACAGATGAGGAAACTTAGAGAATTGTGAGTAGTAAATTGCCTAAGACTCTAAAGTAACTAACAGGTAGTTCTCCCTCATAACTCAAGGGTAGTGTCTCTCTGGGAGACAGTCATTATCTAGGTGTTTCTGCAAGACCTGCAAGTAAGGCATTAATGGTCCTTTTGTCCAGACTATCTTTTTAAGGATGTTAGTATAGTGAACATCTTGGAAGATAGAAATAGTGTTTCTCTCCAGAGCAAAAGACTTTTTTGCATGCAGTTTTGAAAAGTAGACATAATGTCTCCATCTGTAACAACGGGAATGCATGCTTTCTCTAACCTCAGGATTTCCCTCCTGTAATGCAACTTACTGTACACACAGGTGTCATCTGGCCCCTTCACATCACCTTATAGGAATTGGGCCTCAGGGAAGAGGTACAAAATTGCTGATGCTCGGACTACTGTTATTGCCATCTGTAATTAATACTTCTTCACCTTTGAAACAGGAGTCTTATGTCTTCTACTTGCATCTGTGAAATGCTGGCTGGCGACTCAGATGCTTCATGGTTCTTAACATTCTCATGGTGATAATAATTACAATATTGCTTCTATTAAATATCTTTATTTTACATGTCTTTATTTTGCAGTATATGTTGGTACATGTTTTTCAAAAGGGGTTTTAAATGTTAGGAGTTTGTTTGAAACATCATCCAGTAATTGCTTGGTATGTCATCTTCAAAATATCTATATATGTTAGCTTAGCTAAGACACTTTTAGAGTTACTTTGCAATTATTTTGTCACAGGTTACTGTAGTCTTTATGACTTGTCTTAATTAATCATGTAGTTGTATTTAACTGAAGGTCACCACAGTTATTTTAGATTGGGAGAGATGTCAGAAAGTTCCTTACAAAGGATGTGAAGGAAGCATATTTTAACACTATGTCAAAAAATAACATCAAGAACACTTTATTGTAAGTCCTCCCTGTCTTTCTCCAGGCATATTTAAAGAGTATTTCCTTCCCTCCACCCAATCAAGCAAGGGTTGGGTGCAGGCTAGAGTTTAACTTGATTTGACAAGGTTATTGACTTTGGTACTCTGTAGAATATAAATAGCCAAAAGTAACATGAAGAAATGTCTCCAACTATTTGATATTTTTACTGAAATTTTAAAAGATGTACATATGCTTCCTTCAAATACAAACATATTCCCTGCATATGTTAAAAAAAAAAGCACTTTGTAACAAATTAAGTTACTAAGTTTAGGCAAATACTGTTGAAGTTTGAGTAATATCCTAGAAACCTCAACCAGATTAAATAAATGCAACCTCCATATAAGTAGTACATTCCCTAGAAGCAAGACAAAATTAATCTTATTATGTAGAAACCTGTTACAACACTCCGATAATAAGAAAAGTGGTACCTCCCATTTGTGGAGCTTCTTATAATTTTCAGAATGGATTTGCACATGTTCATCATTTGCATCTTAGGATAGCAATTATACAGCCTCACATGGTGGTTAAGAGACCAAAGAATCACACAAGTAATAAACTTGAGATTAGAGCAGACAGCCAGGAATTCGGCCTCACCTCTTTTCAATAACTTATGCTACAATTTATATACTGATTTACACTTTCAAAGTCATCACTGAAATTATGCCATTCATATATGGTCTAAATATTTCACATATATAGCGATCAGCATATGTGGACCTATGGATCAAGGAAGAAGCAGAAGGGGAGGAAAAAGTTGGAGTTGGAAGAAAATTGACAACAATACAAAACCAAGTTCTCTTTTATACCCAAGTGAAAGCATTATCTTTGACATAGCTCTTAGCCTCCATTACCCATGATATAGTTTTAGTTCAACCTCCAAATTCTGTTGGAAATGACTGCTTCATTACCATTGTCTTTATTGTCTTTCATATGATTAATCTCCTGAAAAGTTACCCTGAATCTAGCTTCTCCTTTTCCATTCATACATTCCTCCTCCTGCCAGTGGTACATTTTTTTTTTTTTTCATTCATGATCATGTCACTCTTCTCTCAGCACTGTGTTTGCTGCTAGGAAACAAAGCAGAATAAAATCCAAGTTCAGTTTTGGAGGGAGTTTGATGTGATTTGTTGACACTTAACAGAGTTTACAATGCAGTGTTATAAATACTATAATCACAGTCCCAACAAACTGTTCTGGGAAAGCTGAGAAGGAAACTATTGATCTTATAGAGGGGTAACAAGGAAGGAATCAGGGCATAAAGGATATTGGCATGGAGTTATTCAAGAATAGAAGAGTTTGCCAGATATAAAAGGATAAAGACATGTCAGAGAACGAGTATTGTATGCCTGGACTCTACTGTATCCCTAGCAAGTAGATTTGTGACTGGGTTAAAATAATATGATAGCAAACACTTAGTAGTAATTGTTGGCACTAATCTAAGCATTTTACATATATTAACTCATTTAATCCATACAACAATTCTATTAGATATATACCATTATCATCTTTTCAGACGTGAGAAACAGGCACTAAGAGGTTAAATGAATTGTCCACAAGGTTACACAGCTAAAGTGTCAGAGCCATGAGTGAAGCACCTGTACATCTGCAACCTGATTGTGGAATCCTGACCCTTCACTGTCATGATATAATGTAACAAGGGAACTAGTAGCAAAGGATTTTCCATGATGTAATTAATAAAAATTCGATGATTTAACCACAAAGGTAAGAATCAGGTTTCTTTTAACAAGACAACATTGGCAGGGGTGTAGCTGACAAACAAGAGGAAGAAATGTAAATGGGCAGGAGTATTATTATAAGGACTTTGTAGACAAGTAACATTACGGGCTTGGTGGGCTCACTTTGGTGGGAATGAAGCAGAGGAGGCTGATTTCAATACATATTTAGGAAATAAAAGCAATACCATTTGGGCAGAAAGTGGATGTGGGTAATGTGTGAAGGGAAAATTCAAGAATGTCTTCCAGGTTTTGGTGTCTGACAACAAGGATGATGGCACCCTTTAAGTACCATGAAGAAGATTCAGTCAGTTAAGTTTGAGGAGTATAAATGTTGAAGGATCAGCAGGACATTCACATGGAAATTCTCAGTGTGAATTAAGCTTTTTTCTTCCCTTCCTTCCTTCCTTCCTCCCTTCTTTCTTTCCTTCCTTCCTTCCTTCCTTCCTTCCTTCCTTCCTTCCTTCCTTCCTTCCTTCCTCCCTTCCTTCCTTCCTTCTCTCCTTCCTTTCTTCCTTGCTCCCTCTCTTTTTCTGTCTCTCTCTCCCTCTCTTTCTTTCTTGTAGGTTGGGAAATTTGAAAATTATCCCTATACAGATAATTTCCTGCCTTACGGGCTGTACTTTCCAGCTAAAAACTGTATCTCCCCATGTCTTACCAACATTGTAGGGTCCTACTGTAAGGAGGAAAGACCAAATTCTTTGCAACTAGACTGTCTTTGGGTGGGAATCTGTCCTCTGTCACTTACTCATTTCCTCATTTAGATAGTAGGGTTACTCTCAGGAGAGCACAGTCTTCAAATAAGCAGAACTGAGCCTGAAAACCAGACATGTCACTTTTAGATGTCATTTAATATTTTTGAGCCTCAGTTTCCTCTATTGTAAAATGGCATAATAACACACACCTCGTAGTCTTCATTTAAGGATGAAAAAAAATATAAGGTATACAAAATTCTTAGTTGATATCATATAGTAATCACTCAATAAATATTAGCCAGTAACCACAGCCACGCTAATAAGTAGTAGTGTATGCAAAATGTGTGCTGCAATGTAGTTATTAAATTGCTTTTACCAATTAACAATCATAATGTGGATTAAAATGCAATAAAAATATTTGTATAGAGATTCCCTCTGTCTCTATCACTCTGATGTTATGTAACCTTCAAAGAGAAGTCCCAATGGAACATTTGCAAGTCTTTTTTCCAATCTTTCTAGTTAGAATGACTTGCTTTCTCTCCTGCAGTCCCAGAACAATTTTATAAGACTTCTCTTACTATAATAGTCTAATTTATAATTATGCATATGCTTAAAAGAGTCTTCTAATCAATTCTGAGCTCCAAAAATATAATGGTTATGCTTTATTCATCTTTTAATTCTCCAACAGCACTGAGGATAGGGCTCAGTAAATGTTAACTTGATCTTACCGAGAAAACTGCTCACAACATATTAAAAAACAATAGGAATATTGCAGTGGCTTGACTGAGATCACTGTAACAGATGTGTGAGTGAGTCTCATGATCTCTTAACTATGTGCATGGGAGGGGGGGTTTATTTTTCTCAACACATGCATTTGCATAGAGAATATTTGAGTTCTTTTGTTTATTTTCATCTGAAACAAATGTCTTTTGTTTTGCTAAACTGGCAATATGTTGATGCTTTTCAAGCCTGCATTTATCATTAAACTATCCCAAGGAAATTAAAGGTCAATGCCAGCTCTTGGATATAAGCACTTATAAACTCTAGAATGTTAAGTAGCTACTGTGTTGGGAATTTTTGCCATACACCTATAGGAAGAAAAATGTTGTTATATGTTGTAGTTTGGGCTTTTATTCATAGCTTGTGTGTGTAAGAGTACTAATTGCACTAATGTTTTAAGGAGGTACATTGAATAAATGTTTTATAATATTAGTCATCCAGTATTTATATTCCACCATGCTTTCTTTTTTTTTTTTTAAAGATAAACTAAAACATTAGAGTTTGCATTACAGCCTCTTTAGAAGAACAGTTCCAGTCCAATTTTCCTTTCTTAACCAAAGTTGTCATTAACATTTCATAATTTATATGTACATCTGCACACGTGTACACACACACACACACACACACACACACACACACACACACAAACACACACTTATGACCAGCTTGCTGTTGTCTGCAGAATATTGGAAGAGTGCAAAACAGGACTCATTTTTATTCCAGCTGTGGGAACTTGGAAATATTTTTTTATCCTCGGAACTTGTTTTTCTCATCTATGAAGTGGGGAAATCGTGCTACCTACTCAAAGGATATAAAGATATCATAAGAATTATGAACATCTGAAGTCCTGTGAAGAGTGCATGTATTAAGCACTCAGTAAATATAGGTTCTCCTTAGTATAGTTTTATGTATATTTAAATTCATAAACACATCATTAATCAATTGATTTTTTAAAATTCAACTTTAGTTTTGGAATCCTTTTAATATTAACATCAAGGGGATAAAATAATTAATGTGTTATTTTTAACATTTATAGTATTATCTCATATGAATACATTGCATTTTACTTACTCATACTCTTTAATGGATGTTTAGAATGTTTTATTTTAAAAATCATTTTAGAAACAATGTTGCAATGAGCATACATTTATAGGTTTCCTTGAGCAAATATGCAAGTTTCTCTCAGCTATTTATAAAGGTGAGAAATCATCAGAACGTAGGGAATGCACATTTTACTTTTTAAATTAATTTTTATTAGAGTATAGTTGATTTACAATGTTGTTAGTTTCTGCTGTACAGCAAGGTGAATCAGTTATACATATACATATATCCACTCTTTTTTAGATTCTTTTCTGATATAGTTCATTACAGAGTATTGAGTAGAGTTCCCTGTGCTATACAGTAGTCCTTATTAGTTATCTATTTTATATATAGTAGTGTGTATATGTCAATCCCAATCTCCCAATTTATCCTTCCCCCACCCTTCCCCCCTTGGTAACCATAAGTTTGTTTTCTACAACTCTGACTCTACTTCTGTTTTTTTTGTTTCTTTGTTTTGTTTTTTTTTTTTTTTGTGGTACGCGAGCCTCTCACTGTTGTGGCCTCTCCCGTTGTGGAGCACAGGCTCCACACGCACAGGCTCAGCAACCATGGCTCACGGGCCCAGCCACACCGTGGCATCTGGGATCCTCCCGGACTGGGGCATGAACCCGTGTCCCCTGCATCAGCAGGCAGACTCTCAACCACTGTGCCACCAGGGAAGCCCTCTACTTCTGTTTTGTAAATAAGTTAATTTGTACCATTTTTTTAGATTTCACGTATAAGCGATATTATATATTTGTCTTTCTCTGTCTGACTTACTTCACTCAGTATGACAATCTCTAGGTCCATCCATGTTGCTGCAAATGGCATTATTTGTTCATGGCTGAATAATATTCCATGGTATACATGTACCACATCTTTATCCATTCATCCAGACATTTAGGTGGGCCAAATTTCTCCCCATAGTAGCTCTAATTAAACTTCTCCCAATCGTGAATGAAAGTTTCTGTTTCCCTATATATTGTCATTGTATGATATTATCAGACTTCTTAACTTTTGCCAGTCTGAAGGTATATCAATATACCAATAGGTATATCTGTGTATAAATAGTATTTAATTGTTTTAATTTGAATGCAACATGTGGAGTTTGCACGATGCCACCTGCCATTGGCCTGGATGAAGAGAAATCTGCATACACTTCTGAGACAGTGCTGAGTTTGGATGCTTTGTAAGACCATGAAGGGATTGTTTAGAAAGATTGTCACCAAAAGAGCCTTTGGGAACCACCACCCCAGAATGTTACTCTCATACTTGTACAGTATAACGGTTATGGATCCAGCAACTCTGCCTGGTTTTCAGAAAACTAGGAAGCTGGGGTGGGAACATCTAATAAACTAAAAACAATACAAATTATGACCATTCTGACACTTTCTTACATTCTCTGAGCCCCATTATACTCATCCCCATTTACTCTTCTAAAAAATGAAGAGAATAATCTTTGTGAAGAGTAAATGAAGTAAAGTGAATGTGTTTTGAAGCAGTAACATTCAATATATGTGTTGGGTGGCAAATTGAATTCTCCTGAATTCCTCTGAATGATCAAAGCATCAGATCAGTTTTGATATTCCAGACCTCTTGAAAGAACACACTCTTTGAAATAAATTAATATGATTTTGTAGCCTACATGATATCCCACCAAAAGCTTATGGAGTTAGTTGGTTTTATCACCCATCAACATTTCAGTGCAATTAGCTTCCAGAGGGAAAGCTCATATTTTCTATAAAAATGTACAATGAAGTTAAAAGAGACTTGAATTAAAAAAGGAGAAGGTAAATGAGCAACATTCTCTGCTGCTTCTATTAAAGTCCAATTTAACTTAAGTTCATTTTTTTAAGTGAAAACAAACTCTTTTCAACATCATTTAAAGCTATAACTTCCTGAATGCCTCTGGCTTATTTGGGAATGTCTGGCTATGAGTCCAACTGATACTAAGATTGTTCATATCCAGCCAACAGACCACCCAACCAGTCTTTAACAGTCCTGTCCACGGTATTAATATGGCCTCTAATTACTCTGTCAGCTGGGAACTAAGTTCATTCAAACAGATGGCATGGTCATCAGGTTAACCCGGCCATCTGCTCCATGGCCCAAAAGAGCTATTAGAAGAAACTGGACCAGATCATAGGGTAGGTCAAGTGTTCTTGAATACCTAACCTCATAGCTCTTGGAGATTATGTCTAAATTCCCAAACACAGTGGGGAAAAATGTATTTAAAACTACTCTTGTAATTCAGCTTAAAATAGTAGTCATTCTCAAGTGGACTTCAAGATTTTAGAATATATATGTTTTAAAAATAAAAAGAAATATAAAGGAGAGAATATTTCTAAATAGGTGAGTTAAACTTTTAGAAGGCTTCAATTTAGCCTCTTTGGCTATATACTGTCTTCACTGAGATACTTTTTTATGTCACCTCTACATACTTATAAATCTGCTCTAATACGAGTTCTCTGTGGTATGACCCAATAGCGTGGCTACTTAGTTAAGAAATTAGGAAACTGGGTCCAGCTCTACCTAAATTAGCTGTGAAAGCATTTAGGTCACTCAAAGACTGCATTTCTTGTTATCTGAATGAGGGGTAATTGGTACATTAACTCTACACAATGGTTTTCTTTTACTTAATTTGATAATTATAAATGATGATACAGCACCTTCAAAGCATGTTTATGATATAATAATTCAAACCATTTGTATAATAAATGATGAAGGGCAAAATACAAAATTGGTAATGCTTTAATTTCAAATGTGCAAAACTACCTATTCCCCCCGCTAATGAAACTATTTACATACCATGTCAACAGTTATATATCAACCAATTTCAGCTAGATTCTAACTAGAGTTAGCACACTGGGTAAGCAAGGGAATTGCTTAAAAAGCTGTTAGTATTTGCAGTGGCAGAAATAGTAATCAGAAATCCCTATCTAAGGGTACTACAAAAGCATATTTATAAATGTGTAAACTAAATAACAAAGATGAGCTATGATTATTAATATTTAGGGTGAAAAAAAGACTATAATATTTTAATGCATAGTTTTCAGGAAGAAAGGATAAAGGAAAAGCAAATCCACTGTACTTATTTACTTATAACTTTACATCTTTGCCAATCAAATTAGACTGATTATATTACAACCCTGATGATTTAACATCATGGAATAAAATGCATTATTGCATCCATTATTTCTCTCCCTGTAAATAACACTCTAAAACATATAGACACAACATTAATCACACTCAATATTGAAGGCAATTTGTATTCAGATATGCCTGAGTACACCACAAAGAATTTATCTTTCATCTGGTAACATGGATCAAACTGCAGCCCTGGTCCACAACCTTGAAGGTCTAAAAGTCATCATTCAGATACTAGGATATGCAGAAGTCACAGAAACATTTTACTGGACTTGTCTTGGTAAGAAATCACTTCTCGCCACCTGTATCCCTGCTACCTTGGTCCACATTATTGCTTGCATTATTTAAAAAAGGTTATGCTGTCTTCCTACTCTCATCCTTGGTCTCCACTCATCGTCACAGAGCTTCCAAAAATGATCTTATAAAAACATAATCCAAAAGGCTGTGAGTGAGGCTGTACATATAACCCCATTGACTCTTCCGCTAAATACATATCAATATTATCAGGTAAAACATTTGTTAATCACCATAAAGGCTTGGAAGAGCTGAAAAAGTAGTGCAAAAAATGCCAGGCAGAATTTTGGAGAATTGATTGAACCCAGGGAACTAATCAGACTATTGTAACATCAAACATACATAATGGGTGTTTACACATACCACACGCTTGAACTGAAGGTTGTATGATTTACTGGAATGATGAGGACAGAATTTCAGTCACAATGACTACTCAACAAAAACAATCTTGGAGCTACTTTTCCCATATTAAACTGAGAACAGGCCCATCAGGTACCACTGCACGGGTTGTATACTGCAAAACTCCAAGATGGGAGGGAGCATCCCACTACACTACAGTGTAAATTGTGTACCCTGAAATTGCCCGAAGATCAGGCACACACACAAGAGTAGATCCCCTGCTTGTCAAAATATTGAAATGCTTCCATTACAAATCATAAATAGCCACTTCTCGAGTGCCCTGGTTCTTTCCTAGTCAGATATCTCAACATTCTTCTGAGCTCCCCACAATCCAGCAAATAAGAAGGTACACTTGTTCAGCTGGGTTCCAATTGCCTGCACCAGTGCTGTAACCAGCATCCTTTCTAGGTAGTCAGTGCATCTACTGTACCAGTCACTAATATTTTGAACATCCCTGGAAATTGGTATTTCCCCCTGTTATGTGCTAGTCTTGGCCTATCAATAATCAATGTTGTGGTTGGACTAGCACTTGTGCTTCTTGTTATGACTGAACAATACCCTAGCAATAACCATCAGGAAACTACGAAAAAATAAAGGTTTATTACTTACAAGACCTGGAAATTCCATAGCACACCTGGGGCCACAGAGCAAGGTCACAGGTAGAGAGACAATGCACGGGTTTGAGGATTTGGGACTCTGCTTTTATTGGGGTCAAGGGTAGTGACCCAGGTTTTCATGGGCTCATCCTTTATTAGCAAATTTCAAACATGAGAGTAGGAACTTAAAGCAGGGGAAGAGAAAAGAAAACAAACAACTCAATTGGTCAGTTATTAAAATTAACCGAGATCTCTAAAACAAAGAAGTCTCAGTGTGGGGAGGTTGGCAGTGTGTTTCTTTGAGATAGCTTGATCTTTGAATTGGATGCCTCTTTGAAATAGATGCCTGGACAAGCAAAACTTAAATCAGGGGCTTCCCTGGTGGTGCAGTGGTTGACAGTCCGCCTGCCGATGCAGGGGACACAGGTTCGTGCCCTGGTACGGGAAGATCCCACATGCCACGGAGCGGCTGTGTCCGTGAGCCATGGCTGCTGAGTCTGCGCGTCCGGAGCCTGTTGCTCCACAACGGGAGAGGCCACAACAGTGAGAGGCCCACCTACCGCAAAAAACACAAACAAACAAAAACTTAAATCAGACACTTGTGTTACAAAAAAGAAACAAAAAAACAAAACAACAGCAAAAATCCTGTTGGGGTTTACACTACACTTCATTTTATGAATGAGAAAATTCAACTTTAGAAAAATAAGTGGTGCACTTAGAATCATGCAACTTTTAGCTGTCAGACATAGAATTCAATCCAACTCTGTAGAACGAAATACGACAGATCATTAGATTAAAAATTGCCATCAGTTTCTACAAGCAAGTTTGGCAGTCTCACTGTCCTTTGAAAAAAAAAAAAAGCCCCCTCATCTCAGGCCACAAACACATTGGGAAAGAGCTTAGATTATTGGTTCTGGAGTTTCAAGCATTTATTTCTTATACCCTCTATTTTTCAATGTGTTTAGATACAGACATAAAATGTAATACACAGTCAAATTATTCATATATTTCAGCAGCTTTCAGATCCATGTTTACTGATATCCTTTAACTCTATAAATCATTTTGTCCAAGCTAGGAAAAACAAGATTCATCAGCTCTGTGTCAAAATTTCTTTATGTTGCCATATTTTCTTCCCTGGATGAAATACATCACCTTCAAAGTCAAAGCTGGATACATGGAGATGAGGAAACATTGTCACAGCATCTCAGAACACCACTGTCAAATAATAGAAAATTTTTGTTAAACAAAAAAAGTCAGACAAAGACAAATATCATATGATATCACTTATATGTGAAATCTAAAAAAGTGGTACAAATGAACTAATTTACAAAACAGAAATAGAATCACGGATGAAGAGAACAAACTTACGGTTACCGGGGGGAAAAGGAGGGAAGGATAAATTAAGAAATTAGGACTGACATAGACATACTACTATATATAAAATAGATAACTACTAAGAACCTACTGTATAGCAAAGTGAACTCTTCTCATTACTCTGTAATGGCCTATATGGGAAAAGAATCTAAAAAAGAGTGGATGTATGTTTATGTATAACTGATTCACTTTGCTGTACAGCAGAAACTAACATAACAATGTAAATCAACTATACTCCAATAAAATTAATTTAAAAATCACCAATTTAAGGCAATAAAAAAACACAACACTTAAAAGTACATGAAACAGGGCTTCCCTGGTGGCACAGTGGTTGAGAGTCTGCCTGCCGATGCAGGGGACACGGGTTCGTGCCCCGGTCCAGGAGGATCCCATATGCCGTGGAGCGGCTGGGCCTGTGAGCCATGGCCGCTGAGCCTGCGCTTCCAGAGCCTGTGCTCCGCAACAGGAGAGGCCACAACAGTGAGAGGTCCGCGTACCGCAAAAAAAAAAAAAAAAAAAAAAGTATATGAAACAATTATTTCTGACTATATTTTACTTCAGTGAATGTTTAAGGTTTTCTATATCAATATGCACAAAAATGGTTATAGCAGGATAGTTTATATTTATGTCTCAATGTCCTTTACTTCTATAAATAATTCTGTATTAATTTTGGTAAAAGATTATATGTGTGTCATTTGGAAGCTGCAGTTGGTGATGGTTCTTATCATATATGAGGATAGTTGATCTACAGTGAAAAGAAATAGAGACACGTGTAGAGAGAAATGGAGATTCTCTTGTATCAATTGTGTTCTATGCTTAAATTTGTCGTTAAGTCCTAGGTAAGTCTTTATCCTTATGAAAGTTTGCCTAATTAGATTCCATGAACTAAAATTATGACCTTTATTATAGAAGGCACTGTAGCCAGAGAAGACTAAATGAGTATAGAAGTAATAGAGTATGGGGTCAGAGAGATAAAGGGCCATCACATCTGGAGAAGCCTTCAGGTCATGGTAATCAAATAAATACAAATTTGAACACATCCCTTTTTTATTATTATAAAGAGTACATTATATTACTGGTAATCAGGAAACAATGTTTGTTCCTGTACAAATTGTTATTTCTAATTTAGAAAACAACTAACAGAATATATATACAACTTAGGGACATATGTTTATATACTTTGAAACAGTATCTGCTATTTCTAGATAAAGCTTTTCCATATATTAGATTATTTTCTTAGGTAAAATATCTTAAACAGAAAATTGCAGCAATCCAAACCAGAAAGGAAAGTAGATCAGATCAAAAGGGGCAGTGCAAGAGTGAGAAGTGCTTAATTGTGGACATATTTGGTTGATAGAGCTTCCAGAATGTGTTGAGAGGTTGAATGTGGTGCATAGGACAAAGACAAGAGTCAAAAAGGACACCAAGATGTTTGGCCTTAAAAACCAGAAGAATGGAGTTGCCCTTAACTGAGATGGAGAGGTAGCAGAGGAGCCGTTTTGGGCAAAAATACAAGTAGATCAGTTTTATACATGTTAGTTTCAGATGCCAGCAAACCTATACACCTGTCCTTATCTACACTACAATTATCTTTCCCTCCTGTCATAAAAAAGAGATGGCTTAAATCTCCTACTTATCATCCACATTTATATCATTACCCAAATCAACTTCATATGAGGAGGAAGTTGAAAGTGAATGAAAACCCAGAATAACATGTTGACTCTTTGCAGGTGGAAGCTCCACCTCCACCCCAAGGAAGGGTTGGATTCCCTTTTTTCACCATTAAAATATAAAAGAGTAGGGGCTTCCCTGGTGGCACAGTGGTTAAGAATCCATCTACCAGGGCAGGGGACACGGGTTCCATCCCTTGTCCGGGAAGATCCCACATGTGCTGGAGCAACTAAGCCCATGCACCACAATTACGGAGACTTCGTGCCTGCAGCCCATGCTCCACAACAAGAGAAGCCACTGCAATGAGAAGCTCGCACACTGCAAGGAAGAGTAGCTCCCACTTGGAAGGTTGCTGGGGCAGGTTGGTGGTGATGGGATGAACTGGGAGATTGGAATTCACATATATACACTAATATGTATAAAATAGATAACTAATAAGAACCTTCTGTATAAAAAAATAAAATTCAAAAAAATATATAAAAGAGTAAAGAGATGGATCATATCTTCTATGTTTGTCTCATCTGAACATACATTATATAGACTTGACGGTGGACATCATGAGTCACTCTATGAAGTTATATTCATAAACTTCAAATCACAGCTGGAGTCAGACTACGTATGAATACATTTTTAGGGAAAAGAGAAAAGTAAAATCATTTGAGTACTTACTTCATTTGCCCTGTCCTTACATCACATATCAGTAATGTGAAATGAGAACTAGCTTTCATTTTTTTACATAGAGGAAATGGAGGTGCAAAATTGTTAAGCAAATTGCCCAAAATCACACATTTAGAAAGTTATAAAATTAGGTTAAAATGCAATTTCTCTAAAATCTCTTAAGTTCTGCTATATATTTTGATATATTTATATTTTTGTTCATAAACCGCTTTTTATTTCAAACTGGTAATGAATAGTTTCATTCAATGCTATTGTATTATATATATTATGTAAGTAGAGAATGGTTAAAGGGGGTTGGAAGCTGGTGAGCATTAGGTATTATACTCTGATTCATATAAGTATTTTATCAATTTATTCATTCATCATGATAATTTTATTATTGCCATCACATTTTACAAACTATGTTATAGACACAGAGATTGTCTGGAATCCTTGTTTACCGAAAGTCAGAAACAAAACTGAAATAATTTAAATAAAAAGATAATTTCCTGGCTTGTGTAATTAAATAAAAAATAGATGACATAGGTAGATAAAGACACAAATAATGTAAGGAGCAGTCATTTAGCTAGACTTGAGGAACAACTGGACCCACTAGAACTAATTTTCTCTCTTTCATCCCTATACATTGTTATACACAGGCATTATTCTTTTAAACAAAGCAGCAATTCCTTAACCTAACAACAAGTGGCTTTGCCATCAGAGAGACCAATTTTTTTCTCTCACTCTAGTTCAATAATATTTGGAAAGGAATTCTAATTGCGTGTCTTGGTCACTTGCTCACCCTTCAGTGAATCAGTTGCAGGCAACAGCCAGGTATGCACAGAGAGAGTCACTCCTATTCTAACTAACTCCAATACACCAATTCTGTGATGTAAGACGTCAGAATTCATAATTCATTTTAAGCAAAGAAATTTGGGATCTGCATGCTTGACATAATAAGCCAATAATGTGACTGAAAAGACATTCGAGAGTCCTAGTTTGAGAACTTGTTTTATTCTTTTTTTTTTTTTGCATCTTTATTGGAGTATAATTGCTTTACAATGGTGTCTTAGTTTCTGCTTTATAACAAAATGAATCAGTTATACATATACATATGTTCCCATATCTCGTCCCTCTTGCGTCTCCCTCCCTCCCACCCTCCCTATCCCACCCCTCCAGGTGGTCACAAAGCACTGAGCTGATCTCTCTGTGCTATATAGCTTCTTCCCACTAGCTATCTGCCTTACGTTTGGTAGTGTATGTATGTCCATGCTTCTCTCTCGCTTTGTCACAGATTACCCTTCCCCCTCTCCATATCTTCAAGTCCATTCTCTAGCAGGTCTATGCCTTTATTCCTGTCTTACCCCTAGGTTCTTCATGACATTTTTTTTCTTAAATTCCATTTATATGTGTCAGCATACAATATTTGTCTTTCTCTTTCTGACTCACTTCACTTTGTATGACAGACTCTAGGTCTATCCACCTCATTACAAATAGCTCAATTTCATTTTTTTTATGGCTGAGTAATATTCCATTGTATATATGTGCCACAACTTCTTTATACATTCATCTGATGATGGACACTTAGGTTGTTTCCATCTCTGGGCTATTGTAAATACAGCTGCAATGAATATTTTGGTACATGACTCTTTTTGAATTTTGGTTTTCTCAGGGTATATGCCCAGTAGTGGGATTGCTGGGTCATATGGTAGTTCTATTTGTAGTTTTTAAAGGAACTTCCATTCTGTTCTCCATAGTGGCTGTACCGATTCACATTCCCACCAGCAGTGCAAGAGTGTTCCCTTTTCTCCACACCCTCTCCAGCATTTATTGTTTCTAGATTTTTTGATGATGGTCATTCTAACTGGTGTGAGATGATATCTCACTGTAGTTTTAACTTGCATTTCTCTAATGATTAATGATGTTGAGCATTCTTTCATGTGTTTGTTGGCAGTCCGTATATCTTCTTTGGAGAAATGTCTATTTAGGTCTTCTGCCCATTTTGGGATTGGGTTGTTTGTTTTTTTGTTATTGAGCTGCATGAGCTGTTTATAAATTTTGGAGATTAATTCTTTGTCAGTTGCTTCATTTACAAATATTTTCTCCCATTCTGAGGGTTGTCTTTTGGTCTTGTTTATGGTTTCCTTTGCTGTGCAAAAGCTTTGAAGTTTCATTAGGTCCCATTTGTTTATTTTTGTTTTTATTTCCATTTCTCTAGGAGGTGGGTCAAAAAGGATCTTGCTGTGTTTTATGTCATCGAGTGTTCTGCCTATGTTTTCCTCTAAGAGTTTGATAGTTTCTGGCCTTACATTTAGGTCTTTAATCCATTTTGAGCTTATTTTTGTGTATGGTGTTAGAGAGTGATCTAATCTCATACTTTTACATGTACCTGTCCAGTTTTTCCAGCACCACTTATTAAAGAGGCTGTCCTTTCTCCACTGTACATTCCTGACTCCTTTATCAAAGATAAGGTGACCATATGTGCGTGGGTTTATCTCTGGGATTTCTATCCTGTTCCATTGATCTATCTTTCTGTTTTTGTGCCACTACCATACTGTCTTGATTACTGTAGCTTTATAGTATAGTCTGAAGTCAGAGAGCCTGATTCTTCCAGCTCCATTTTTTGTTCTCAAGATTGCTTTGGCTATTCGGGGTCTTTTGTGTTTCCATACAAATTGTGAAATTTTTTGTTCTAGTTCTGTGAAAAATGCCAGTGGAAGTTTGATAGAGATTGCATTGAATCTATAGATTGCTTTGGGTAGTATAATCATGATCCTTTTAATGTGCTGTTGGATTCTGTTTGCTAGTATTTTGTTGAGGATTTTTGCATCTATGTTCATCAGTGATATTGGCCTATAGGTTTCTTTCTTTGTGACATCCTTGTCTGGTTTTGGTATCAAGGTGATGCTGTCCTCGTAGAATGAGTTTGGGAGTATTCCTCCCTCTGCTATATTTTGGAAGAGTTTGAGAAGGATAGGTGTTAGCTCTTCTCTAAATGTTTGATAGAATTCACCCGTGAAGACATTTGGTCCTGGGCTTTTATTTGTTGGAAGATTTTTAATAACAGTTTCAATTTCATTACTTGTGATTGGTCTGTTCATATTTTCTATTTCTTCCTAGTTCAGTCTTGAATGTTATACCTTTCTAAGAATTTGTCCATTTCTTCCAGGTTGTCCACTTTATTGGCATATCATTGCTTGTAGTAATCTCTCATGATCCTTTGTATTTCTGCAGCATCAATTCTTACTTCTTTTTCACTTCTAATTCTGTTGATTTCAGTCTTCTCCCTTTTTTTCTTGATGAGTCTGGCTAATGGTTTATCAATTTTGTTTATCTTCTCAAATATCTAGCTTTCAGTTTTATTTATCTTTGTGAGCAATTCCGTCCATTGGTTAAAGTGAGATGTTAAAGTCCCCTTTGTTATTGTGTTACTGTTGATTTCCCCTTTTATGGCTGTTAGCATTTGCCTTATGTATTCAGGTGCTCCTATGTTGGGTGCATAAATATTTACAATTGTTATATCCTCTTTCTGGATTGATCCCTTGATCATTATGTAATGTCCTTCTTTGTCTCTTGTAATATACTTTATTTTAAAGTCTATTTTGTCAGATATGAGAATTGGTACCCTAGTTTTCTTTTGATTTCCAATTGCACAGAATAACTTTTGCCATCTCCTACATTCAGTCTGTATGTGTCCCTAGGTCTGAAGTGGGTTTCTTGTAGACACCATATATGTGGGCCTTGTTTTTGTATCCATTCAGCCTGTCTACGTATTTTGGCTGCAGCATTTAGTCCATTTACATTTAAGGTAGTTATCAATATGTATGTTCCACTACCATTTTCTTACTTGTTTTGTTTTGTTTTGATTTTTTTGGTAGGTCATTTCCTTCTCTTGTGTTTCCTCCCTAGAGAAGTTCCTTAAGCATTGTTGTAAAGCTGGTTTGGTGGTTCTGAATTCCTTTAGCTTTTGCTTGTCTGTAGAGGTTTTAATTTCTCCATTGAATCTGAATGAGATCCTTGCTGGGTAGAGCAATCTTAGTTGTAGGTTTTTCCCTTTCCTCACTTTAAATATGTCTTACCACTTCCTTCTGGCTTGCAGAGTTTCTGCTGAAAAATCAGCTGTTAACCTTATGGGGATTCCTTTGTATGTTATTTTTTGCTTTTCTCTTGCTGCTTTTAATACTTTTTGTTTGTACTTAATTTTTGATTGGTTGATTAATATGTGTTTTGGCATGTTTCTCCTTAGATTTATCTTTTATGGGACTCTCTGTGCTTCCTGGACTTGATTAACTATTTCCCTTCCCATATTAGGGAAGTTTTCAACTATAATGTCTTTAATATTTTCTCAGTCCCTTTCTTTTTCTCTTCTTCTTCTGGGACCCCTATAATTCAAATGTTCATGTGTTTAATGTTGTCCCACAGGTCTCTGAGACTGTCTTCAATCCTTTTCATTCTTTTTTCTTTATTCTCCTCTGTGGTAATTACTTCTACTCTTTTGTCTACCAGGTCACTTATCCGCTCTTCTGCCTCAGTTATTCTGCAATTGCTTCCTTCTAGAGAATTGTTAATTTCATTTTTTGTGTTGTTCATCATTGTTTGCTCTTTAGTTCTACTAGGTCCCTCTTAAATGTTTCTTGTATTTTCTCCCTTCTGTTTCCAAGATTTTGGATCATCTTTACTATCATTACTCTGAATTATTTTTCATGTAGACTGCCTATTTCCTCTTCATTTGTTTGGTCTTGTGGGTTTTTACTTTGCTCCTTCATCTGCTGCATATTTCTCTGTTTTCTCATTTTGCTTAACTTACTGTGTTTGTTGTCTCTTTTTCACAGGGTGCAATTTCGTAGTTCCTGTTGCTTCTTGTGTCTGTCCCCAGTGAGTAAGGTTGGTTCAGTGGCTTGTGTAAGCTTCCTGGTGGATGGGACTGGTGCCTGTGTTCTGGTGTATGAGGCTTATCCTATCTTTCTTGTGGGCAGGACTCTCTCCAGTGGTGTTTTTTGTAGTGTCTGTGACCTTATTATGATTTTAGGCTGCCTCTCTGCTAATGTGTGAGGTTGTGTTCCTGTCTTGCTAGTTGTTTGGCATGGGGTGTCCAGCACTGGAGCTTGCTTATCATTGAGTGGAGCTGGGTCTTAGTGTTGAGATGGAGATCTCTGGGTGAGTTCTTGCTGATTGATATTATGTGTGGCTGGGAAGTCTCTGGTGGTCCAATATCCTGAACTCAGCTCTCTTACCTCAGAGTCTAAGGCCTGACACCTGGCTGAAGCACCAAGACACTTTCAGCCACATGGCTAGGTACATGGCGAGTTTCTTGCCTTTTGGTAAGTGAGGTCTTCTTCCATCATTCAGTAAGTGTTCTGTAGGAGTTGTTCCACATGTAGATGTATTTTTGATGTATTTGTGGGGAGGAAAACAATCTCCATATCTTACTCCTCCACCATCTTAAAGTATAATCACTAATTAACCACACATTAATCAGTGATTGGATGCATGCTACCACCAGAAAGAGACATGAACTCCAGTGAAACTAGTTGCCCCTGTTGGCTGAGTGCAACTACTAGAGAAGGGCTCAGTTGTGAGACTTCTGCATGATAAGCAGCACTCCTGAGAGCTGGAATAAAAATGAGGATCTAGGTCCCCATTATAATGATTCAATAGACAAGAGTTCTGAACAGTATTAAAAATCTGTTGGATACATAGTAGCTGGCTTAGAAGAGTAGAATGGGTAATGCTGAGTCCTAACTGCCTACTAACTTAAGTACAACAGGCAAAGTGGAGGGTACTGTAAGGCAAGGGGCTAAAAATGAGGTATTAAAAAAAGGTTCCACATAGATAAGACCACTGTGCAAATTTGAAACCTGTGAAAGGAAGATGGGAAGAAGTAGAGATGGGTAGGAAGAATCTCATATCGCAATATAGGTCTGAAAAGTCTCAGGGGACCCAAAGCGGAATTCCCCAGAAAAGACTGCCCATCCAAGGACCCCTTCTCTTGGGGAGAAATGGACAGTCCCTATCATTTCACCAAGCTCACTCATTGGCTGTAGGTGTCCAGGGAAATATTGTCTCTCCCCAATGTCACAGTGATCACAATGTCACTGCAATCCCAGGCAAATCCAAGTTCCTTCTTTCAGGAAGATCAGAGTTGTACATTTCCATGACACCACATGTCAGAAACTTGATTATAAGGGAGAAATGCTTTCATATTCTGAGTGGAAGGAGTTTCCAAACCAGAATTCTATAATTTGTTAAACTATCAAACAAGAATGAGGGTAAGAATAAAAAAATTCTTAAGTCCTAGATATCTTAACGACATAATAATTTTTTAATATATCCTAGGAAAGTAATCTGGGAAGAAAATTCCCCAAACAAGGGAGTGAACCAAGAAAGAGGAAGTCGTGTAATCCAGGAAGCAAGACATTCCACATAAGACTACTCAGAAGGAAATTTCCATTTAAAGTAGGGCTAAAAAGAAATCAATGAAAACTGGAATAAGAAGCCATATCCCCTCCAAACCGCACAAAAGACAAAGAAAAAAACAGTTCTTATGTGTTTGTCCTTATTTAAAACAGTTTCACACTTCCATTATCTATTTGTGGAGAGGATAATTAAGGATATATACATAGAAACCCAAGCTAAAATAATCAAGCCAATTTGTAAGATGAGCAAATTAATAGTATCATACAAGGAAGAAAATGATTTGTCATAATACAAAATAGTACACAGCAAGGCTCACCTTTGAACAATATTTATGTAGTCATAATTTATATACACTATATAATGACAGGAGATAACTGTTACATAATCACTTTTGGTGCATACGAGTGGCAAAATGTAATGGGAAGTGATGGAGAAAGAGGGTTAAAATTGTATCTTTCATAACAAGAAGTCAATAGATAAGATCTCAAAGCAAAAAAGAAACAAGCTCAGTTTAGATATATTATTTATAAATACCAAAGAGAATAGTTATAATAACTGGAAGTGATTTGGGAGGAATGAGAGTTGGGAGTAGAGTGTTTTCAGACTTTTAGTGCTACTTGAATTTTTCAAATTCAGTGCATATATGAACTTTCATAAGTAAAGATTTTAGCAGAACCACACAAGAAGAGAAGTCATGAATACCAGACCAGTCACTATGCCATGGGCATGGGAGGAAAGAGAGGTGAGTTTTGCTCTCAAACAACTTCAGTGTAGCTTTGATAATAATGCCACCTTATACTTGTATATCACTTGGCAGAACACTTGCATACATGTCCTGATATGCACACATTTTCCTCACATACCTCTCCTCTGTGCAGGTTCTTTATTGATTACTCTTTACTCTGTGCAAAGTCCTTCAACTCTTCTCTACCTGGCAAACTCCTACTCTTTCTCAAGATGATGCTACAAAATCATCCTTTTTTTAAAGACTTTCCCTGTCTCAGAGCAGAATTAATTATTCCCTCATTTAAGCCTCCCATAGCATATATCCTGTAGCTTCATCATGGCATCCCCACCCTCTAGCACAATTAGCTACCTTTTTGTCTCTCCTGATGAACTGTGAGCTACTTCTCTTAGAGTAGGGACATGTTTTATTCATGTTGTGTCCTTGCTTCCTTTTACTGAATCTGGCACACACAAAGCCAAACCTTGATTCATAGCTTCTAAATTAATTACATAGAGTGTCGTTACACGTCAGAGAAGGTAGGACAGCTATCATTAGCTTCCTTTGGCTGGTGAGGAAATTGAGTCTCAGGTTGACTGAGCACCTTGCCTGAGGTCACAGAGTTAGCAGCTGTGAGATACTTTTGGTCTTTGACAAAGTACATCTCTCATGCCCACATAATACAGAAGAGGGTTATTTATTACAAAAATAACCATGGTCTTCCCTCCAAGTCCCTTGGTACACCCATTAGGCACAGTATCAAGGTTCAGTTAAGCAAAGGGACTGGCCCAGAGTGGCCTTCGGTTTATTCCTGGTCATTAAGTAGCATAGTGCTCCACTGTAGAATTGGCCCCGAGGAGCCTTGGGGCTCTTCAAAGTTAATGATTCTTACTTCCTAATACCAGGTCCCAGTGGACCCCCAGCCTAGAACAAACTCTGCCTACTTTCGGAGGTCGCGGGCTCAAGGCTGACAAGTGAATGGTAATGTGATTCTCTGGTGCCGAGTTTTCTTGGGAAGGAAAGCCACAAGGCCATAGAGTACAGAAATGCTAAGGAAAAAAATTATGGGTGTTAATATGGAACACATTATATACATCATTACATGGCAACAACAACTCCACTCACAGACTATCTGGGTTTTGCATGCTCTCTCTTTAAGTTCATAAAGCTTATTTATAAAATTCAGAGCTTTAAGCATAGCAAATACTTTGAAAAATAAAGTTTTTTCGGAGCAGGTGTGATTGCAGCTGCTCAAGTGCTGGCACTAAATAAATGTTAATGGAATGATTAGAGACTTAATTAGAGTAGCAATAAAAAGATTTTTCCAAATACCCATTTAAGTCTTAAACTAGGTAAAACGTCCATGCCAAGTATTTCATATCAGTTAATTCCAAATGGCTTTGACTTGATTTTTATCAATAGTGCTTTTTCTCTTCAACAACATAAAATCAAGCAATGTATTCTCAGAACAATACTGTCCAAAGAGAAATTGATTTTAAGGCATTTTCTTCATTATCTGTCATCCTGACAAGACTGCAAAATCTTTGAGATTCCATTCATGTTGTTTTCGCCCTTTCCATTAGCAGTAAAAGTGCTCAGTACCATTTTCTTCATACATTAACCACCCAGGGAGTTCCCAGGATGGTTTAATTTCAGAATAGAGTACTGATGTAGTGAACAATATGCAAAAAGTGACTTACTAGGTTACTTGCAAAATAAACCTAATTTAAGAGATCTGTCCCTAGATTATTTTGCAAGGGTGTATGTGTATATGTGTGTGCACATGTGTGTGCAGGTATTATATGGCAATTTGTCTATAAATTATATAAAATAATTTATTATTTAAATCTGAATAACAGTTACATCTTTTCATGAAGTGTGCATACATCTGGAACTAATGGAAAGGTCAAGAATAGAGATAGTAATGCGGAAGTCCTCAGCATATACAAAAGTATTAGCACGGGGCTTCCCTGGTGGCGCAGTGGTTGAGAGTCCACCTGCTGATGCAGGGGACACGGGTTCATGTCCCAGTCCTGGAAGATCCCACATGCCACGGAGCGGCTGGGCCCGTGAGCCATGTCCGCTGAGCCTGCGCATCTGGAGCCTGTGCTCTGTAATGGGAGAGGCCACAACAGTGAGAGGCCCGCGTACTGCAAAAAAAAAAAAAAAAAGTATTAGCATATTATGGATATTATGTACAAATACATTCATATTGTTAAGTAGCTAAACATATATATATATAATGAAACATTAAAGTCCACCTTCCAACTATCATCTCCTATTCCTCCCAATGTTCAGTCCCCTCCCTTGATTTAAGAGCATCATGCATGTTTGTCATTTATCCTTCCAGTCCCATCTCTAAGCATTAATGGACCTAACTAACTTTTTATAGTATACCATGTTTTCCTTTATTTTTTAGTACGTATTTTTTATACTGCAAGTAATTATTCCATTTATATTTATACATATTTTCCACTGAACATATATAACCATACAATTTCTCATATTATTCAACATTCTGCAAAAATATTATTTTAAGCATTTTCGCATAAGTTGTATTCAATTTTGGACATTTATGTTTTAATAAAATCCTTGCTATTATAAAAATGTTGAGAAGGTGTTGGAATCAATAGGTATCTACATTTCAGATTAGCTTTTAGGCAATGATTTGAAAAAATAAAATTAGGGCTTTACATAGAGACAAATTTTTCTTCAGACAGAATGCAACAATTTATATATTTATTGATAATTATGTGAGTGGCCATCTCCTTTATTTCTGTTACCATGGAGTATCATTATTTTTAATCTTTGATCAACTGACTAACAAAAATATTCCTTAATGATAAAGCACTTCATTTTAATTTATTAGTGCCAAGGCCGAACATTTGGTTAATTAGGCATCTGAATATTTTTAATTTTCCAAATTAAAATTGCTCATGTAATTTACCCATTTTTCTTTAGTACTCTGTAATCCTTCTGACCAGCTCCTTCCTACCACACATCCACCCCGACCAGGGAACTTGTGCTCAACTTTCTGTCACTCTAGATTGGCTTTAATTTTCTTTGAATTGTCTAAATGGAATCATACAATATATTTTCATTTTTTGTATGGCATCAGTTACCCAGAATTGTTTTGAGAGTCCTTCATGTTATAGCATACATCAATGTCATTCCTATTTGTTACTGAATAGTTTTCTATTATATGGATACTAAGGAACACTGTTCACTCATTCACCTCTTTACAGACATTTGGGTTGTTTCCAGTTTGGGGTTATTATGAATAAATTTGCTAAAAACACTCATAAGTTTCCTTGGCATACTCAATCATTTTTAAAAATATTTAACCATTCTGATATGTGTGTAATGGTATCCCATTGTAAGTTTAAATTTGTGTTTCCTAATGACTGGTGACACTGGGCATCTTTTCATATGCTTAATTGTCATCTGTATATCTTTTTAGTGAAAAATAATGTTCAAATATTTTGCCCATTTTTAATGAATTGTTTACAAAGTTTTGAGAGTTATCTCTTATGAATATAAGTCCTTTAACAGACATATGATTAACAAATATTTTCTCCCAATCTGTTGCTTGTCCTCTTATTCTCTTCAGTGTGTTTTGAAGAGCAGAACTTCATGGTTTTTATTAAGTCTAATTTATTAATTTGTTCTTTTATGGATCATGCTTTTGATGTTGTAGCTAAGAAATGTTTGCCTAACTCAAGGTCACAACTGTTTTCTGCTAAAATATTTATAGCTCAAGGTTTTGCACTTAGGCATATGATACATTATATTTAATTTTTGTACATGATATAAAGTACATATTGACATTCATTTTGTTACATATGAATATACAACTATTCTAGCACTATTTGATGAAAAACTACCCTTTCTCCACTGAATTACTTTTGTATTTTATCAAAAATCAGTAGTCCATATATTTATATTCTATTTCTAGACTCTCTAACCTGCTCCACTGAAAGTACCATGTTGACAATACCACATTATCTTGATTGCTATAATTTCATAATACTATGTGAAATAGTGTAGTCAAACTCCCAACTGTGATCTTTCTCAAAACTGTTTTGATCCTTCTAGAACTTTTGCATTTCCATCTATATTTTAGCATTGACTCATCAGTTCACTGAAAAACCAATTCTGCTGGTTGCAGTGAATCTATAGATCTATTTGGGGAAAATTGATATTTTAACAACATTGAGTCTATTGACTAATGAGCAGGGCATACCTTTCCATTTATTTAAATCTTCTTTAATTTATCTTAATAATAGTCTGCTGTGATTGTGTGTTCTATAAATATTATGTCAAGTTGGTTGATCATATTCTTCAAATCTTTGATATAATTACTGATTTCCTGTCTAATTATTCCATCAATTATTGAGAAAGAGATGTTGAAATCTCCAACTTTAACTATGGATTTAACTATTTCTTCTTCAATTTCATTATTGTTAATTTCATGTGTATTATGTTTCTATTATTAGGTACACAAACATTTAGGATTGTTATGTTCTCTTGTTGAACTAATCCCATTATCATTATGAAATGACTTTGTTTAACCCAGCATTATTCTTTGCTCTGAAATCTCCCTCCAGCAAAGAATGTAATTTTTCATCCTTTTATTTTTAACTTGTTTGATCCTTTATATTTAAAAGGTGTTTTCTTAGGTAGCATGTAGTTGTGCTGTCCTTTTTTATCCAAACTGAGATAAGTTGAGTCAAATTGAGATAACTGTGTCATTTAGACTATTTACATGTAATGTGATTATTGATCTGATTAGCTTTCACTATAATTTTTTGTTATTTGCTTTCTGTTTATCCCATCATTTCTCTGTTCATTTTCTCCTATTTTTCTACTTTATTTTTATTAATTCAATAACTTGTATAATTCAATTTACCTATGTTGATTTATTAACTATAATCTTTTAAAAATTTTAGTGGTTTATTTAGTTTTGCATCCTTATTACTCTCTACCTTCAAGTGATATTATATGACTTCACAAATAGTTTAAGAACCTTACAATACTATACTTGAATTCTCCCCAATGTTTGTGTCACAGTTGCTATATAGTTTACTTTTATATATGGTGTCAAACCTGCATTACAGGATAATTTAAACAATTATTTTTAGATTGATTTAAATAAAAATAACACTATATTATGTACTTATCTATGTAGCTATTATTTTCTTTACTCTCTATTCTTTTATGTACATCCAAATTTCCTTCTGATGTCATTGTCTTTCACCCTGAAGAGCTTTAAAATATTCCTTGCAGTGTGGTTCTGCTGGTGATTTTTACCCATCATTTGTCTAAAACTAATTTATTTTTAAAGATAACGTACCTAGATATAAAATTCTAAGTTGACTGATTATTTTTTTCTTTCAGAACTTAAAAGATTGCCCCACTGTCTTCTGACTTGCATTGTTTTGAGCAAGAAATATTCTATCACCTTTATCAATGTTCCTCTGTAAGTTCCTTCTTTACTTTCCTTTTATGGTTTTGAGATTTGTTTATTATTAATTTTGAGCAATTTGATTATGTTGTGCATGTTGCAGTTTTATTCATATTGTGTGTCTGTGTACATGCATGCAGCACACACACTTAGAGTCATTGAACTACTTGGATCTTTGAGTTTATAGAGGTCATCAAATTTAGAAATTTTCCATCATTATTTTTTCAAAAAAATTGTTTTCTCTTTCCTTTGTTTTTGAGACTCCAATAACATCATTTTAGGTTGTTTTCATTTTTCTCACAGTTCACTAATGCTCAGTTGATTTTTTTTACTGTTGTTTTCACTTTTATCTCTGCATTTTATTTGAGTTTCTACTGTTCTATCTTCAAGTCCATTAATCTTTTCCTCTGCAATGTTTATTATAGCAATAATCTCATCTAATATATCATTTATCTCAAATTTTTACTTCTAGAAGTTCAGTTTTTTTTAATATTTCTCTACCTGTACTTATATTTTTAAACACATAGAATATGTTTATAATAATTATTTGCATGTCCTTGTCTGCTAATAACTGGTTTCTATCTATGTCACAACTGGATCAGTTTTTGATTGATTTTTCTTCTCATTATGGTTTGTATTTTCCTACTTATTTTAATGTCTGGTAATCTTTGAATAGATGCCAAACATTATAAATTTTACCTTGTGTGGTTCTATTTTTGATAAAAACACTTGAGCATTCTTGTTACACACAGAAGTTTCTTGGAAATAGTTGGATCCTTTCCAATTATTTTCAAATTTGTTAGGTATGGTCAGAATAGTTGTCAATCTAGGGCTAATTATTACCAATTACTGAGGCAAGACCCTTTTGTGTAAAATTCTTCTTGGTGTTAAGATCCAATGCCCCAAGAATCATGAGGATTTTCTGGTTTGGCTTGTGGGAATAGGCACTAATTTTGGTCTTCAAACCCTGTTTGATGTTGTTCTTTGCCCCAGCCTCAGATAGTTTCTTCTCCTTCATGTGCTGGTCTGCTGAATACTCAAAGATAACTATGTTCAGAAGTTCAGAGATTTTTGTCTGTGCTGTCCTCTCCTCTAGGTATTCCAGAATTTGAACTCTAGATGTCTGTGTCTCTGAAGCTCTCAACCCTATTTCCTTAATTCACAGATACTGCAAGAATTCTTGGGGTCCTTCATCCCTGCACTGCATCCAGGAAATATTCAAGGCAATGAGACTGGGAAATAGTAGGACTCACCTCCCTTGTTTCCCAGATCTCTGGATCACTGTCCCTTGTTGCCTGATATTCAATATCTTGTAAACCATACTTGAATGGAATTTAGAAAACACATACATGCATACATTGGTACTTAAAATTCATTATGAATGTTGATAGGTCAATATGTTAGGAAGTTATAAAAAAAAAGCTCCATTTTCCTCAAGTTATTTATGGTAGTCACTCACTACCTTGTAATTTGGAGGTAGAAGTAACCTAGATATCATCCAATTCAATGACCTATCAAAATTGACCTCAATGAATCTCAGAACGTGAATTGTTTTGCCTTAAGTCATATCATTTATGGAACTGCTGAAAACAAACTATTATTTTATATTTGACTCCAGGGCCTCACAGTGTTCTTTGCAAGGAATAAATATTCTGTAACACTTTGACCAACCTTCAGTACCTTCTAAACTGAATCCAACAGAAGGAAATTAAATTGTGTGTGTGCCAAGATATAGGTTATGGTTTTTCCCTCCTTCTGAGAGACTTTCTCTCAAGTATTCCTTTTATTTCTATGTTCTTTCTCTTTGGTTAAGTGCAGACATTCAACAACCAGAGGTTAATTCAACAGGAAAAAATACAGGACAAGTGCCAACTATTATTTTATTATACCTGTCAATTTCTGTGATTATTTCTGTTTTGACTTATTCCTTGACAAGTCTGAATTGAAAATAAAATGATAGATATTCTTTCTGAAAGAGGATCAACATCCACTCAGGAGATTTAGTGAGATGAAGGTTTTTATGTATTATTTCCACTGCTTTATGACTTACAGTGATGTTTTCAGGTTGGAAACTCTCTTCCCAAAATAAATTGAGATTTCAACACTTTCACTGCAGTAAATAGATAGTATAACCTGAAGACTTATGTTTTTAACACTGATTTGGAAATGCTTGGTCTTAAAAGGAATGGAAGAGGACTGAAGGAACAGCCTCAGTGATAAGTTTTAGAGAAGACAATAATTGGTAAAAGTAAAAGAATACTGAAGAAGTAAAGAATCAGTAAAATAATAACAGCAGTAAGAGTAACAGTAATAGCATGGATTATATATGGATGTTTCACAAAACATCTATATATACCATATTTAATTTGATTCTCATGTCTACTCTAAAATTAAATATCATTCTCACCTACATTTTGTGGACAAGGAACTTGGGTGGGATTGAGGGAAATACATGAAACTCACTGTTGAATTACCACACATATCCTAGCCAAGTTACTTTCACTAACTACTTTTAGAAGCCTCAATTTCTTCATTGAAAAATGACAATAACATGTGATTTGCAAATTTGTTTTCCAAACAATGATACTACATATATGAAACTTCCAAGCAACATATTTTATGCTTAATATATTACCAAAACATGGTTTAAAGGTAGTTTTCCTATTATCACTGACCTAGTAAACACTGTTAATAAAAAATTTAGGATTTAAGAAATTATGCAATTTTTATTTAGCCACATTATCTCATACAAAATAATATCATTATAATCAATTTCAACTTCCATTACATTTGTATGATATTTTTCAGTTAGCAAAATAATAAATAAATAACAGAAGGCAGAAAATAAAGTTAAAAGGTATACATGGCTCTAGCATGGAATAAGCATCACTCTACAAATTCCAGAAAGCAAATATCTTAGTATGGTTCACTAAATAGAAGATAGAGGCTCACCTTCCTTAAAAGCATGAGTTAATAATATAAAAATCAACATTTTTTGAGTGCCATTTATAACCAGGCACTATTTTAAGCCATTTGCTTTCCTTGTGCCATTTATTATTTACCATAAATTTATGCAGTTAAATATTATTACTATTTTGCAGATGAGATCACTGAGACTTGGTGTACTGAGTAGAGAATTTATGACTTGCATACAAATTTAGAGGACTGCAACAAGCATTGAACATTATTATCATGTTGAGTGCACACTAATCATTTTATGTTTTCTGTAAATATTTTATATCCGCATGGACACAAAGCCTCAAAACCGTCAGAATTATGGACCATGTTTCTCTGGTATGCTTTAAGATCAACTTCCAAATTGAACAATTATTAAAAATAATATATACATTCTTCCAATAGGGAAAATTGAACTCAATGACATGTTGAATTGTGCTCATATCATGAACTGAGGAGCTTCCTTGGTGTATCTGTGTTAAATCTTTTTCTAATATCTCCCCTTCTTCTCTGAGTATGAACACAAAGAATCACAGGAGTAAAAACAGAGGAGTGGTTTATACTTCTAAGATGAATCATGAAAGGCAACATAGAAGGACTTACTGTTGAGATGGGCCTTAAAATAAGACTAATGTTTTCCAAATCAAGTGCAGGAAATATCTTATTCATTGCTATGTTCTAAGGGCTGGTACAATGCAGGGTCGAGTGATCGGCTTTTTGCACAAAAGATGAAATGAAAGGAGACACTAAATATATTGCATAATGTATGCAAAAGAGCCTATTATAGACTATAACAGATTATTTAACAGTTTTGGTAAAATTTGAATCTGAAAAATATAAATTACATTGAGGTATGGTATTAAATTTGGGGCACTATTTGCAATTTGAGTGTCACAATGAGTTATGATGAAATCTAATTTTTTTTTTAACAACAGACCAAAGATTTTATCTAGGAAGTTAAGTTATTATTGTCACCTAGAGCCAGCATTCATAGAGGATTTTGCTGTCAAGTAGGTTTTGTTTTGGCATCTGTTAATTTCAAGGCATTTAGAGATGTGAGTCCCTTGGGAGCAAATGTCATACTTTAGACAACACCGTATACTCAGTGTCTAGCAGTTTCCTTGGCATAAAGTAAGAATTCAGTACATGTTCCATGAATAAATGAATGTATCTGAGCTTGCATCCCGCAATGCACATATGATTTGCTTTCAAGTCATTAATTTAGTCTTAGGAACAAAAATCAATAAAGTTCTATGGAAAAGGTGCTATGCTAGGTATTGGAATCCACCAAAAAATATGAAGGGTATATGAAAGACCTAGGTATAAGAAAAACAATCACAAGTAAAATGAAAAATAATTCAAGGTACAATAAATGAGATTCCATACAGATATTGGCTAAATTTCCTCTCCCACTTGATTTTCATTATTCTAGAATTTACTGTAACTTTTTGTATTTAGAGGTAAAAATAATATATAATTGAACTCCAAAATAATATTCTATATAATATATATAATATGATTGCCTATTGAAAGTTTAACAGCAATGATTGAATATACTTAGAAATTCAACAGTTAGTGATTTATGGCATGAACACTCCATAAATAAAAATGTATTTCATCACAGATCATGACAGAAAACTTAGCAAAAGAGAACACAAAACTCCAAATTTTTCTGTTGATACTTCCAGGATTGGTATGTACTATTCTCTTACAAATCTCAGTAAACATATAATTAGTGCAGCAATTTAGAACTGAAGATGAAAACCAAGATGTGTTTCTTCTTTACCATGTAAAATTGTCATAACCATACTGAGTGAAAATCAGCACCTATATCTCAGTTTCTTTAACTATAAAAGTCAATTAATCTTTTTTTCACCTAGCAGACTCATCACTTCCCAGGTCAAGTTGTATAGTGAGTTGATCTAAATCATTGGTCCGATGGCCAGGTAAGAAAGTAGGGGGAAATCCTGAAGAAGTTGCATGCTGTTCTATAAAGTAGATTTCTCTGTATTGTCTGTAAGCAAGTGGAGAGCACTAGCCATTAATGGAAGAAGTGGGCTACTTCTGCAGCTCAGAGTGTTCAGAAGAATATTGGGTTTAAACATTCTTCAATGTATTGACTCAGAATTGTCCACTCTGGGTCTCAATCTGTCCCTGATCTTGGTGTAGTAGACTTTCAGTGTTTACCCTTATTATTAAGCTCAGCTATTGTCCATTTGTGTTTTCTATTTTGGAAATTTTATGTTTGATTATTATATCGATATGCTTGATTTACTGGTCTGTTTTACTGGTTTTATATACTAAGAATTTTTATATACTATACATACTTACATATATTCTATTATTATGTAATAGAATCTTAATATATATAACATGACATACGAGTAAATATTCTTAATATAAATAATGTTATATAATATATTAAGAATACTTTTTATTATTTTAAAATGTTTTAATATTAAAAATATTAACAAAATTAATATCTATGTTCCGTGTCCCACCTCCAGTTTGAACTTTGACTTTTAGTTTTATTTATAATTCTTTTTAAAATAAGAAATTGTCCTTATCAATGTTTAGAAAGTAAATGTATTAACCTTTTCTTTTACAGTTTCTTTCCTTGATTTTACTATTTTAGGAAGTCAAGCTATTAAGTCAGAGATTTTCTTTTAATAATAATGCTACTCATATTGATAATAAATTTGGAAAATACATAGTGATAAGAAAGTCCTCATATCCCTAAAACCTTTAAACCATTACTGGACATATTTTAGCATATTTATGTCCTATATTCATGCTATGTGTATTTTTCTGCATGTTTGAAATAATACCAAGGGTCCAATTTTCTCTTTCACTTTTTTCTCTTAGCATTTTCTCAGGGCATTAATACTGGCTGTGTACTACCCAAATCAGGATATTCACCATGACTATTGCTGGAAAGTTAGCTTGCTTTTATTTTTCTCTATTATAAATAATGCTGCAATCAACATCTTTGTATATAGTTTTCCGTTTCCCCAGACAATGGGTTCTTTCCATAGGATAGATTCAAGCAAAATGGAATTCTGATTCAAAGGACATGAAGTACTTAAGAAACATAATGCATATTGTCAAATTTCTCTAGCAGTATGTCCTCCCTCCACAATTATAAGTACTCACACAGTTCCCAACAGAAGAATCTACTGCTTTTAGTGGTCATAATTTGTCTTTGGGCCATGCACACACATATATGCACACACACAATCAACTCTTACCCATGTTTTAAGTGGAAATTATAGTGATGCTTGCCTCCTTTTGGTTATAGTTCAAGGTAAAGAAAAAGTAAATTGTGGCTTATGAGTTATTGATTGGAAGTAGGGTATCATTTGTCAAAGAAGTCATTGGCCTGAAATATCAGCAACTGTATAAACACATATGCCCCCATCACAGATTTTCTACTCTTGTTCTGTTATGGAAACACAAAGCCTTATTGATTGCATTCTGGAGTTAAAGCTCAGCTTGATGGTTGAAAGCATACCATTGCCTATAATACATTTATTTTTGAGACTTGTTTTACTGTAGTAGCTCAAAAAATCAATTTGTGGAGCCCAGTTAGACTGACTTTTAAGAAACAAAATAACCTTTTATTATTTTGTTTGTTTGTTTGTTTTGCGGTAAGCGGGCGTCTCACTGTTGTGGCCTCTCCCATTGCGGAGCACAGGCTCTGGACGCGAAGGCTCAGCGGCCATGGCTCACAGGCCTAGCCGCTCCGTGGCATGTGGGATCTTCCAGGGCCGGGGCACGAACCCGTGTCCCCTGCATCGGCAGGCAGACTCTCAACCACTGCGCCACCAGGGAAGCCCCTAACCTTTTTTTTTTTTCTCCCCTCTGGTCCTCATGTAATTTTAGTCCTACTCTTCTATGGTCTTATGACCTCATGGTACTTAGAAAATTCCATAAAACCAGTATTAGATAGTTTGTGGTGAAGATGACCTGATTGAGATAGAGAAAGAAAGGGGCATTTTTACAGGTCTTGATTTGTTCAGTTTCTTCTTTTTTTCAACAGTTTTGTTGACACCACATTATGGTGGTAATAGTATGAAGGGTGTTTGTGTATGTCTAAGCTCAATTTGCACAGGTCATAATTAATGGTTCAGTGCAGAGAACCTCTGTGAGCTATCAGCTGATGCATCTTGATTCATATTTATTTTTCTTCATTTTACTATGCTCCCTTATTCTGGGAGTTTGTATTGATGGACTTAAATATGGCACATCAGGATCTAAGGTCAAATAAAAAAGTGAGAAGACTCTCAGGTGACATAGAAATAGATGTATATAGAGTTCATCAAAGATGCTCATATTTCTTCTAAAGAAACACATTCTGTATTGGTAGTGTAAACAGCTTTTTCAAATTTAATGTCTATAAAAATTATCTCATTGGCTGAGTATCCCTAGTCAAGGCTGTTGAGAAGGAAGGTAGAAGAAAAAAAAGCAGAAGGAGCCTGGAGAAGCATGCCATGTTGAGGTTTAAGAACATCAGTGTCATGGGGTTAGGGAACATGATGGCTGAAAATACCTAAATACCTCTCAGAGTTTCCTCTGTCCTTCTGTTTCTTCATTTGTATGTATTTGTGTGTGTGTGTGTGTTTGTGTGTGGTAATAGCACATAACATGAGATCTACCCTCTCAAATTTTGAAGTGAACAATAGCATATCATGAATTATAGGAACCATGTTGTACAGATATTTCTAGAACCTATTCATCCACTCTTTCTTTGAATTATTTAGTCGTTTATTTACTGCTCTTACACTGAGCACAGGCTCCAAGCTGGGGACTAGTTGTCTACATGCTCAGAGTCCAGCTGCAGAAGCAGACACATGAATGGATAAGAACAATTCACTGAGCCAAGTCTTGGGTTGAGGCATGCCCACAGTGCTGCTGTATCTCTAGAGAAAAGGGACCAAGCTAACAGAGCTGAAAAAGGTATTCTAGAAGCTGAGCCAAAATTCATTGAGTTGAATCTTGAAAACTACATAGACATTTTTTTTTTTTAATGAGAAGATGGAGAAATAAGAACAGGCAGAAAGAGCACCATTTTGCCAGCAGGATCTTGGGCAAGTTTGAAGGTAATCTGACTGGAGGAAAGGTCACATGGAGTGAGTGTATCAATAGAATGAGATTATGGAAAGTCTTTTATGCCAGGTAGGAACTTTGAACGTTTTCTCTTTTCCTGTAGCAGAACAACACGTTTTATATTTTTCTCTTTAAATCTATTCTCAAACAGCAGCCAATTTTAGTCAGACTACTTAACACTTCTGCAAACCTTTAATGACTTTCATTTCACTCAAAATTAGTCCAACTAAAAATGGTTTATAGAACAATGCAGACTTCCCTGTTCATTCTTCTCAGCTTTTCTTGGGCTGTCCTCTCATTCACTTGAATCCAGCCACTAGGCCCTCTCTCTGATGTTCCTATAGCCTGGAAATCTCATTCCCCAAAATCCATACCACCTGCTGACTCCCTCCCCTAGTGCTTTGCTGAAGCATCTCCCAGCTTTAGTGAACCATTCTACTTAATGGTGACTGATATCTTTAACCCAGCAACCCCTTCCCCTTCTCAGCTTTATGTATTATCATAGAACTTATCACTGTTAGAGTATTGTACATCTTATTCATTTACAGTCCTCCTTCGGTATCCATAGGGGATTGCTTCCAGGAGGTGCTGTGGAAATCTGCAGGTGCTCAAGTCCCATAGTTGGCCCTCCTTAACAGCGGGTTCTGCATCTGCGCATTCAACCAACCTAAGATGGTAAACATAGTATGTTCATAGTATGTAACCCATAGATATGGAAAGCCAACTATCTAATTTTCTGGCTCCTCTCTTTAAAATGTAAGTTCCAGGGCTTCCCTGGTGGCGCAGTGGTTGAGAGTCCGCCTGCCGAAGCAGGGGACAGGGGTTCGTGCCCCGATCCGGGAAGATCCCACATGCCGCGGAGCAGCTGGACCCGTGAGCCATGGCCGCTGGGCCTGTGAGTCTGGAGCCTGTGCTCCGCAATGGGAGAGGCCAAAACAGTGAGAGGCCTGCGTACCGCAAAAAAAAAAAAAAAAAGTAAGTCCCATAAGGCAGATACTCTCATCTGCTTTATTTATTCATGTATCTCTGGCACCTGGTTATCGGTCAATAAATATCTCTGGAATGAAGAAACATCATTCTTCTCTAAACATTGGTGCATAAAAAATAATTTTAAGACCTTATTGGATACTATTTTATTCATAAAAAAATTACCCCAAATGCAGCGTATTGATGAACTTTTATATAAAACATAGTATGATGATACATTTTCTAACCATTTATAAAGAAGGCAACTTGAGATTTGTAGGGTACCTGACACCTCTGCATTCCCTACCGCATGGCTTAAGGCAACCTGGTGACTCACTGGACTTGTTTCCAAATCTGTGGCATAAGGCGGGTTAGATTTCCAAATCTGAAGGTTTTTTCCTCAGCTCTTATTTGCTGTGTACTTCCTCAGTGTTAGCTCTCAGGTAGATCAAGTTCAACCTATCTCAGAATTCCATCATTGGGTAGGAGAAAGTATGGGCCAAGAACATACTGGAGTCTTAGAGAATACTCAGTAGTGTCTTCGAGTAAATTACTAGAAATTTTGATACATAAAGTAATGGAAAGATGTGAAAGAGATAGAAAATTATAAAAATTGTCAAACATTTCTTCCTTCTTGTGCTTCTCACTTAATACTTTCTTATCCTGATACAGTCAAGCTACTAATATTTGAAGAAAACAACTAATATGTGGCAAGAAGATTGGGACATGAAGTTTCCTCTTAGGTTTCACTCATTCTAATACATTACTAAGAATCACACCCACTTTTGGCTTCACCATATAGCAGGCATAGTACCATATTGCCTGGGAGTGCTACCTTTTGGGGAGATGCTTAGAGTTTGGGAAGCTTGAGGAGAACCAGAGTGAGAACCTTGAGAAATGAGATATAGAGTGTATGATTCTTGCTCTAATTGATCAGAAGGGAAATGCCATTGCTTCCTTTTCCTTTGAACACAGCTGGAGAGAAAAGATCTAAAGAACAAGGTAAGAAATAGAAAAAAAGGCTTTTTTTTTTTAAACTGACCTCAAATCTAGACTTTGTGCTGAAGGAAGAAATGCTATTCTTTTTTTTTTTTTTTTTTTTTGCGGTACATGGGCCTCTCACTGTTGTGGCCTCTCCCGTTGCAGAGCACAGGCTCTGGACGCGCAGGCTCAGCAGCCATGGCTCACGGGTCCAGCTGCTCCACGGCATATGGGATCTTCCCGGCCCGGGGCACAAACCTGTGTCCCCTGCATCGGCAGGCAGACTCTCAACCACTGTGCCACCAGGGAAGCCCAAGAAAGGCTATTCTTAATGACAACACATAGTTTAGAACTGCTCCTCATGGTGGGAAACTAATAAACACTAGCAGTTGCATGTTAGATTGTCATAAAGAACAATATTTTTCCATATGCTTAAACTGTGCATGAATTAAGCACAAAGGTAGAAAGCTAGTCAAGTTTTCTGAGATTGTGGATTTAGAATTTAAGTCACAGTTAACAAAATTACATTTGCTTTCATCAGCTGGGCAGAATATTCATGGGTAATAACAGTAATAACAAAATTAACACTAGTTGCTCAAAAGTGTTTACTACTTTTGTGCCCAGATCATGGGTATTTTACTTAGTTTAGTTTCATTTACATAGTTTAGCTCAAGCGAAAGCAATTTTTTTCTGTAAAGGGTCAGATAGTAAATATTTTAGTATTTGCAAGCAAATAGTGTCAGTGTCCATCACAACTACCCAACTCTGCAGTTGTAGCCATGTAAAAAAGTGGGCCTCGCTGTGTTCCAATACAACTTTATTTATAAAAGAAGGCAGTGGCAAGATTTGGCCATGGGTTGCAGTTCAAGACCTCTGGTTTAGTTCATTTGACAGCTATGACAACTCTAAGGTATTATTCTTAACCCCAATTTATTGGTTAAGAATAATATTGGAAAATGGTTCTCAAGACTAGGACCAATAAGTTAGCTGGGATGTGGAAGGAGTAGTGTTCTAATATTTGTCTATCTGATCCCAGCGTCAACGGCCTTTTCCCTGCATTGCATTTTTTACTCGTTTGTGACAGATAAAGGTGTCTTTCCTGCCTTCAATGTACCCTTCCATTCCAGGAACCACTGGATTTAGAAGACATGTTGGTTCCATCAGTTCTTGTTCAGCTCCAAACATCAGTGGGGAATCTGTGTCTGCTGTTTCTCAAGTACAGGTGCTGCTCTGGTCCTCAAGGATGTTTGCTGACTTTACCTCTTCATCCTGTCTCTCTTTTTCTGTCTACACTGAAAACCTGATATATGAGCTTTATTTTAGTGTCAAACTCAATTTGTCAGTGCTACCATCTTTCCCTGTGTAGTTCTGAAAAACAAGGGGGTTGGTTTGAAACCAAGGGCTTACACATTGAACACTACTCAACTCTAATGAAATTCCTTTTTGTTGGGAAGAAAAAAATCAGGCTGGAAAGTTGAAATCTGACCAAGTGGAGCAAAGGAAATAATAAGAAAGGAACTATTTTTTGGAGGGAATAGTGCTGGGCCAAGAAATCAAGATTCACTGGTTAAGTAGTTTTCAGCTAAGTTGAATGGGCTTGGATTTGTCACTTAGTGTCATTATGATGGAATATAAATGACAATTTGAAAGAATGACCTTTTCAAGTTTCCAGAGTTAACTTGTACACATTGATAGAGATATCATGAACTCTGATTGGCACACATATTGAAGGGCTGATTCTCAATCCCCCTGCCTTTCCACATCATTAGTTCTATCCCAACACTTATCTTCATTGTCCTTCTCCTGGTCATCAGGACCCCTCCTCTTCAAGACCAAGAATGTTACCCCCACCTAGAGTTTTTTCTTCGTTCTGGTTTCCAGTATGAGAAGGAAAAATCTCCTCAACAAGAGATGAGGATGATGAGAAGGACAACTTACCCTTCTTGGAAAATCTGTTTCCAACCTAGAGGAAAATAACATTCTCCCTTCTGCAAGCCCAGTGGCATATAATATAGCATTCATAGCATCTTATAGCCATAATCAGATATAAGTAGCAACTGTTCCCTCAGAGAATATCAGGGTCTACTGTCAACTTACACGTATAAAACAATGTTCTGAAAAACTACAAGAAACACTCACACCAGGTACTGCCTTAAATACAAGAGCAATTTTCTAATATTAATCCCAAAGAATTACATTAACACGCAAGCTTCAATTCACCCAATTTTAACATCTTGTTTTCTTTAAAACCAAGCAATCAGAGCACATTCTCAGGTTGGCACTAATACAAAACAAGCAAATCCACAGCTCCACTGAGATTAATGTGTTTATTTGTACAACTAAAGGTGTGTGGTCTAATGTCAACCTTCAGCTTGGAATGCCATGGTTTTAAAAATAAAATATAAATTTCATTTTTAATGGCAGCAGTTAAAAGAAAGCAAACACTTTGCTTTCGTCCCCACCAAGGATTCTTTCGTAAATTTGGGGAATGAATTGTTCCACTGTCTCTTTCCACTTTGCTGTTTTAGTTTCCTGGAACTGCCTTGAGCCTGTTTTTCCACTGGTAGTCAGAACTGCTCAGGCTTGGTGCTTCCTGGAGTATGTAAAAGTTTCAGCTTTGCAGGAGGCTTAGAATGTTGGCTCAGGTAATGTGACCGCATACACAAGAGCTTGATTTTTAAGACCGGTTAATGTGAAATGCTTTATAAAGAACATCATTAACTGCCTTTAATGAAGGCCCTTCACCTTCTGGAGAAACTCCTTCAGAGCACTCAGAGATTTTAAAAAATGGTTCATTTTTTACATTCCTCTTACATGTATCATCAGGTCCTTCAGATGTAGAGGGAAGAAGAAAGAAGCACGAGGCTATCCTAATTGAAATTTCAATTTACATAATATTGGAAGATATACTGGGTAACAACATGCACTTTCCAATTACAAAGCGTTAATTTATCTTTTTTAATGAGGAAACTGACATTTGTTCTGTACCTACCATGTGTTCAGTGCTTTACATTTGTTATCTTTCACAGTCCCTGTAAGATACATACTGCTATCCTGTCCCTCTTGATGAAAAATCAGAGAAGCTAAGCTAGTTGCCTACAGTCACATAGTATTATAATGTGGGAAATAAGATTAAAAATTCCAGAATCAGAACACTTGGGTTCATATTTCACCTCCATCACTTGCTGATAGGACTTAAATCTGTCTTAGAAACTACACAACAGGGTTGATTTTTATATTTTCAACATAAAAATATTGATGTTATCATAAAATGAAAATGTGAAAAAAATGATTTAAAATATTTTAACATATGATAGAGAAAGTTTGATAAATAAGATACAGGATAGCTTAAAATATAAAACAAAAATATAAAACAATGTAAAATCTTAATATAAAATAGGCAAAGTGTATGATTAGTAAATGGAACAATAATAATAACCAATAAGCATAATTATTTTTATTCCATTAGTTACTAATGAACTTTATAAATGAAGTAAGAAGTTAGTATGTTATTTTAATATATTGGCAAAAAATAGTAAATGATATTTAGCATTGGAGAAACAGGCATTTTCATAAGCAAATATAAGAGAGCCACAGTGCAATTTTCTCAGAGGGTAGGTTTCTAATATTTAAAAAAATATATTTTCTTATATATTCAAACTACCAAAATATGTAATATCTGGGTTTTATCCTGAAGAAATAATTGATGTTGTGGGCTAAACTGCACCTTCCCACCAAATTCATAGGTGGAAGCACTAACCACCAATGTGGTTGTATTTAGAGATGGGGCCTTTGGAAGATAATCAGGTTTAGATAAATTCATGATGGTAGGACTCTCACAATGGAATTAGTGTCCTTATAAGAAAAGGAAGAGATGCCACAGCTCTCTCTGACACCTGACAACACAGTGAGAAGGTGACCATCTGCCAAAAAGAGGGTCCTCGTCCTCACTTTATATTGTGCTACAGGTCACAATTATATATATAAACAGACACACTCTGGAGTATATTTAAAATCATCTCAATATACATACAGTATTAGTGTATTAGTTTATGCAGGGTTCACCAGAGAGCTAGATATATATATATATATATATATATATATATATATATATGGACAGAGAGAGAGAGAAAGAGAGGGTGAGATTAACTATAAGGAAGTGGCTCAAGTAAATACAGAGGCTAAGAAGTCCCAAGATCTGGAGTCAACAAACTGGGATGCAGAAGAACCGATGATGTAAGTTCCAAAATGAAAGCTGGCAGGCTGGGGACCCAAGAAGAGCTGATGTTTTGGTTTGTATACAAAGGCAGAAAAAACTGATATTCCAGGTCAAGCAGTCAGGCAGAAGCAGTTGTCTCTTACTCAAGGGAGGATCAGCTGTTTTGTTCTATTCAGACTTTCAACTGATTGGATGAGGGTCACCTACATTAGGGAGGATAATCTGCTTTATTCAGTCTACTGATTCAAGGGCTGACATCAAGAAACACCCTCACAGATGCACCTGGAATAATGTGTGACCAAATATCTGGGCCCCCATGGACCATTTAAGTGGACAAATAAAATTAACAATCTTATATATAGTATATAGGTTAAGCTAAATTCACTATACATGGTTTTTATTTTCTCTGTTTAATTTGGATAATACTTATTGCTGTGTCTTCAAGTTTGTTGATTTGTTTTCATATGTGCCCAAATTGCTATTAATCCTATTCTATGTATTTTTTATTCCAGTGTTGTATTTTTCATCTCTACAGGTTCCCTTGGATCTTTTTATATATTCCATTCTAAAATTGTATTCATATTTTCTGATACTTATTTAAATATCTGGAGCATAGTATACTATCTGTTTTAATGTTCTTTTCTATTAATTCTATCATCTCTCTTACTTCAAGATCTGTTTCTACTGAAAATATTTTTTCAATAGGTCACATTTCTCTGCTTTTTTATAATCTAGTGATTTTTATTTGAATAATGAAGTCTGTGAATGTTATGCTTTTAACTGCTAGATTTTACTTCACTATTTTAAAAAACAGTGGCTTTATCTGGCAGGTAGTTTTGTTACTTTTGTGTTAGTTTCATGATTTTGAGGCTTTTTTTTAAGTGAAAGGCAAGTGACTACTCTTTATTTTACAGAACGGTTTCCAAGTTTTAAAAAATACAAGCTTCTTTAAATTATCTGATTCTCTTGTTTTTAAATCGACTTGATTTATTGCATTTATTTTTCTAAAGGAAGGTATCACTGTGATTTACTGAAAAAAGTCTTATTATTACATTCAATTGAAGATAATTTTATCATAGTCCTTGCCAGAGTTTTATAGAATAATGTAAATGAAGATTTAATTTAATACTTTGTAAACTGTCTTGTTACACAAACAGACCTTTTAATATGTCATACATTTCCTAGAAAATGAAAATTACTGTTATGCCTCTGCCATAGAGGGTGATTCTATGGTAAGATAAATGTTGAACATAATACTAAGTCAAAATAAGCACTGGGTTTTAAAACACGTGAAGATTGTTTTTTTAAAGGTTTATTTTTGAGGAGGACCAGAATTTAATATGGAAAAATTATCTTTTATGGCATAGCTCCTCTCTTATCTCTACTGATTGTTCTGTGTATTTAACAAGGTGTCTCCCATAGGGGTCTATAATAATATCCAACTCTGTGTGATCTCTGAGAATTATTTGGCTTACAGTTCCACAGTAATGCTTCTTTCCTTGAGTTTTTATTATCTGCTTTGTGGGATTTCACTCTATACACGAACAGGTTGGTATTCAGCTAAAGACTCAAGAAGACCCCTGATAAAAACATTTCAGAGTTTTTTCTAGACATCTCCTTTCTCTTGGACACTCAGTTCCACATATTATAGCTGCCTTGACCTTCCTTACTTTTATCCCTGCCTTTTCTACTCAGCAAGATTGCTGGTCAATCTGACATCACCTGACAGACTCTCATTCTGTAATTCCCTCCAGTCAGAAAGCTGGGACAATCATAGGGCTCACCCACCTTGTTTGTTTTGCTTTTTTCAGGCATCAATAAAAATGCTGAATGTTGTCCAACATGTTAAAATGGTTACTTTCTATATTTTGTCCATTTCTTTTTCGTTTATATTACAGGAGGGTAATTCTGCACTATTTCATTTAATCACGGTCAGAACCTAAAGTTTACAATGCATTCTATATTTACTTTCCATCTCAAATTATGTCTAGCCATGTTGTACAATGCATCTTATTAGTGATGCTACAATAAGATTAAATGCAGTTAAGACACTCAAAATGTCAACAGTATGAAAATGGTCCCAACTTTAATTTAAACTGTGTCCCGTAATTTCAGGAAGTTTTTAAGTCCAAAAATTAAAAACTGAATAATTTTACAAGTTAAAGTCTACAGTGAATTAATGCCTAAAATGAAATTCTTCTTCCTTGTGAATTAAAGTTCAAGAAAATTCAAATTTAAAATTCATCCTTCCCCATTTCTTATTCGGCTCAGTTTCAGCAAGACATTCTTGATGCTTGGTTGGGTCAAAATTCCTTTTGTAGTAGCCAGAAGCCTCTCGTTCTGTCTCTGTCTCTGTCTCTTTGTCTCTGCCTGTCTTTCTCTTTATCCATCTCTGTCTCTCTCCTTCCCCTTATGTTTTAGTTCCATGGTAAATTCTATCTTTATCTTATTTCTCAAGGAGTCTAAATAGAATTCACATTATAAGCACTGACCATCAGAGAATGTCATACGTGTTATTACTAACTTCTTGCAAGTTTTAGAAATGTTCAGTAGTGGTAGCCCAGGTCACCAGGTATTTTAAATAACTTTTTCTCCCATCTAGTATATATTTATAAATATATCTATATCCATATTTATAACTGTGTCAATATATGTCTCTCTTATTTCCCATTTCTCCTTTTATCCTTGAAAATAATTGCTAATGCATGAATTCTTTCCAGTGACATAATGTTCACTCTTCCCTGTTTAGTCCTTTGCCCCAGTGCCTGCTTCTACTACTTCTCACCGTGAAATTTGTCATAGCTATTCTTTTTGCCTCACAGGGAATTATTTAATCTAGAGCTAACTTGAGACCATCTGGAAGAGGTGAACCTATGGACAAGGTCACATTCAGGTTTTGTGGGGTCTGAAGTTTATATAATTTGCAACGTCCTCTTATTAACAAAAAATAACATGGAATTTCAATTACTAAACAAACTATGACCTCTGATACTGCTCCTGTGTGTAATGCCTTTGGGTGGGTTAGCACAGAGGTGGAAGGGATATTCTTGGAATCATGGCCTGTATCTGGATGTCTAAAAATAGTATGACCCTTCATGAAAGTGATCGAGATCCACATGCATATATACCGCTCAGCCCAAACTACGTGTCTCTGTTTTAACTTCCTTTTAGTTGGATCTCCAAAAATGTCTATGGCAACTCCCATCTCATCCATAAACTGGGGAAGACAGATGAGGGAAATTCAGAGTCTAAATAACTAATGGTCGTAACTGATTATGGCTCAGATAGCTTAATTTTGCCAATTTTATAAAACATATGGCCCTCTGAACACATTGCTAGGAAATTTCTGAGAGCTTTGGAGGGAAACTACATAAGAGAGACCCTGAAGCCTATGCTTCATTACTTTCACCATAAAGCAACTTATGCAGAAGCACTTCCATGCATCCAAGGTTAGCCTCTAGTCCTAAAAGAAGAATACAATTTGGATCCCCTAGTCTACCACTACATGACTATTCCTGGGACTAACAATTAGAAGTTGGGGCCCTAGTACCTTTGTCTAGTTCATGGGCAACTCATGTGCCTAACGTTTGAAAGGAAAAAAAAATATATTCCTCTCCTTTACTATCTAAAAGGCTAAGAAGATTTTTTCCCTTATGATGAAATGTTTGCCTTGCCCAACCCTGCTCAGGAAAAGATGCATTTTCATATCTCAATATCAAGGCACAGAAAGTTGGACCACTCCTCTGCTGAGGCCAGTTGTAGCCTCACCTGAGTTTGTGGCTAGGATCCACAGAGCTAGCATGTGCTGTGGCCACTCTAGAGGACAATGCATGACTTTAGCTTCCACAGCAACCTATGTGCTAAGGCCAAAGCTTTTGTAAGTGTAAGGTCAAGGTTTAACAGCTACCCCATGCATTCTGTCATTGAGCCTGCAATCCATAACTATGGAAATTTTCTCCTTGCAGAAGCTAGTGTGCCCAATATTTGCTTGCCAGACCAGTCTCCATGGTTTTGCTGAAGTGTCAGAACTTCTCTGCTATTACTACATCCAGGGGCTGCCATACCAAACTCCATGGTCCCCAACTTTCCTGAGGCTCACTTTTGCAAAAAACAAACAAAGCCTAAGCCCTACTGCATGGGGATTTATATATCTGGTGATGCTTCTATAAAGTATACTGTCTGACTTTACAAAAAATTGCCTTAAATGGTAGGGATCAATTAAGTTCAAAAGCCCACATGCTCTAAGGCCTAAATCAGGTAGTCAGGTGACAGTGGTTACAATTCAACTAAAAAAATGGCCTTGTATCCCAGCATATGCCTGTAAAAATCATGAAGCTTAACATGTCATATCCACATAATAGGCTCAATGCTAGGTTGGTTGAACACAACAAAAATATTTCCAAGTATTGTTTTTTAACCTAATATCTGTTGTATAGACAAAGTTTAGTGCTAAGAATATTAATATTGGGGACATAATGTCAGGATTGTAATCCTTGCTCTGCCATTTACTAAATATGTAACTTTGGGAAATTTACTTCCCTTCTCTGTGCTTTAATGATGCTTTCCTCATCACTTAAACTGGGATAACACTATGATACAGTAACACTATATGATAACATACAATAATGCTATGATATAGTATTGTTACAAAGATTAAATGACTTCATATTTGCAAAACACATAACAAGCACTTTATAAGTGTTTATCAAGTATACATACATACACACATACATACATTAATTAATCAATTACATCCTGTTTCTCAAAGTTCACAGCCTAATGCACCCAAATGAAATGAACTCGACCGAGCTCCAGCTCTTTCGCTGCCATCACCACCACCTTGAAGGAAGAGCCCTTTCCACCAAGCTTACTGCATGGAACATCTATCCCAATCCTTCAGGCCCAAACTTCATATCTTGGGGTTTGAAGAGACTCAAAGATTGGCATTCTCCTTTCTTTCCTTAGCTCTGAACAAATTGAGAAATAAGATAACATAAGGCAGATGAGGCTAAAACACAAATTTTATTACTGTTAAAGCTAATGTTAATGACTATGGCTTATATTTGTAGTCCTGTAAACTTTCTGATACTGAACCTCAAAATTAAGCAACTTACCCACTCAGTCTGACTGTCCCAAATGGAACAGGTCTCCATACATGTGTCGTATGTATTTGTGTGTGTGTGTGTGTGTGTGTGTGTGTGTATTCCACTCTGTAAAACTTAGATGAGAAGTGGAGTAAAATACATATCCCTGCAGGCACCATGTACAGTAGTTAGTTCATAACCTCAGGAGCCTCCTGGGTGTAATCTGAAACCAGCCCCCATATGTGGAGGGCAAGAAGAGACAAAAGAGAGAGGCAGAGGCAGACAGTTCCAGGTTGATCAGTGGCAAGTTTAATAAAAAAAGGGAACTTACCTACAAGGCTTGCCTTGGGTGGCCAATAGGCTTCGAACTTGCCCACCAAAATCTTTTTATAGTTTATATACAGATGTTATATACAGTTTATATACAGGTGTTTTTTATAGTTTATATACAGGTGTTAAGTGGGCTCAGTTGTGTATACATCCAGATGGTTTCAATAACATATTGTTATTTCAAGGCATTGTCCATAGATAGCTTTTAGTGAGGGGAAGGCAAGCAAGATGTACATTCTAAGGTCAGGGGAGAGGGTGGGGAGCCTCCCTTTGGCCGGGTCCAGCTTGAGGGTCAACAGTGGTCACATTCTCTCAAAGACTTTCTACAACGTGTGCACCCATAATAATGGAATAAAGGAAGAAGAAATTACTTGACTATATGTCTCCAAATTATTTTTCCAAACTCACCAATCAGGAAATTGGAGAAGTGAGGGGATAGGAAGAGGTCAGCAGAATTGAGCTAACAGATAGGAAATCAGCCATTGCCATTAAAACATTTGATCACAAAGCACATCCAAACGCAGTGGCTAAAAGCAACAATCATTTGCTCTTAACCATCTGAAGCTCAGATGAGTACTGGATGATCCAGGTTGGGCTCAGCTGGGTGGCTCTGTCTTAGCCTACAGGTTTGCTTGCTGACTGGGGTGACTCTAATCTTTGTGCATTTATTCTGGGGCCCAGGCTGAAGGGACATCAGAGACATATTCTTTTCAAGGTGATGGCAAAAGCATAAATGAGAAAGAGAATGGAAATACACAAGATGTCTTAAGACCTAGGCTCAGATCTGACACAATGTCACCTCCAGCCACATGCCATTTGACAAAGCAAGTCACATGGCTAAGCCCAGAATCAAGAGGTGGGAATACACTCTACCCACAATGAGGTGACAGAACTGGAGAGAGGCAGAGAAAAATGAAGAATTGGGGTCTGTTATTCAATCCACTTCAAGTCCCTAATCTAACTGTCTGGAATGCTAAGCAAGATTCCTGGTGTTAATCTCTATACTAAACACTGCTTATGGCACACACACTCATTTGGAGACCCTTGCTCTAAACAAACAAAAGAAGAAAAAGTAAACACCACATTCTTGCCTGAATTAATGATGCTTAGCTTTTGGTACATTCTCAAATTTTTTTTTTAATGAATGAATGATGAATAATTATATGCCTTGAATGTTACCTACACTCACTGAGTCCCATAATTATAATACAACTGTGACTAATTTAGCTATTAAAATGGTCATGAATAATCTTTTGTTATTATTAATTCATAGATTTTTTCATTGATTTTCATAGATGCTTTTGAAAATTTGTTTTTGTTTTTGTTTCTCTAGTATCTCAAACTTTGCCTTTGTTTTCAAGGTTTTTTTTATGCTAAATTTATCCAATTTGTCAATTTAAAAAATATCTCCAGCCTTCTGTAACTTTAAAGCTTTCTTCTTACTCCTTAATCTTTTGTTTTGGACTCTGACATTGAATGATGGCTTTGGAATGAGAATAAATGACCAAAAACAGAAGGCCTTAGAGCTATAGGGCCTGCTTTCAAACAGATGGAGATTATATCTTGATTTCATGTTATTTCAGTTTATTTTTAAAATAAGAAATTGAAAAATCTACTGTAACCTAAAAGAACAAGATAAATATTGTGACAACATAAATGTCAACTGTGACTGAAGATTGACTTAGAAGCCCCACATTTTTAATAAATTTGCATATATGTGGTAAGACTACAAAGCAATTTTGAGCAAACCTCAGAATATATGAATGCATATGAATGTAAATGTAAATGACATCGAAATACTTTAGAAGATCAGCATAGTTTTAAATAGTTGGATTTCCTAGGCATTTACTGAGCACATACTACACTCACAACATAGGGTGAATCCTTGTGGGTATATAAAGATCAAAATGTCATAATGCAAAGGATTTTGTAGAGCTCTACCACTTACTCACTGGCCTGCATCATTCAGTTCAATCTGTTGAGCTTCAGTTACCTCATGTGTATAAGAGTAGGCATTAGTTTTGTTTGTTTGCTTTAATCTAGAACCAAGTCACTAGCAAGCTTCTTTAATTTGCACAAAATTTCTCATTTCCCAGTTTACATTTGAGGAAACTGAGAAACTAAGTATAAAACATATCAGGTTAACATAAAAGTAAAACCTTGGAAGAAGGAAACCAGATATGTAAACAAAAGCTCTAGAGTTGGCCCAGTTTTAAATCAAGCCTCTGTCACTTATCTGAGCTGAAAAAGAATTATTTGTTGTGCTTCTGAATCTTCTCAGGAAAATGGTGCAATGGCATTTTTCTATCTCATGGAAATGATGTGAGGAATGAAAAGGAAATCCAAGTAAAGTGCTAAGAGCAGTGACCAGCATATGTTAAGTGCTCAGTACGTCTCACCAGATTAGGCATGAAATTCCCACTTGGTTTCCCAGATCCCATAGTCCATACTGTTTCCAGACATGATCAGGACTTGTAGGATGATTAAATAAAATTACCCTTGGCATTTACTTTCAGTGCCTGACAAGCTGTAAGTACTCAACAAACTTTTATTTATTTATTAAATAAATAGATGCAGCTCTTACACTTTGGGAACTTAGTGGAAAAGTACAAACACCTATTTGCATCCACTCTAAATTTTAATTCCTTCAAGTCACAATGACAATCAGATTCAGATTTTGAGCAAAACAGAAAGTGCTGCCCTACTGTTTTAGCTTATCATTATCTACTTCCAATCAGTATTTCCTAACCAGATCACAACTCTTGTTCACTAGCCTTGGCTCTGACTTTAACCATTTTTAAATTGACTGAAAGAAAGATCAGGAAGCCTTCTCTGAAAAAAAAAAATCTAATACCAAGTAGGAAATTATTTACCTAACAAATCAGAAGGCCAATGCCCAAATCGGTTTAAAGCAATGACTCTTATCAGACCTTACTTTGCACTAGGCAGTATAGTAGGTGTTGGACTGTTGTAAAACTAAGGCGGACTGTTTTCTTTTTCTTTTTTTTTTGAGGCAGACTGGGGTGGTGGGTTGGGTGAGAAAGAGACATGGGAAAAACAAGGGCAATACATTTCAAAATGAAAAACTCGAGGTGTTCATAACCCAAGAATTTGTCAGTACTGATAAAGACAGGCCTTCTTAATCTGATAAGAACCAGTATTTGGTAAATTCATAAAAAATGTTTTATTAATGTATAAAATATTATTTTTTATTAATGATATAAATGATACACACATAACTTGTACATTAATTTTATTTTAACCTGAAACTATTAATGTATATAGATTTACTAGCCTTATGTCATAGACTGAACACTTTCCCTGGAGTCCAGATTCCTGCTGGAGTCCTGCTTCCCGTTTCCTTTATAAGCCACGCCCACCGTGAATCATCTTTGATTTCCAGCCTAAGTGTCTTTAAAGTGGGTCAGAATGTAAAGATAGTTTCAAAACAATACGTGATTAGAATCTAATTAAACTTTTAAAATAATTTTCTGTAGTTTACAGTTGTCTCATTAATACATAATTTGACATTTATATTTTTAATCAACTCTCTTTTTATAAGTTATTCTAAGATATTTAGGTTAGTTTTCAAAGAAATTATGACTCTCAAGAGTCTGTTGTTATAGTTCTCTGTTTGTTTTCTATTTTGTTAGTTAGCAGGTTGGTTAGTTGGTTTATTGATTAGTTCATTCATTTTCTAGAATTCTGTACAATAAACCCAAAGACCAAGACCTTGTTAGCTTGACTTTTAGAAGCTCTTGGGAATCTAACATAAAAGCTTCAGAGAAACTGACCCAAAGAATGTAAAGGTACCCCTGATTCAAATGATAGAATCCTGATGCACGTCTAGCCACTATCATAAGCAGAATTGCTGTCAGTTTATGTGTATAAGACTGGGTCTAGGAGAAAGTCACTGTTTTTCTCAGATAACCTGCTCATTTATTCTTAAGCTATAATCAACAACTATCTGTCTCCTTGTGGGAATCTTGAAGTCCCAAATCTTGAGCCTCCATCTGTCATTTGTTGACCTATTCTTTATTGTTCTACTCTTCTCCTGATTACACTGGGCTCCTTCTTTTATCCCTTCAGAAAACCCAGTGTGATTTGACCACATGATGTTTTTGTATGAGTTTTAAGTCTATTTGTAACTCTGCTCATCCTCTTATACAAGTAGTTATGCATATTTATATCCCATTAATTTACATAATGCTGAATTGTATCATTAAATAATTGTATAAACAAGTAGAACTGGTATAAACAGGTTGGAGATAAACACAACTGCCCCTTGGTATGCATCCATTTCAAATGCTCTTGGGAGCCCAAGCTGCTTGAAGGCAGCAAAAAGAAGCCAGTGGTAAAACAAAGTTAAGGTTAACCTTCAGAGTGAGTTGTATGAAGGTTTCATGGAAGTTGTACTAGCTTCCTGAGGCTGCTATAACAAATTACCCCAAACTGGGTGGCATAAAATACCAGAAATGTTCTCACAGTTCTGGAGGCCAGAAGTCTAAACTCAAGGTTTCAGTAGAGTCATGATTCCTCTGGAGGATCTTGAGGAGGATCACTCCTTCTTTGCTTCCTCCAGCTTCTGATGGCTGTGGGCAATCCTCGGCTTCCATGTCTCATGGCACATCATTCCAATCTCTACTTCCATCTTTACATCCTCCTTCTCCTCCATATGTCTCAGATCTCCCTCTGCCTTTCTCTTACAAAGACACCTGTCATTGGATTTAGGGCACACCTGGATAACCTAGGAAAATCTCATCTCGAGATATTTAATGTAATTACATCTGCAAAGACTCTTTTTCCAAATTACCAAAAGGTAATATTCACAAGTTTCAGGGGATCGATGTGGACATGTTTTGGGGAGGTCCTCACACTCAGCCCACTACAGAGGTCTTCTACTATTAAAAGAATCATTCATATTGCTCTACTTCTCTGTTTGAAACACTTCAGAGGCTTTAATCTTGTTTATTCCAGCCAATGTATATGTCACTACCTATTATTCTGATCTCTACCCACATTCTCTTTGTCACTCAACACACCAGCCACATTGACCTTCTTCCTATCTTCAGACATCATATTTGTCTCTATCTCCAGGACCTCTGTTCTTGCTCTTCTTTCTACCTGGAATATTCTTCCAAATATTTTCACACAGCTAGCTGCTTCTCAGCATGTGGGCCTCAGCTTAAGATCATCCCCCATGAGACCTTCTGTGATGTATATCTGTCAGACACCAACAGGACAGAGACAACACATGCAAAACAGGATAATTTGAGGATTTACTTTTCAGGAGACTATTTATAAACATGAGTATGGGGAAACCCAAGTGATAGTGCAGAGTAGTAATAGTTACCAGAAGCCAGAATGAAGGACAGCTGTGTAGAGTCCTAGGAACAGTAACCTATAGACAAAGGACAAAGCCAACCCAAGGTCACCTTACAGGAAAGGAGCAAAAATAAGTAAATATTCAGACTTCATTTTCTTCCAATCTCTATAGGAAGCGAAATCCTCAAGAAGCCTTAGGTTACCAATCAATGTAGTCTTCCTGAGTCAGTCTCCTTCCAAAGCAGAGAGAAGGGTAGGGACAGGGGGAGAGTGGATGTGGAGGGGCAGACAAAAGGTATCAGTTGCAGTCTGTTTTAGTGTTCCATCACTAGGCACTCTTGGTCATTCCTCTCTGCTTCCTTTATTTCATAACATTTATTACTACATGAAATTATGCTGTCTTGCTGTTTGTCTGTCTATTCCACTCCAATATGTAAGCTGCATGGGATCAAGAATTTCTCTATATCATTCATCGCTCTATCCCTATTGCTTAGAACTGTGTATGGCATACATTAAATATTTGATAAATATTGTATGGGAGTTTAAATAAATCAATCCATATAGGTATTAATCAGTATTCTCCAGTGAAGCAGAACCAATAAGATGTGTATACAGAGAGATTTATTTTAAGGAATTAGTTCACATGATTATGGAACCTAGCAAGTCCAAAATCTGTAGTTCAAGTTCAAAGGTCCTCTACTAGCAGAATTCTCTCTTGTTGGGGGGTGGGGAAAGGGGAGATCAGTCTTTTGTTCTAGTCAAGCTTTCAACTGATTGGATGAGGACCACACACATTATTGAGGGCATTCTGTTTTACTCAAAGTCCACTAATTAAAATGCTAATCTCATTAAAAACACTCTCACCAGAACATCCTGAATAATGTTTGACCACATATCTTAACACTATGCCCAGCCAAGCTGACATATATAATTAACCATCAGAATACCACATGACATTAACAAAGAGCTAGGTTACTTTATTTTCAGATCCCTGAGAAATATGTATATCATATCTTCTAACCCCAATTTTACACATACTGACTGAAACTTAGATAAATAAATGGTATATCCAGTGGTAACAAATTTAGTAATTTCAGAACCAGAATTCTTTGTACATTATCAGTATTAAAAGGAACATTTTTGAGTATTTACTATGCTTACTACATGTATTATCTCATATATTGCTTCATCTCTTCCCAAGGTATTATAAGTATCTTTGCTTTCCAGATGTGGAAAATTAAGCTTAGCATGATTAAGTAACCTATGCAAGATATACTGGTTATTTACCTCTTCTGCCTAAAAATCTGCATTGTATCCATTCACCAGTTATGGAAAGATCAAGAAGTCGACCTCCTAAATTTAAAAAAAAAAAAAATTAAAAATGCATTGAAGAAATGACAGACAAAATTTATGGAAACTTACTTTTTCCTCTGTTACATCATGCCACTGGTTGAACTTGTTACTGAACTGAACTTGCATCTGCTCACCCACCACAGCAAAGCCAATTTACAGACACCAGGTTGTGGTGAAGGAAAGTATAATATAGCATTTATTGAAAGACCCAGAAAGGAGTACAGGCAGCTCATGCTCAAAAGACCCAAAGTCCCCAATGGCTTTCAGGAGAGCATTTTTAAAGGCAACATTTGGAGGTGAGGGCTGCAGTATTCATGATTTTCTTCTCATTGGTAGGTGGTGAGCTAGAAGTGTGATGTTTCATGAATCTCAATCATCAACATTCTGATTCCAACCAGCCAGGGGTCTCTGTGCTTGTGTTCAGCACGTGGTCACCATCCTCCACCTAGGGAGGGAAGGGTCTTAGTTCCTGAAGAACAACTCAGATATCCATCAGATTGCCATGTATATCCCTTCAGGAGGAACTAGGACTCTGTTTTATTGCTGAACTATTGTCATTACTTTTCTTGTTTAACTGTTTGTCTCTAATTAGTAAGTGCTTGAGTCTGCTCTTTGGAACTCAGGGCAGACCTAGGATACTAAAGCCTTTTTCTGTAAACAAGAAATGGGGGACATGGAGGGTGTTTTGTACCTGGAAGGGCCCTCCCTCCTTTGTTTCACCCCCCCTTTTCTTTGATACCACTAGATTTTGAGGGGACAAGAAAGAGAGTGAAGTTTTGGATAGAGAAGTTAACTATAAACTCAGCTGAGGAGCTCAATTTTAGGGGGACTTGGTTTCAAACTAAATTTCTGACCAGATGAGACATTTTCAGCTTTCTCTATGTAAGCGACATTTATCAGAAAAATTTCTCAATACAATGATATTTTTGAAGCACACACTAAGGAATATTGCCCTTTTACCTACTGATTATGCCACTGAAAAGGAGACTTCTCAACTCTCACTTGGGAAATCTGGCACTGTCTGATAAACCTCTGGGTATTCGTGAACAATAATTTAGATTTAGAAGCCAAACAATGCTGATAGCAATTGTTAAGCAGCCATAAAGAAGAGGTGTACTACAAAGAGGTGAATTAGTCACAACCTCAGCTGCACTGCTCTTACAATTAAAATAAATTTGCATTATAGCATGTCTAGCGATATAGGTTTAATATTGCCAGATACAGGAAGAAAGCTAAAAACAAAAAGCAACAATTAATGAATAATCTTCTCCTTTGCCTCAGAATGCTTACTAAATAAATAAATAAATAAATAAATAAATAAATTGCTGGCTATTAGTGTTTAGGGTGAGGAAAACTTTACCATTATTTACTTATTGACAAATCACCTAATTGTTTCCCAAAGGCATTTGAGGCAAGTTATAGTGCAAGGATATATGGGAAAGATGATTAAAATCTCAAGAGTGAGGAATAAAGAGAGAGAAGTTTAAAAGAAGTGGATGAAAAGGAATCTTGTTCAGGCTCAGCATAGATTAAGAAATTTTAATGAAGAAATTTTAATTAAGAAATCTCTTCTGTTTATACTTGTACTAGCCAGCTCGGACTGCCATATCAAAATGCCACAGGCTGGATGGCTTAAACAACAGAAATTTATTTCTCACAGTTCTGGAAGGTGGAAGTCCCAGATCAAGGTCTGAGAGGGTTGGTTGATGGTGAGAGCTCTATTTCTGATTTGCAGACAGTACTTTGTCCTCACATGGCCTTTCCTCTGAGCTAGCAGAGAGACATCTCTCTCCTCCTTTTCTTATAAGGTAACAAATTCTGTAGGAATAAGGCCCCACCCTTATACCCACATTTAACCTTAATTACCTCCTAAAAGTCTTCATTTCAAATACCACCACATTGGAGGTTAGGACTTTAACTTATGAATTTTGAGGGGACACAATTCAGTATGTAGTAGTGCATTTAACATTTAACTGTAAAATATGTCATTATCCCTTAGTCCTGCACTTCTTGAAAATTCAGGATTAGGCTTTTCAGGTCAGCTTTGCACTCTTAGCCCTAACTTCCTACCTCTGGGTTCTGATACCCTCCACTGGGCATCCATGAATCTCTGGCTTATACCTTATAGCTTATTTCATTGTGTCTCCTTCTCTAGAACCTTAGTCTGCAATAAATTATAAGATTCTGATAGTAGGGACTGTCTTACTTGTCTTGAATTCATTCACTCAGGTAGTCACTTCATTATCAAATATGCATTGACTTCCACTATGTGCCAGAGACTATCTTCAAATAAACTTCTCACCAAGTCTTATATTCCTGCCCTCATGTTGGTTACATTTTGTGGAATAGGGATGGTGAGAGTGAATGACAGTCAAAAACAATTAAACTGACAGATTAGAGAAATATTTTTGCTCAGTAAGTTCAAAGAAGTTGTTAAATTAGTGACTGTGATAAAGAGTAATGGGAATTCTTGACAATATTCATGGAAGAACTCTTTGATGTTAAATTACATTTAAGCTGAAGTCAAAAATGACAAAGCAACCACCGCTGCAAGGAGCTGTTTGTTTATGTTCCAAGAAGAAGAAACAGCATTTACAACATCTTAACATGGGAAATAATTTGGTATATTGGAAAAGGTGACCAAAGGTCTGGGTGGCCAATTAATTTTAAATAGGATAAAATGACAGAGTAAATTTGGAGAAGTAATCAAGGGCCAGGTCACAAAAAAACATGTAACACAGTTTGGTATACAACAGGAGCTTATAAACATAGAGTAAATGAACAAAAATATCCAAAGTGAGTGGTCAGTGTAACCAAAAAAGTGTGATTTGGAGATGTAATAAAACAACAGGCCCCTACCAAATATCCTAGAGCAGATCTCAATGTCTACACAAGGAAGGATGGAGACATAGTACTAAGCCCAACATCATCCAGGGCCCATGACGTTGGAGGCACTCAACAATGTCAATCATTATTCCTTCCTTCCATACTCCATCCATATATACTCGACTCTGCCCATTTTTACCCTTCACAGTTAGATGGTATATTTCTCTATAGACATACTTCTTAGTAGAAGACAAAAAAACAATTATTATTTTCCTACGAAAGCACAATATCCTTAAAGAAAAAGACTAAACTAACACTTAAGCCTTATCAGATCCTCCCTGTTAATTTAAACTAATAAGCACTGAATACCTATTAGGTGCAAAAGATATTGCTGTCTGCTACAGGAGTTGTAAAGGTCCACAAGCCACTGTCTCTGTTTTCAAGGAATTGATCATATAACCTACCTCCTCAGAAGGCCAAAATTCTACTTCCAATAAATGTACAAATGCATGGGAGTCCAATAAAGACTTGTCAAATGGCAACTGAATGGATGGGTGTATAATGCAATTTGGAGATATAATGAAACCATAGGCCCCTGCCAAATATCTCAGAACAGACCTCAATGTCTGACCAAAGGAAGGTTTCTACTAAATGTTAGATGAGAGAATAATATATAAACTATGCTTTCCCTCCCCAAACACACACACTATTCATAGGGTAATGTTAGTATAGTACGTGTGCTCATAACTTCTGACAATTTAATTTTCAAATTATGTGTCCAAGTCAATTTTCTTTTTTAAAAATTGCATATAAGAAGAATTTAGGTGGAGTAATGATACTAATTATTGAATGATAGCTCTATGAGGCTAATAACAATTGATGTCATTTAATTTATCAAACAAGCAATAAATCAAAACACACTGACCGGAAGCACAATGTATCTGATTTCTTCACTGAGACTCAATAATTCTATTTACATGTGAAAAATAATACATAAAGAAAATTGGAATTTTAAGATTTCCCTCTACAAGTTCTCTTTAAAAGACAATTCTGTTCACGTAGCTGTAATTTTGCCAATATCAACAGTTCCAATAACATTTTTTGGAAGGGTGATTTTGGCACAGCTTGGTTTAGACTAAGTAAGTACTGTATGATGTTTATACATTATAAAATAGGCATGTTTCTCAGGGACGTAAACCTGGGCTGTGAGATGTCATTAAGTATTTGTTGATAGAGAAATCAACACTGTAATTAATTAGATGTGGTAGAACCATCAGCTGGCTCACCTGCCCCCACAAAACTGGTTCCAAGAATCTCTCTCTTAGTCAAATCCTGTTCTTGTTCATTATTTCCTTTCAGCTGAGCAGAGATAGAAGTCAGGAGCCCTTAACCTTAAACCAGTATGCGTATCAACATGCTGGCTATGCTTTGGGGGGATAGTTTAGAACTGAAAAATCTATCCCCTTCCTTTGAAGTCTGTAAGAGATGGCAGCTTTGCATTAAATGCTTTATCTTCTTCCATCCTCACAACAGTCATGAGACTTAGACTGAACACAAAATCATGTGCTATTTTTCAGATGAGGATGAAGGTCTGAGTGGCCTGGTAGTTAGTAACTAGCAGATTGGTCTAGAGGGCTTACAGAATAGATTTTGAGAATCTTTATTTTCACACACTTCACCCTTGGTGTCATCAGTTCTTTATTTTCCCAATTGCACAGCTTCAAGCAGAGATCTGTTTTTATTCCTTCTGAGGGAGGACCTCTCTGCCATCACTTAATTATAAATCTTTCACGTGATCCAATTTCAAAAGACTGGCAAACTGTAGTCATTTTTAAACCCAGTGGCAGACATTATCATAGAAATCTTTATGAGTGATGAAGAAAGAAACTATTAAAAGGAGAAAGTGGAGAGAAAAACTAAAGTGAAAAAAGTCTCATATCATCCCCAAGAAAAATGCTTCAGTTATTACATAAAAAAGAGGCAGTTTGCTGCTGGCACAAAAGAATATGGGAGGGATACTAAGGCAATTAGTGAAAAGAAATATTAGAATTTCCAGGACAGGTGGCTACACATACGTTTAAAATAGTAAGGGAAAAATTCTTCTTTCACTTTTGTAAGAGGGAATATCACTGAAATATCTTAATAGCATGTATATATATTTCATTTGTTAATTTTTCAATTTTAAAAACAGTATCCCAAAATGATTTAAATTACTTGAAATAAAGGGAAGAAAGTCACTTATATTTTCATCTCCTAAACATAGCTGTTTTCATGTCCATATGTCTTTCTATATAAACATACATTGTTTAATATAACACTCTTCAAAAAGGTCATAGAAGGTCCCCTCTCGACGTTTTCGTTAAAATCAAATGTAGTAGTTGTTTGTATCAATTTAGCCTGTGATATGTTTTGTGTCGGAAAGTAACACATTAAATGAGTGTTTAAAACCAAAAAAAAAAAAAAAAAGGTCATAGAATACTTGTATGGTCTATGCTTCAGAAAGTTCAGTTAAATAATGAATTAAGTTGTTCATCTTGTCTCCATTAGATTCACTTACTTTACTACTCACCCAGTACTTTATCCATGGTGGAAAAAAAATGAAGTTCCTTATATTGAATAGGAGGGAGGCGGGAATGAGTACCAACTGGCATTCTATCAGGGTGGCTTCTGGATGATTGTCCACTGAGCCTAGGAGGAAGCTAACCAATTCTGAGTACTTACCATGAGTTAGGAATTGAGCTAAGAAAAATGTTCAAGCAGATATACATGTATGCATAATTTCACATACTTCTGGACAGATATGTACTATTAATCCTATTTAGTCATAGTAAACTATATTTTTGAATGATACATGATAATGATAAATATTTCCTTTATGAAAATAAAGTCTCAAAACTAACTTATTTTAGGACAAAGAATTTGATTTGAGGAAGCATGAGACTGTCTTGGGAGGACATCTCCTCTACTAAAACAAACCCAATTTAAAAAAAAAAAAAGAAACACTAGTAATAACCTCATCATTGATGTTCTGTCTTGTACATGATTCTTAACCTCTCTATAGCTCTGTCCTTAAACAGAACAAGTCTTGCCTCTTAAGGCATTATCTGCCCCATACAGTGCCAATGGCTTCCTCAAAATTTTCTGAGTCCCCTTTGACATTATAGAGGTGGGAGTGCCTTGCCTGCCATGAGCCTACACCAGATCTGTGTGATTTCTCCCACTTGGGAGCTCTTTGACCTTCTATTTTTTCCAAGGATATAACCAATGCACCTGGGAACACCAGTATTTTGCCTCCAGGTTTGCTTGAGGTTGGGATTCTTGTTCTAGGAGGATGGCTGGTAAGGGTCCTTTAAGGTACCAATGCTGAATTTGTTTCATGGAATCACAAGACGTTGGACCATCATAAGAGTACTGACCTGCTGATAATCTTCTCACAATATACCTGTAAATAAATCCCAAAGAATTCAACAAAAAGAAAAAAATCACACACAAAGTGCCTGGAAGATTAACTAACTTAATGTCTATCAAATGCTCGGATCTGAATACAAGCTAAGAATAAGTGTAATGAAATAAGCAGAAGTGTTCTAAAAAGTTAAGTACAAAAAGAAAAATGCTTTTAAAAAGCTAAATGAATGAAATTCAAAGAAAAAAATAGCAAATAAGTGTAATAGCTATGTTAAAGAGTTATTTTTCATAATGAATAAATAACTATGTAGATCAAAGTTTAAGGGGAAAATCAGCAAGTTCAGTAGACAAATGGTAAGGATCACAGGGGCTTCATAAAATAGGAAATATCAATGATAATAATATTGAACACTACACATTGATTTAAGGATGCCAAGGTAAAAGTAATAGAAGTTTGTCTCTCAAATTGCATCTATTGGAAAAATGGCAATTCTCAGTGCTGGCAAGTATGAAGTAACAAGGGCATTTTAATACACTATAGGTAGACTAAGAGTCAACAGATTTGATAAATAGAGTTTAATGTGGGAAATATATATGTTTAAAGAGATCCACATCAATAATTTTTATAGAACAAAAACCTGAAATGTTGAAAAAATATGAAAATAACTAGAGTACTTTCACGTATTAATATCATGCAGCCTTTAAAATGGTGTTTACAGTGACCTGTCAGTCACTTGATTTTACTTTTTTATGCAATGTTAGCTGATAGACACAGAATATAGTTGTGAATAACATGCATAAACTTTAGACAGAAATGTCTTAGAATATATTTTGAAATGGATATTTTTACATCATGTGTTCTTAAACTTGAGTGAAACTAAGAAACTTGTCTAAAGTGCCTATTCCTGGTCTACAGTCCTAAAATTTCTGATTCAATGAATCTGAAGAGGAGGCACAAAAAGAATTTGTGATTTTTTTCTTTTGGCACTGAGATATCATTTTTCCAGTTTTATTGGCATATCACTGACATACAACACTGTGTAATTTATGGTGTACAGCATAATGACTTGACTTACATATATTGTGAAATAATTACCAAAATAACTTTAGTTTACATCCATCATCTCATATAGACACACACAAAGTTCAAAGCAAAATTTTCCTTATGATGAGAACTGTTAGGATCTACTCTCTTAACAATTTTCAAATATTTCATACAGCAGTGCTGACTATATTTCATCATGTTGTACAGTAAATCTCTAGTACTTATCTATCTTACAACTGGAAGTTTGTACCTTCTGACCACATTCATGCAATTCATGCAATTTCCTCTCCCCCCATTCCCTGCCTATTGTAACCACAAATCTGATTACTTTTTCTAGGAATTTTGTTTGTTTTGTAGTTTTCACATATAAACGAGATTATACAGTATTGTCTTTCTCTATATGATTTTTTTCACTCAGCATAATGACCTCAAGTTTCACCCATGTTGTTGCAAATAGCAGAATTTCCTTCTTTTTATGTTTTAATAATATTCCATTCTATATATATTCACCACAACTTTATCCTTTCATCTGTTGATGGACACTTAGGTTGTTTTCATGACTCAGTTATTGTAAATAATGCTGCTAATGAACATGGTGGTGCAGATATCTCTTTGACATGGTGTTTATGTCTCCTTTGGATATATTCCCTGAAGTAGAATTGCTAAATCATATGGAAGTTCTATTTTTCTTTTTTTTTAACTTTTTGAGGAAGCTCCATACTGTTTTTCATAATGACTATACCAATTTACAATTCCACCAACAGTTCTCAAGAATTTCCTTTTTTCCATATCCCCGCCAGCATTTGTATTGCTTGTCTTTTTGATAATGGGCATTGTAACAAGTGTGAGGTTATGTCTCATGGTTTTTTTTTTTTTTTTTTTTTTTTTTGTGGTATGCGGGCCTCTCACTGTCGTGGCCTCTCCCGTTGCAGAGCACAGGCTCCAGACGCGCAGGCTCAGCGGCCACGGCTCACAGGCCCAGCCGCTCCGCGGCATGCGGGATCCTCCCGGACCGGGGCACGAACCCGCGTCGCCTGAATCGGCAGGCGGACTCTCAACCACTGCGCCACCAGGGAAGCCCCTGTCTCATGGTTTTAATCTGCATTTTACTAACGATTTGCTGTGTTGAGCATTTTTTCATGTATCTTTTGGCCATCTCTATATCTTCGTCGGAAAAAATGTCTATTCAGCTCCTTTGCCCTTGTTTTTTTTTTGCGGTACGCGGGCCTCTCACTGTTGTGGCCTCTCCCGTTGCAGAGCACAGGCTCCAGACATGCAAGCTAGCGGCCATGGCTCACAGGCCGAGCCGCTCCGTGGTGTGTGGGATCTTCCTTGACCAGGGCACGAACCCATGTCCCCTGCATTGGCAGGCGGATTCTCAACCATTGTGCCACCAGGGAAGCCCCTCTCTTAGCTTTTGCTTGTCTGTAAAGGTTTTAATTTCTCTGTCGAATCTGAATGAGATTCTTGCTGGGTAGAGTAATCTTGGTTGTAGGTTTTTCCCTTTTATCACTTTAAATATGTGCTCACACTCCCTTCTGGCTTGCAGTTTCTGCTGAAAGATCAGCTGTTAACCTTATGGGGATTCCCTTGTATGTTATTTGTTGCTTTTCCTTTGTGTCTTTTAATATTTTTTCTTTCTATTTGATCAATATGTGTCTTGGCGTGTTTCTCCTTGGATTTATCCTGTATGGGCCTCTGTGCCCTTCCTGGATTGATTGACTATTTCCTGTCCAATGTTAGGGAACTTTTCAAGTATAATTTCTTCAAATGTTTTCTCAGTCCCTTTCTTTTTCTCTTCTTCTTCTGGGACCCCTATAATTCGAATGTTGGTGAATTTAATGTTTTCCCAGAAGTCTCTGAGACTGTCCTCAATCCTTTTCATTCTTTTTTTCTTTATTCTGCTCTGTAGTAGTTATTTCCACTCCTTTATCTTCCAGGTCACTTATCCGTTCTTCTGCCTCAGTTATTCTGCTAATAATTCCTTCTAGAGAATTTTTAACTTCATTTATTGTGCTGTTCATCATTGTTTGTTTGCTCTTTAGTTCTTCTAGGTCCTTGTTAAATGTTTCTTGTATTTTCTTCATTCTGTTTCCATGATTTTGGATCATCTTTACTCTCATTCCTCTGAATTCTTTTTCAGGTAAACTGCCTATTTTCTCTTCATTTGTTTGGTGTGGTGAGTTTTTACCTTGCTCCTTCATCTGCTTTGTATTTCTCTATCTTCTCATTTTGCTTAACTTACTCTGTTTTGGTCTCTTTTTCGCAGGCTGCAGGTTCTTTGTTCCCATTATTTTTGGTGTCTACTCCCAGTGGCTAAGCTTGGTTCAGTGGGTTGTGTCGGCTTCCTGGTGGAGGGGACTAATGACTGTGTTCTGGTGGATGAGCCTGGAACTTTTTTTTCTGGTGGGCAGGACCGTGTCTGGTGGTGTGTTTTGAGGTGTCTGTGAGCATAGTATGATTTTAGGCAACCTCTCTGCTAATGGGTAGGGTTGTGTTCCTGTTTTGCTAGTGGGGTGTTCTGCACTGCAACTTGCTCGTCATTGAGTGGAGCTGGGTCTTAGCGTTGCGATGGAGATCTCTGTGAGGGCTCTTGCCAGTTGATATTATGTGGGGCCCAGAGGTCTCTTGTGATCCAATGTCCTGAACTTGGCTTTCCCACCTCAGTGGCTCAGGCCTGACACCCAGCTGGAGCAACAAGACCCTGTCAGCCACACAGCTTTTGGGAAGTCTGAGGTCTTCTGCCACCATTCACTAGATGTTCTGTAGGATTTGTTCCACATATAGATGTATTTTTTGTTTTTTGTTTTATATTCCATATATATGTGTTAGCATACGGTATTTGTTATTCTCTTTCTGACTTACTTCACTCTGTATGACAGACTCTAGGTCCATCCACCTCATTACAAATAACTCAATTTTGTTTCTTTTTATGGCTGAGTAATATTCCATTTTATATATGTGTCACATCTCCTTTATCCATTCATCTGTTGATGGACCCTTAAGTTGCTTCCATGTTCTGGCTATTGTAAATAGAGCTGCAATGAACATTTTGGTACATGACTCTTTTTGAATTATGGTTTTCTCAGGGTATATGCTCAGCAGTGGGATTGCTGGGTCATATGGTAGTTCTATTTTTAGTTTTTAAAGGAACCTCCATACTGTTCTCCATAGTGGCTGTATCATTTACATTCCCACCAACAGTGCAAGCGGGTTCCCTTTTCTCCATACCCTCTCCAGCATTTATTGTTCATAGATTTTTTGATGAGGCCATTCTGACTGGTATGAGATGATATCTCATTGTAGTTTTGATTCACATTTCTCTAATGATTAATGATGTTGAGCATACTTTCATGTGTTTGTTGGCAATCTGTATATCTTCTTTGGAGAAATGTCTGTTTAGGTCTTCTGCCCATTTTTGGATTGGGTTGTTTGTTTTTTTGATATTGAGCTCCATGAGCTGCTTGCAAATTTTGGTTGTATTTTTAATGTGTTTGTGGAGAGGAAGGTGATCTCCACATCTTACTCCTCTGCCAGCTAGAAAGTCCTCTCCTACTGAGTCTTCTCAGTCTTTTCTTTATTTCCTTTTTTTTTCCTTTCTGTGTTTCATTCCATTTGAATAGTCCAGAAGGTCTCTATTTTAAAGAGAGATCCAAGTACCTGACAGGTTTCCTAGGGAAAAGCTGCACATCCCAACATCAGAGGTGGTGCACAGTGAGTGCATTAGAGTGTCAGGAGAGTTGCAGTCAAGGATTCAGGGCCCTTTGTGTATATGTTTATACAGTCATCCCTTACAGTTGGTGCTGCAAGCCTGCATGGGTTCTGACTTTGTGGTTTCCCTGTACGAGTAAAATCTTCAAAACAGTAGGGACACCCCCTCCTCTTACTGAAATAGTGGAATAGTATCCCAAGTGTCTATCTACAGACCTGGTATGTCTTTTAAGAAATACCTTCATTTATTGTCTCCCAGACACTGCTGATCAATGGCATTTTGAGGCTCAAGAACCTATTAAGGATTTCTACCTTCTGATGCTTGTTCAATTGGATCAAAATCTAGGAAAAGAATATTGAAGCATTATTTCTTGGCAGCCGCCTAATTCCCAACAATATTGTATAACAAACAGTACTAAACTGTTCAGTACACTTGAGGATCTAAATAATACTGATGATGAGGCAATGGTCGAGTCTCTGTGGTCAGAGTGTTTGAAGTTTTGTACAGTTGTTTGAGGTCAAAGCAATAAGTAAGCCAGAATATTAAGTATTTCAAAGAAGAAGCACCAAAACAAGTCAGCAACATCCTAATGAGCTTTAACCTCATAGTTGGAACTGTCAACTGTCTATTCTATTTTCTATTTTCTAAATGGATGTTTCCCAATGCCTTGATTCTCTTAAGTGTATGGGCATGGGAGTCTTGAGGTAGAAGGATAAACAAGCGAGTTATTTATAAGTGATTTAATAGAAAAGATTGTATAAGGAATCAAAATAGGTTCTTTTGGATTCGATTTTGACAACTTTTAATCTTTGAACCATTTAGTTAGGTCTTCCTAAGAAGAAGTATTTTGCAGAAATATAGATTCATTGTCTCTTTAGAAATTGACAACAATTTGAATATGGGTTACTATAAATTAGATATATAGAGAGATCAAGTTTAATAAAAACGTTATTAATGTGAGTAGAAAGGTGCTAATGTTTACTCTTATGGTATTGGTTTACAGTAGAGATGTATTACAAACAATATCTAAGATCATAAGATATGATAATTCTTTAAAGGTCACTTTGGCCAATTCCTAAATTAAAAATAAAAAGGTAGGAGGAGCAAGCTTCAGAATATAGTGGCTAAGGCTATTGCCTAAAACCACACAACTATTTGGTAGATAAACTACATTTTGAACAGAGGGCTCCTGATCTCTAATTGAATGATCTTTCCACAAGCCTAAGATAGTGTTGCTCCAAAGTTTAACTTGTATTTAAAGTTTGTTGTTCTTATAAATTTGGGTTCTTTTCTTTTATTTATTTATTTATTTATTTATTTGTGGTACACGGGCCTCTCACTGTTGTGGCCTCTCCCGTTGCGGAGCACAGGCTCTGGACGTGCAGGCTCAGTGGCCATGGCTCAAGGGCCCAGCCGCTCCGTGGCATGTGGGATCTTCCCGGACCGGGGCACGAACCCGTGTCCCCTGCATTAGCAGGCGGACTCTCAACCACTGTGCCACCAGGGAAGCCTGGTCCTTTTATTGATTTTTTCTGTCCCCTCCCCTTTTTTCATTCTAAGTTTCTCCCTTACATGTTGAAAGGGTTATAAAATAGATAATTATCCAATCTGGTATAAATCACAGAGCAATTTGATAGCATGAGCATGTTCCATATATGTTATGCTCAAATTCTTAATAAAAATTGTTAGCCTATAAGATGGCTTCTCTCTTCTTGCTTCTGCCTTCAGCCACTTATCCTTGTTAGCCTTGAATTTACAGTAGATTCAATTTTACAAGGTCTAGATATTATTGTCTGACATTACCTCCATCCAGCCTTAGTCATTCCCCAGCTTCTGCTGCAGGGCCATCTTAGCTTACCAAGGCCTTTCTCAAGGCACATCTGCTGGTGTCAGCTCAGTGACCATGCCTCACAATGTTTGACCATGCTCCATACCTGAGTTAACTTTGATATGATGGTGCCCTAGGTTGGTATAAATTCTTGGCCTCTCCTCCAATATTATAGGGATAGCTATTGTCTATGACTGGTTTGATAAAGTTAATTCTGAACATTAATATTAGCAAGTGTTAAGAAACATAATTGCCTAACATGTAAGTTATGTCTTCAGTCTTGCCTTTGAGAGAAATAAAGGTAATAACCGGTCTCCATCTGTTGAATCCATTCCCTTACTTCTAAGTTTCATCAGAACCCAAGTAGAGAAGATAGATGCTCTTTTTTGTCACCCCTCAACCAAAACAAAGTATCAGGAATATTCTTAGGCATTTCATCTGTATTTCCAGATTATGATAATCTATTTTCCCATCTCCTATAGCAAAAGAAAACCTATAACACTGTATCTATTCAGTTATCTTACTTTAAAAAATATTTACTAATTTGATAGGCAAAATAATATGAACTGTGCTTACAAATCTTGTATTACTTGTCAATATTCTATCATGCCTTGAATTTTAAGGAGTCTTTTTATAATACAGTGAAAGCTCCAGTTATTTATATTGAGTGAAAAATCATGCTACTCATTGTATGTTTCAAATAGAGATTCCCCAAATGGTAACCTAAGTATCTGGAGCTCAAACATGTTTTTGCATTACCTGTATTCAGATTTCTTCCTTCCCAGTAGACACACTTTGTAAATAATTCATAAACCATGTTTATAATTTTCTGCCAATTAATAATGCAATACCTAAAGCACAGAAAAATTGTCTGTAAGTGATTTACTGGTGATGGATCATTGTAGGATAATTTGGTGCATGTAAAATGCATATAGAAATCTCAAACATTTTAAAAACTAAACAAAATAATGCCATTTGCAGCAACATGGATGGACCTACAGATGATCATACTAAGTGAAGTAACTCAGACAGAGAAAGACAAATATCATATGATATCACTCATATGTGGAAACTATATTTTTAAATGATACAAATGAACTTATTTACAAAACATAAACAGACTTATAGATATCAAAAACAAACTTATGGTTACCAAAGGGGAAACATTTGCGGGGAGGGATAAATCAGGAGCTTGGGATGAATATTCACACACTACTATATGTAACATAGATAACCAGCACAGGGATATAGCACAGGGAACTCTACTCAATATTCTGTGATAACCTATATAAGAAAAGAATCTGAAAAAGAATGAATGTGTGCATATGTACAACTGAATCACTTTGCTGTGCACCTGAAACTAACACAACATGGTAAATCAACCATACTCCAATAAAAGTTAAAAATAAATACATAAATCTCAAACAAAAATGAACTCTGGAGAATGTGAGAGTAAAATCATGTCTTTGGGTGTTTTCAAGTCTAACATGTAAAGAACAACAAAAAATGATAACTTACAGACACATCACATTTCAATTGCTAAACTTCATAAATATGTTTATATCTGTTATTTGTTAGTTACACTATGTTGAACATTTTCTTAGGAGAAGTAAAGGCAATTCTTATAATTTGAGAATTGTAAGAAATTACCTAAATTTAGAAAAAGAGATGTGAAAATAGTAACATAATAGCCATAAAACAAAATTCAAGATCTCATTGTTTCAAAACTGGACTCACAAAAATATACAACCACAGAACATTAGAAATTGTTAGATTTTAACCCTCCACTTGAGCTTTTACTTCCCTATTTTGTTAAGTGATCCCATAGATGATCTGAGTGAGTTTTACTTCTCATATTACCTGCCCATTCATAATTTCCAGCCTGTAGATTTCATCACCAGTGATGAACGGATGTATGGATATTGGCACAGTGTAAAGAGAGATACATTGGACCATCTATAATAGATTGCTTACAGAATGGCTAAAATGATTCCCCTTCCTGTATCCATGCCCTATCACAAAGGAACATCTATTTCCACTCCTCTAAAACCCAGGTTAGCTTTGTAACTTGCTCTGGCAAGAGAATGCAGTGAAAGTGTCAATGTGGATCAAGGGGACTTTAGTGCATCTACTCTTGTCCTGCTTTCTCTTATATCCTTGTCATTAGCATGTGAAGACATCTATCCTAACATGCTAGAGCATGCAGTGTCATATGAAGCAGGGACAGTTATTCTACTGAGATGCCCCAGCAAAACTGGTAACTGATCACAGCTTCACAAATGAGCCTAACAGACTGGAAAAGTCACCCAGCCAAGCCCAGTCCAAATTACCAATCTGCAGAATTGTGAGCCAGTGGTTGTTTTGTTAAGCCATAACTTTTAGGAGAGTTTATTATGCAGCAGATGCTAACAGATACTCAGTCATTTTAGCAGTAGTAAAAAATGTTGCTGTTTGCTATAGGTTATTGACCACCCTGCAACACACAAGGCTCTGTCCAGCTAAAAGCCTAAAAAGAGGAACATTGTCTTTCTAAGGTATCAGCAGGAGCTCAGATTGACATTTTACACTGGTGCCACTTAAAATACAAAAGATGCTTGTTTCTGGTTACAAGCAAAGGATAACCTGTTCCAGCCAGGTCATTCTGTGGTAGGATTAAGGAGCAGAGCCAGTGATTAGAAAATCTCTTTGCAGCCAAGGGCAAAAACAGCGATGACTTATAATGATGGAAAGATTTCTTTGAAATTAATCTCCAGAGTACCATGGTCCATCAGCCAATACCAATATGGAAGATCAGGTGAGAAGTAGTCTAGTTACTCAAACAAAGTGACCATTTAGAAAGCTTGATGCGTGTTGCCAGGAGGATGAGGGACATAGCAAATGGCACTTGACACTTGCTTTGAGAAGTCTTTTCTGCCAGCAGCATAGAGGAGACATGGGGTACATTGAGAACAGCCTGTGACAAGAAAGTATAGCAAGGCATTTCAAGTTGGGACATATGGGCACCCTGTGGAAGGGAGGTAGACAGAGTGGTCTAGAGGAATTCATCCAAGAAAGCAGACTGGATGGGTAAGGTGACCCAACAATGGAAAGGATGATGGGAAGAGAGGGTTTGAAAGTTAAGAAGTAAGTGGCTGAAATGAGTCATTACCTAGACCAAGAAAACTGGAACTGAGAGAAATTATATAGGCACTTCAAATAACTACTCCCTCTCAAATAAAACAGCACAAAAGAAGGGAATTAGCCACATACAAAGAACACCTGGGCCAAATTAAAAATTTTAAATCCATAAAAGATTTTTCTCTCCCTTAACTCTTGTACCTTTATTTATTCCTACCCAGAAAGAACCCAAAACATCAGTGACGAGTTGGAGGAGAAAATGAATGAAAAAGAGAGGGAAAAAAAATAGTTCCTTCCCCATCTCAAGTTTTCTGATTTAAGTTAGGGTTCCCTAAGCTTTTTAAAATTGAATAATATGTGGTTTGATAGTATATTGAGGAGGACTGCCTTTAATAAACTCTTTTTAATTACTTGAATTTAACCAGATAACTTATTTTTAACTTTAGTATCATCCAAGTTTGGGGAAAAACAACTCAGGTAAGGTGCTTTGGAAAGACATTGGTCAGAAAGAATAAAGTGGTACAAGTGTAGCTCATGCAATAAATAAGTTTTACATATACATAAGTAGAGTTTAGTTCTAATTCCCTTTAGAAGATACATATTTAATAGTTATAATGAAATTACCTTAAAGGAGGAAATGATTTTATTTAACCAGAAAAAGAGATGACTGATTATAAGTCCAAGTGTTCAAAATGAAAAAAATAAATGATAGACATTTCTTCCCATAATCCCTAGCTAGCTGTTATATCATTTTTTCCCATGCACTTAAAAGTATTTTGTGGCAATGATATTTGTACACCAAGAGTGCATCCCATTTGGACCTCCCTTCTTCTTGGTAATTTTCACATATTTTCTTTCCAACCAATTATTCAATCAGCTGCCATTCATTGTCCATCTACCGAGCAAAATCATGTGATTGATGTTAGAGAGAAAGAGCAAAAGTCACAGCCCCAACCCCCACTAAAAATTTATAACATAGTACAGAAAATAAAACAACAGACAAATACATTCAGATAATTAAGATCAGTATGCAATATATGGAAACACAACAGAGGGGACTTTTCTTAGCTAAATATTTAAAGATGAACAGAAATGTTCTAGGCAGAGAACCAGGAAAAGGGAGTCCTCCTAATAGGAAGGATGTTGGATGTAAAGACATAAGGACATGAAACCAACATGGTGCATTCAGGGAACACCAGGTGTCTCAACTGACTGCAGAGAAGGGCATTTGGGTCCAAGATATAAATAAAGGGAATAAAGAGATAAGAGCCAAACATTCAACAGCCTTATTCTGAAGGCAGTGAGGAACCCAGCAATGGGAAGATTGACTTTCATGTTTACAGTTTAATGAGTAAATGTTCAATTGAATCTCAAAGTCATTTCCTACCACCAGCCTCACAGCCTTATGCTCCATGCTCTGAGGGGTCTGTGGTTTGTGTAAGTCTACCTTTTCCCTAAGGTATGGGCTGTCTGGCTGTCACCATTGTCCATTCCTTGGAAATATGATTAGTAATTTTACAGAAGAGAATGAAAGAAAATAGCTATGAGTTTGGTAATTGTCTGCCCTTTTTCCATTTCCCTCTGTTTTTTTTTATAACGCTCTGGGGACACTTTTTTTTTTTTTTAAGATAGTAGAAAAAATTTAGTGGAAAAGTAGAGAAAACAGACTAATTGAGAGGAGATGAAAAAGATAGCAAAAAATACCAACCTAAGATTAAGATAAAAGAGTTAAGGCTGAGAAACGAGAAGAAAAATAAGCTAGAAAGACATGAGAGAGTAACTGAGATTTGGTTAAGTAATTAGTGCAACATTTGGGGCCAGGTGGCTGACAGAAAGAAAATAATAAATAAAACAAGCAAAAGAAATATTAATAAAGCAGTCTAAATAAAATGGTGATAAAGAACATTTTATTACAATACATCATTGATTTATATTGCATTATTTAATACTTGACCAATAACACTTAGATACTGACTCTGGATGTTATAGCCATAACATAAATGGGAAATTAGAGAATTTATTTATTTATTTTTGTATCTGCAAAAGACAAATGAACACTGAGGTGAATAGTATCTACAGAGGTGCACAAGTGGTCAGTGCTTTTACAGAAAACCTCTGTTTCCTTAATGCCTCCTTTATAGTGACATGCCTGGGCTTTTCAGTAAATGTTTGTGATTGGGAATAAAGTGATGAATAGGAAGCCACAAAGTAAATCAATAGGAAATATGTAAATAGAACTCTTAGCTCATGACATGCATTTTTAATCATAGCTCTACAAATCTGTTCTCACATGTATAAAAAGCAGTAAAATCACAAGGGAAACTCCTTCCTGCTTCCTCATGATTCAGTACTTTAATCCAGGGTAGGACTTCTCAAACATAGCCCTGCTGACATTTGAGTCCAGATAACTCTTTGTTTGTGGAGGTGTCCTGTGCATTGTAGCATGTTCTAACAGCATTCTTGATCTCTACTTACTAGATGCCAGTAGCATTACAACCAGAAAATATCTCCAGATATTGCCAAATGTCCTGTGAGGGGTAAAATCACCCCCCTGTTGAAAAGCAGTGGTCTAGTAGAAATGGCCATAGTTCAGGCTAAGGCAGAAAATAGATCTGGTCCCATAACTAACTTTGCAACTTGAAGCAAACCATTGTTGTTTCACTTCATTCATTCATTTGTCTAGAGACAAAGATTCTCTCATTGAGAAAATTCTACTCATATTTCCCTGAACTCTTTTCTCAACTAAGCTTGACTTTTGGACTTCCATTATCCTCTCTGCATTGTCCAGTTTTAGCAAGAATCCTGATTAGTCAGTTTAACCAGAACTCCCACACTCAATATCTAATTATCTTCAATATCTGATTGGGTTTCTCACCTCCACATCCCTAGATGAAGTCTGATCACCCTGCATGCCTTCAGCAAGAATCCTGTTAGATCAGTTAAACCAGAATCCTCCTTACTCCTGAAGTTTCCTCTAACTAATTTTCCATCCACTGACCTCCACCCTAACCCTTGGCCATAAATTCCGACTTGCACATGCTGTATTCAGAGTTGAATCCAAACTCTCTCCATCACTGTAAAATTCCAACACAATGGTCCTTATTCCTACCATGATGGTCCTCCCTTGAATAAAGTCTTTCAAACTATGCTTTAACAAGTGCCACTGAATAATTTTTCTTTGACACTATTTCCTTTTTAACTGAACAAGATGCACTAGGTGTGAGCCTAACAAAAGAGGAAGTAATGATAAGAGGATTGCCAAAGCAACTCAAGTTTGGAAAGATGTTTGTAGCAGTCATTGATGCAGAGAGTTGGTGAAGACCAGAATCACGGATAGGAATCAAAGTTATACCTGGGGGAATGATGGTCATTATCAAGAGCAAAGAGGCTACTATGGAAGTTGAAGAATGAGGAGGAATACTGATGGCAGTAGGGTCAATAGCAGAGTGAAATTGATTCAATGAAGAAGAGTGGAGAATGGATATGAAGCAAGTAGAACTAAGGCTGAAGGACTGCATATGTGGCTGGAGCTGTCTGCATATGCAGGACTTTGGGCCTGTTCTGAAGCTTGGCATGGGACACTGAGTGACATACAGATTAGAGAATGCTCACCCATGATGTCTCATCATACTTGCATTTCATGTTTCATTTCAGAAATCATTTGTTAAACTTAAAGCACTGGCCTGGACACTTTTTTAATCATTTATTTAATATTCCCAACATCTGCTTTCCTTACTTGCAAAAATTGAGATAATACATTTTGAATAATCTGATGTATATGAAATGAACTACAACAGAACTTGACTTGCGGAATGTTCTTAATAAAAGCTACATTACCTCATTTTTTTCTCTTTTCTCGGGAAACACAAAGATAAATAAAACATAATGCTTTCTTCCAGTAAAGAAAGGGTGGGAATAGTGGAAAGAAATAGTTGAATGATTTCATAGCATACCATGCATACAAGGTCTCTTTCAGTATTCAGAAACTTCTATGAAGTAAATATTATTACCTGCTTTTAATGGACAAGGAAAATGAGACTCAGAGAAAATAAGTTACTTAATACTCATATGAAAAATTAAGTGATCTAAAAGTCACACGTAGATGGGTCACCCCAGAGTCCATGCTCTTTCACTCATACCACACCTCTGCTCTCTAACATCTATCCTGATAGAATCAATTAGGTTAATGTTATTTGTAAAGGATAAGTACACTATAAATTATGAGATGTTATTATAATTTCAAAGTCAGGAGGAGAAAAACACACCTGGCAGTTGGAAAAAAAATGGTAATCTGAATATATCATATCTCAGAATTTTAGAGGAAGTATTTGCTATTCTGTTAGCTTGTGGGAGTAGACAAACAATTCCAAAAATATGAAAAGAAACAGGTATCAAATATTTGGGAAGCCTCCAAATTTTGCAAGGAAGTTGGCAAGCATTTTTAAATGCAGAATCTCATTCCAACGTTGCTAACTGAAGAATGTGGACAAGATTTCAATGGATGAAAATATACATAATGCTAATATTCTTTATTTAAAGTGTGCAAGATAATTTCTGAATCCATAATACTTTCTCTTAAGTATTCAAGGCAGCCATTCCTTCTAATAGACAAAGCAATTACTTATTTCCTATGAATGAGAGAAACATACTTGCATGGACAGGATAAGTTATGCTATTGGATCATGATGAGAAAACAGAAATCTTTCTTCATCACAGTTACTGTAACATGACATTTTCTAAAAACTTCTTTTCTTTTAACTAAGAGCAACCCCCCAAAAAAGAAACAAAAAAAAGATAATCAGTAAGCCCTTCTGCATTGATATATTTGAGGAAGCTCATATATCATAAGATGAGTGGTCTTCCATTGTCTTCGCTGGGAAAAAGGGAAAGTTGGATGAATCTGAGCAGTTGCTTGTAATTGTGCTACTTCAAATTGCCATATCTTAGTCTTGGACATTTTATCAGTGCCAAGCATTGGAGAAAAATAGTCCTTAATAAGATAGTATTTGAACTAAGGAGCCACAATTTTGTCATTATTACCAGCACAATGGAAAGGCTCACCGGAATCAGCCAGCCAAGCTCTGAAGGGGCTTGAAGTTAATTACATCAACTTAGACAATAAGTTAGTCTTTGTGGTTCCAGTTATCTCTGTGCACAGTTGGCTCTATTTTTTTGTTGTTGTGTAATGTCCCATTAATCACAGTTACATTTGTTCCCTGCCATGTGATTCATCATCCTTTCCCCCTGAAAGGACTTTCATTCTCCAGGACTCAAGATAAACCACTAATTTAAAGTGGCAGTGGCCAACCTTGCCTATCACAGTGGCTTACTGTGAATGAAGAGGGTCAATGGCTGACTTGAGGAGTTTCAGTCGACTCAAATTATCTCCAGTGATTGGGTTCAGGCACTGGGACAGAGATCAGGTGTTACAATTACAGGATGGACTCCTGAAATGGAGCTGGAGGTGCATTTGCCTCTGGAACTGATCCAAGCACCATTCATTTAAAAAAATATGACAAAGTGAAGTATATGGAAAAGGAGGAAATATAATAGAAAAAACACTGGCTAAGTGTGGAGATAAATGTGTTCTAGCTTTTGCTTTAAAAGAAAAGAAGTATGTTACTATGAACAAGTCATTTCATCACTCTGGGTCTCATTTTCTTAATTAAAAAAAAAAGTGATGACCTTAAAGAAGACAGTGTATCTACTTTTTTTTTTTCTTTTTCTTTCCCTGAAGTCTGATTTCTTGGATTTGTGTATTGGCATGGGAAGGCCTACTTTTGATCAACTATCAACAAAAGAATCATGTAAAACATTCTGAATTTTTTTCTAAAAATTATTATTTGGTGAATAAATTAATTCCTGCTGTAAATTATAGCTCTTTCCCCTTACCAAATCTGGGGCTTCAGGAAGAGGTAGTAGCTCTAGGCCAGCTGATGTTTATTTTCTTTTCATGTCCTGCTAATCCTAACTTTGCCAAACAATTGCAAATCCCTCTTAACTCTCTGGTTAATTATTTTATGCTGTTTAGCAGACTAAGGAAGAAACAACTTGTATGAGTCCCTCCAAGGTATTTTTTAAGTTTGGTTAAAAGGATTCATCACTTAATACAAATAGCTAAACCCAAAAGGAAATTTCCAGAGATGTGGACTATTGATGGAAATTTTAGAATTGTAAACCAATTATTATTTTACCAAATTAATATTGTACATAAGGATAATCATTTTTATCACATCAATTCTTACTCTTGAGATGAGGCATCACAGAAATATCACCCCTCTGAATCTGTTCCCTGTATTAGTATAATTCATTTACTTATTATGTGCAGACCACCTTGTACTGTCACTATGTTTCTTTTTACCTGTCAGTGAACTTCTTAAAGACAGGGTCTAGATATCACACATTTGAAAATTCAGTTTTCCATAATCCCTAGAGAGAGTACTCAGTAAAGTGGTAAATATAATTCACTACCCAGTGCAGTGCTGATCAAGGAATATTTATTTTCCACCTCTGCAGTCCCGCCCTTAGGCCTTATGAAGAGCTCCTAATTGCCACATACATTGGTCTAAAATGTGTTCTGGACCACACATATATCATTACTAAACTTCAGAACACTTGTGTAAAGCAGCTGCTTCCACCTCCCATTTACAGATGAGAAAATGGAGACATAAAGAGTTTAAATTATGCCTATTAAACTGTATACTGACTAGACAGTGGAGTTAAGAACCACACCCAGGTTATATGTCCCCAATGCCCTTGCACTTTCAATTACTTAGTGCTGGCTAAAGCACATAAACTGGTAGACTTATGATTACTGGGAATCATGGAATTAATGTATGTGAGGCTCTGAGGAAATCTCTTGGCATGTCTATCTCTTATAGCCAACATGTTAGGTCCCATAAGTTTTCAAATTAAGAACCAATTAAGATTGTATGGAACATGGGAAACATTTAGACCAAATGAGAATGAGCTGCATGCAGCACGTAAGAACCCATCTGTACTTTCATAAAGATCAGTGCTTCTCAACCATGGGCAATTCCATGCCTCACAAGATATCTGGAGGCATTTTTTAGTTATCACAGTCGGGGCAATGCTACTGACCATATATTGCATAAAGGCCAACGATTCTGCTAGACACTCTACAATGCACAGAACAGCCTGCCTCTACAGTGAATTATTGGCCCAAAATATTAAATTGTGCCAAGATTGAAAAACCCTGATACAGTCAGATAATAATTAATTAGAAAACATAATTGTAAAAGACATTAAGTGCACATTAAGAATAATAACAAAGGCTAGAGACATAACAAATAAAACATAGAGAGAAATATAAGAAATGTACAGATTCATTTGTGGGAAAAAACTATACAACTTTTCTCTAGAACATATTTAGAAAAGAAAAACAGGAAAATACATACAGCTCATTCTAGGATAGCAAAACTTAGTCATGTAAATGTGCTAATTCTCCATAACGTAATCTCTGCAGCCAATGAGATCCCATAAAATTGTGTTCTGAGATGCTGGAACAGCCTGGGGCAGAAGTATACGGGGTAACAAGGTTACTATAGTAAACTAAGAACTGTGGCACCTTGTAGAACATTGTAAAAATTAAAATTTTTCTCTTTGTGAAAAAAGGTTAGCACTGGAAGATTCCAACAGTTTTGAAATTTAAAAGTCTCAGTCATGTAGTGATGTTGAAAAGTTTGTGTGTGTATATTATGAGAGAGATGATCACGGTTGAAGTAAAAAGATAACTAGGATGCTATTGTAGTGGGATGGGTGAGCAATGGTGGTGCTTGTTCTTGGTTGGTTACAAAGAATATTATAGAAATTGGTTGGCGAAGGGAAGTCTGAAGTTAAAGCTAAGAGCAGTTGCTTTGTGGTGGATATCTATAAATGTAGAGAGAGGAATTATTCAAAAATTACTTAAGTTTTTGACCCACATGACTTCTAAAGTTTAGATTTGTTATTTACTGGGATGGGAATAACTGAGACAGCAGATTTGCATGTAGGTGGAAAAGAAGAGCTGGGTTTGGAAATCTTAAGTTTGAGATGTATATTAGACATTCGATAGATCTCATAGACAGTTAGATAATTGAGTGTGAAGTTCATTGGGAGAAGTCAGGACTTGAAATACACATTTAGGAATCATCAAGGTTAAGGCACATAAAATCATTCAGTTGATGAGGTAACCTAAAGTGAAAGTTGACAACAAAGAACAGGTCTAAGAACTAAATACTAAAACATTTAAATCTTTAAAGACCTGAGAAAAGAGTGAAAGATACTGAAAATGAGTGGTCAATGAGATTAGAGGGCAAATTACAAAGACATAAAATCAAAGTGCAAATAGGATATTTTATAGCTTCCAGTTTAATTGATAAAACCATTTTGCTAGCAATTAGACTGTTTACCAAGAGTGATAGAGTGTTTTAAATAACCTTCAAAAGATAAGTACCACTTTAAAGAGTTTATCATTAAAAATCCACGATATAAACAAAACTTACCCTAAAATTCTAAATATATCTATTTTCATGTATTGGCAATTTTTTTAAAAAAGGAAACAACCCGTAAGAAAGAGGAATTTACAAATGTGGATAATCTGAATAAATTTTTATAAGTACTTTGATGTAAGTTAACATTATAAGAATATGATAATAGCTAATTATGTTCACACAATATATTACTTATTGTTTTATTTTAAGTCTACAAAGATATTCATGTCATCAGCCTTAGATAATTCAAACTGTGCTCCACTTAATGGCCCATCTTTGAATAATCTTCTTATATTTCTAGTGTAGCACTCTGTCTACTGCCATAGCAGTTATAAAAGTTTCATGTATCTTACACATTTTATGAAGAAATATTTTCTTAAGGGAGTTATTGCTCACACTTTGAGAAATAACTTTCAAAGATAAACTCACACTTAGGGAATAAATATATACTGAAAGAGCAGAAAACAGTCTGTATGTTGGCCATGAATATTTGACTACATTAACTACTCTAATCTTTCTACTTTGTACAGCTACAAAATTATTTCAGTGAACAACAGTGGTCCTTTTCCCATCCTTCCATCCAAAAATAATTATTACATTATTGATACATGACAAGCACTACTAGTTGTTAATAAAACTGAATAAGACTTACTTTCTGTCTCCAAAAGAAAGACAAGCACACAATGAAAATACAAAATGGAAAGTGCTAGAATATGGGTATGCACAAAATGTTTGTTATTAGAGCATAGACAAATTTGGGTAGAGGTAAGGGGATAAGGAACACTCCTTTGAAGATGCGATACCTTAGCAAAAACAGAAAAAAAACTAGCTGGAATTAGATAAAGATTATAATGAAGAGAAGAAAACACTGTGCAGAGATAAGGGCAGGTAGAGAGGCTCAGGTGAGAGATAACATGTCTGTACTGTGTTCAAAATATATGCAGGTCAGAAGACAAGATTGCATTCCAAGTGCTGAAGGTACACTTGGACTATTCTACAGGATAGACCATACATTCACCCATTAAAAAAAAATCAATAACTTCAGGAGGATTAAAATCACACAGAGTATATTCCTCCACTAAAATGGTATGAAATTAGAGAATACAACAGATAAAAATTTAGGGAATACACAAATGTGTGGAAATTAAACAACACACTCCCACATAAACAAAGGGTCAAAGAAGAAATCACAAGGGAAATTAGAAATTATGTTGAGCTGAATAAAACTGAAAACACAGCATATCAAGATTTATGAGCTACATTGAAAGCAGACATTAGATGGAAATATATAGCTATTAATACCTATATTAAGAATGATAGCAGGTACCAGTATTAGTTTGCTAGGACTGCCATAAGAAAAAACTATAAACTGGGTAACTCAAACAAGAAAAATTTATTTTCTAACAATTCTGGAGACTATAAATTTGAGATCAGAGTGTTCATATGGTTGCTTTCTTCTGAGACCTCTTTCCTTGGTATATAGAGGGCTCTCTTCTCCCTGTGTCTTCACGTGGTCTTTTCAATGTACATGTCTGTGTCCAAGTTTCCTCTTCTTCAAGGACATTAGTCATATTGGTTTAGGGTCCACCCTAATAACCTAATTTTAATTGAAATACATCTTTAATACTCTATTCACTGGTAGAGTAGGAAGATACTGAGCTAACCTTCTCATTCATACACCAAAATTACAACTACTTACAGAGAAACTATTGATGAGAAAGACTGGAACTTATGAGAAAAGACCTTCTAGAACTAAAGATACAAAGAAGGAACCAAAATGAGACAAATAAGAAGGACAAAGTCACTGTACAGTCAAGGTCCATGACCCAGGGTGGGCAACCCACAAACGAAAGAATAACTATAATTGCAGAGGCTCTCTCAAAGGAGCCACGGGTTGAACCATATATTGGGCTCCCCAGGCCAGGGCTTCTGTCTTAGGAAGATGAGCCCCTAGAACATTTGATTTTGAGGGTCAGTGGAGCTTACATTCAGGAAAGCCAGAGGGCTGTAGGAAATAGCGGCTCTGCTCTTCAAGGGCACATACAAAATCTCATGCACTCTGGGACCTAGGGAAGAAGCAGTAATTTAAAAGGATCTGGGGTCAGATCCACCTTCTGATCTTGGAGAGTCTCCTGGAGAGGCAGGAGGCAACTGGAGCTCACCCTGGGGACACAGACACTGGGGGAAGCTATTTTTGGAAGCTCCTTCTACCATGTGGACACTGGTGCTGGAAAGTGCCATTTTGGAATCCTCTTTCTAGCTTATTAGACTGAGGACCCAGCCCTGCCTCACCTACCAGCGTAGAGGTACCAGTACTATGACACCTCAGGCCAAGCACCTAACAGGGTAGGCACACAGCCCCAGCAACCAGCAGACCATCTTCCTTAAGACCTCCTGAGTGACTTCCCTGGTGGTCCAGTGGTTAAGAATCCACCTTCCAATGCAGGGGACGTGGGTTCCATCCCTGGTCAGGGAACTAAGATCCCACATGTGGCGGGATCTTAGTTCTCGTGTGCCACAACTACTGAGACCACGTACCACAACTAGAGATCCCACACACCAGAACTACTGAGGCTGTGCACCACAATGAAGAGCCCGTGAGCCACAATGAAAAGATCCTGCGTGCTGCAAATAAGACCCAATGCAGCCAAAAATAAATAAATAAATAAATATTAAAATAAAAAAGACCTCCTGTGCCCCCAGCCACCCTTGGACATGGCCCTGCCCATCAGGGAGACCAGGACTCAGCCCCACACACCACTGTGCAGGTACTAGACCTGGGACCCCCAAGACCCTGTAGCCAGAGACTCCAGGACCAACCTCCAATGACCAATGAGCAGGCACCAGCCCCAGGATCTGCTGGCCTTCAGCCTCACCCATCACACTTCAATACAAGCTTTGGGACACCACAAACCCCACAACCAGCTGTGTCAGGAACTGGCTCCACACACCACAGGTCTGGCACCAGCTCTAGGATCCCAGGGTCCTTCAGCTAGACCCCAGCACCTGGCTCTGCCTGCCAGTTTGCTGGCACTAATCTCAGGACCTGGCTTCACCCACTGGTGGGAGGGCATCATCCTCGAGGTCTCCTGGATCCTGACTCTGCCCACCAGTGAACTAACACTACTTCTGGGGCCCCTCAGGGTTTTTCAGCCAGCTTCCTCATGACCCTGTTCTGCCAACCAGTGGCTGGCAGCCTCCTCACAAGGCAGGACTTGGCAACCAACCAAACCAGGTGCCAGCAACTCCTACCAGACTGCCCACAGTAGTCAGCTCACCACAACAGAAGTACCAACGCAGCCCACATTGAGGGCACTCCTAGAGCATATAGCTCTGGTGACCAGAGAGGAGTGTGCTGTTGAGATGCATAGTACATCTCCTACAAAAAGCCACTTCTCCAAGGTTGGGAAACATAACCAACATACCAGATACATAAAAAAACCCCAGCAAGTTAGGCAATATGAGATGACAGAGGAACATGTTCCAAAATAAGGAACAATATAAAACACCAGAAGAACTAAGTGAAGTGAAGATAGGAAATCTACCCAAGAAAGAGTTCAAGGTAATGATGGAAAGATGATCAAAGAACTCGGGAGAAGAATAGATGAACAGATAGAGAAATTAGAAGTTTTTTAACAAAAAATTAGAAAATATAAATAACAACCAAACTGAAATGAAGAATACAATAACTGAAATAAAAAGTACACTAGAAGGAAACAACAGTATACTAAATGATGCAGAGGAATAGATCAGCAAGCTAGAAGACAGAGTAGTGGAAATCATTGACATTCTGGGACTGCTATTCCTGATTATGAGCAACAGGTGTTACTTGCCTGTTAGTTTGCACAATGCAGGGTTGGCATCAAAGTACACCATATCATGGTGGAGGTACAACAGAATATAAAGGCTCTAGGATTCCCTGGGTGAACCTGGGACTTCTGCTCGCTAGGTACATGTGGGCAATATTATAGAATATGTCATATTTGTTCAGTATGCGACCTCCCTTCCTAGGTTGCACAACCAGAGCTGAAACGTTTGGATGGAGCAAAAGGTGCAGTGGATTCCTGTGGAAGTTGTAGCCTCAGGACTTGAACAAATAGCCTGGGTAGATATACCAGGGTAGTTCTCACCCTGGATCATTGGACAAGAGCATCTCCAATCTTAGGAGTTTCATAAAATGGGAGGAGTGTGGGAACATGCATTTTACCTCTCCTCATTCCTGCAGAAACCTCTGCTGTGTATGGCACAAAAACACTGGGATACAAATCAGAACAGTTGTGGTGACAGAAGGCGGACTCAAACATTGCCGGATCTGTCCTCCCCAACTGAAGTTCCTCTCATCCTGCACTCCCTGTGTAATGGCCTGGTCAGTGCACAATAACTTGGACTTTTCTTAGGCTCCAAGACCAAGAAGACACACTAAACTCACTAGCCAAGGTGGTAACGAGCAACTGAAAAGCCCTCAATTATCTGCTGGTGGAACAGGGTGGCATTTGTGTTATTGTCAACATCTCTCGCTGTGTGTATATAAAAATAATTCAATAAAGGTAAAAATTGAGCTGTAGGAAATCCAGAAAATCACCTATGAGAAATCTACAGCCAACATCATGGTGGAAAACTTAAACCTTTCTCAACTATGTTGGACCAAGACAAGGATTTCTGCCTTAACAACTTCTATTCCACCTTGTACTGGATGTTCTAGCAAGGTAATTATGCAAGGAAAAAAAATGCCAGCCAAATTAAAAAGGAAGAAGTAAAACTATATTTATTTTCAGAAGCCATTATTTTTTATGGTCTTAAGAACCTGCAAAATAACTATTAGAGCTGAAAACAAATTCAGCAACATTGAAAATATCAATATAAAAATCAGCTATATTGTTATACGATAGCTATAAAAATCTAAATTAAAAAAATATATTTACAATAGCATGAAAGAGAATAAAGTACTTGGAAATAAATGTAGCACAAAAGGTGCAAGAATTGTACACTGAAAAGTGCAAAAACTCATTGAAAGAAATTTTAAAAAATCTAGATAAATGGAATGACATCCATATTCATGGATTAGAATACATAATATTATTAAGAGGGCAATAATTCCCAAGTTGCTCCAGAGATTGAATACAACTTCTTTCAAAGTTGCAGCTGTTGTTTCAATATAAATTGACAAGCTGATCCTAAAATTCATATATAAAAATAAAAGAACCAGAATTGCCCAATCTTGAAAAATAAGATTAAAGTTGCAGGATTCACACTCTGCAATTTCAAATTTTTTTACAAAGCTATAGTAACCACAAGACTGTGTGGTACTGGTAGAGTATGTAAATAGGTATAGAGATCAGTGGAATAGTATTTAGGGTCAATTGATTTTTATTAAGGCTTCCAAGACAATTCACTAAGGAAAATAAATCTTTTTAACAAATGATTCTGGCACAATTGGATACTCACATGCAAATGAATGTGAAGTTCTATTTCACATTACATACAAAAATTAACTCAAAATAGATCAAAAACCTAAATGTAACTACTAAAACTACAAAATTCTTAAAGAAAATAAGGAAGTACATTTTTTGACCTTGGATTAATCAATTAATTTTTAGATATGACACCAAAAGAATCAACAACAAAAGGAAAAAATAATACAAGACCAGTTAGGCTACAACAAGATTAAAAACGTGTGCTTCAAAGGATAATGTCAAGAACATGAAAAGACAACTCACAAAATTGAAGAATATATCTGAAAATCATATATTTGTTAAGGGTTTGGTGTTCAGTATATAAAAATAACAATTAACACCCAAGTATTAAAAGACAAATCACCAAATTAAAAAATCTGTAAATACCTGGATAGACATTTTCCCAAAGAAGATATGCTCATGGTCAAGAAGCACATCGTGCACTTAACATCATTAGTCACTATGGAAAGGCAAATCAAAACAAAAATGAGATATTGTTCCATGCACATTAGAATGGATATAATCAAAAAGATGAACAATAACAAGTGTTGGAGAGCATCTGGAGAATTTGGAACCCTCATACATTCCTACTGAAAATGAAAAATTTTGCAGTCACTTTGGAAAACAGTTTGGCATTTTCTCACAATGTTATATATAGACTCACTATTATAACCTGGAAATTGCACTTTTAGGTGTCTATGTATATACCCCAAAGAAATGAAAGCATTCATCCATACAAAACTTACACACAGATACATAGCAATATTATTCATAACATCCAAAAAGTGGAACAACCTTAATGTCCATCAACTGAGGAATGAATAAAAAATACCTAAAAATTTGTAAAATGGAATATTACTCCACCATAAAAAGGAATAAAGTACTGATGCATGTTACAGCATTGGTGAACCATGAAAGTATTATGTTAAATGGAAGAAGTCAGGCATAAAAGGTCATATCTTGTATGACTCTTTTCATATAAAATGTTCAGAATAGGCAAATCCTTAGTGATAGAAAATAGATCAGTAGGGCTTCCCTGGTGGCGCAGTGGTTGAGAGTCCATCTGCCGATGAAGGGGACACGGGTTCGTGCCCCGGTCCGGGAAGATCTCACATGCCACGGAGCGGCTGGGCCCGTGAGCCATGGCCGCTGAGCCTGTGCGTCTGGAGCCTGTGCTCTGCAATGGGAGAGGCCACAGCAGTGAGAGGCCCGCGTACCACAAAAAAAAAAAAAAAAAAAGAAAGGAAATAGATCAGTAGTTTCCAGGAGCTGGGTATGACAAGGTCACATCCATTGTCCTTCCATTGGTCACAGAAGGTCATAGGGTCAGTCTCAACAAAAATGATGTGCAGCCATCCACATATACTGGAGAGAGCCACCAAAAATCACATAGCAACTCTTGGAATTGTGTCTCTTATAGGAGAGAATCAATTAAGAAACTAAAACGATTTACCATATATATGTTATTAATTCAGTCTCTCACTTACCTCTTTGTCTTTTCAGATATTGCATCTCTAATATCCTTCTGTGCCTTGATGCCTGGTAACTTCTATGAAGTTCTTCCAATCAAATCTCTATTATAAAATTAAGCATATGCTACCATGATTTTGTTTTTATTTATTTTCTATTACCTTTGTCTAACAGTAAGCTACTCAAGAGTCAGACTAGAAAAATTCTCTTTGTTACTTGGATTCAGAAACTGTAAGTGCTCAGTGAGTATTTGATGAATTAATGACAGAACAATGTCAAGTTCTGTTATTAAGCTAGGCATTTTATGTCTTATTTGATGACATTCTCTTCTTTCCTCCTCCCTCCTTCCCTGCCTTCTTTCTAACTTTAACTAACATTGGTTGAGTGCCTTCTATTTGTTCAACAATGTAGCATGAAAACAACAATGAATAAAGCATTCTTTGTATTATTCAGGGTCCCACAGTTTACTAGGAGACAGAAATACTTGAACAAGAAGTCAGATTAACTTTAATAAATAAAGCCCAGATTGATGATACCAGCATGAAACTGAAATCTGACAGTCTCAATATCTTACCAGAAATTCAATTGCAGGGCTTTCTGTATTCCAATTCAGGGCATTTTGAATGGCATTATCTTAATTGTAGAATGTCTAAGGGAATTCTGAACAAATTACCTTTCTGTCAAAATTCCTTGGTCATATTTTTTGGCTGACACACTTGCTTTACTTTTCAGACAGTTGTCCTTTATGGCTCATATAAGACAATCATTTCCTCTAAGTCTATATTTTTGTGGTTTTCAAACTGGCCTGCTGACTTTTAAATAGCCCTTAGCATGTTATCAGAGCTTCCATCAAATCACCATTATTATCTTTACCCCAACATATTACGGTTATCACCAATGTGTTCATTGTTAATTAAATAATTAGCTATACTATAAATGTTAACATTTATAGTATTTGATATGGCTAAAATGGAAGCTAGTCATCTAAATTAAAATACTTCCTGGGACTTCCCTGGTCACGCAGTGGTTAAGAATCTGCCTGCCAATGCAGGGGACACAGGTTCGAGCCCTGGTCCGGTAAGATCCCACATGCTGTGGAGCAGCTAAGCCTGTGTGCCGCAACTACTGAGCCTGTGCTGTAGAGCCTGCGAGCCACAACTACTGAGCCCACGTGCCACAACTACTGAAGCCTGTGCCTAGAGCCCATGCTCCACAACAGGAGAAGCCACCGCAATGAGAAGCCTGTGCACTGCAATGAAGAGTAGCCCCGCTCGCCACAGCTGAAAGATCGCATGCAGCAATGAAGACCTAACACAGCCAAAAATAAATAAATATTAAAAAAAAGCAAAACCAAAAACCTTCCTGGTTGAAATAAGGAGAAAAAGAAAAAACACTTTTTCTAGACAGATGAAGCTCTCTGAGAACAAAAATACCTTTGCAGTAACACAATTTTGAGGGTAATGAAGTAGCTACAAGTTTTGGTATTCTGTTCAGAACAGACAAATCCACAAGGGAAAAGGTAAAGAGCTAATTTTCACTGGTGCAACAAAGTTTGATCTTTCCCTTAATGTAAGCTTTCTCTGTAATATCAGTTGATTGGGCTTGTCAACTGAAGAAAGTGAGTTGATAACACAATAATCCAACATCTCAGATGCTTTTGAGGAAAACAATAGGCTTAATTATCTGAAATGATTAAATCATTGTCCTAGGAGGAAATTTCAATCTTACCACCATCCTTTTAACTCTTTTTGACTGTAGAAAGAGTATTGTGTGGGTTCTTCATGTCACACTTTAGAAGAAAACTTAAGCATTGTTGCTTCAATTGCTGTATAACAAGTTACCACAAAACACGGAAGCTTTACACAGTACATTTTTATCTCTCACAGTGTTCTTGGGTGAGGCATTTGGGAGTGACTTAGCTGAGTGTTTCTAGTTTAAGGTCTCCTGTGAGGTTACAGTAAAGATAAGAGACAGACTTCGGCCATCTGAAAGCTTGCCTGGGACTTATCACGCAGAGGAGCAAGTCACCTCATGCTGGAAGTGCTATCTTATATTTGCAGTAGATGTTAGCACCACTTGTTCTCTAAGGCCAAGTTCTGGTTCTCCCATCAGAAAAATGCTATGACTTTACCTGGAGAAAACACTAAAACCAGTAGACACTGAAGGTTTCCTATCCAAAAGTTATTTTATCCCTTTCAGCTCTCTGCCTCTTATTTTATTCCTTTGGTGGGGGGAAAAAAGCAACTACTGCCATCCATCAAAGGTGGAAGTCATGAAAGAGCTAATTGGTCTTGAATTTAATCTCATTAGGGGGTCAAGACAAAATTTGTATCAGAGCTGACAGTTTTGAGGTTGTCCTTAACTTATTGTTTTTGGCAAAAAAAAAAAAAGATGAGATGCATTTTTCAAAAGTAGAAGAGAAAATAATCTCCCAGGTATCTAATTTGTATGTTAGAAACAAGCCTTGGCTATCAGGGTTCATGAAAGTTTTAGTTTGTACTGAAAGGGATAGTCAACTCTCAGATAACAAAGGAATGAAAGGGAACATGGGCACAGATAACCCCAAACTGTGGCATCAGAAGGTACTGTTGAGATGACTAAGTTGACACAAGATCTGATAGCTCTTCCCAGCCCACCCACTGTGGGTATGATTCTCTTATTCTTTTCTTTTTTCTATGTAAGTACTTTTCAATGTCATGCTTGTCATCTATGCTTACAAAGCTTATAGAAGAGGAAATACATAGAGAAACCTCAGTCAATAAAGGTCTCTATACCTCCTTTTGACTTGATCCTGACCAGCTAAAATTCCAACTTCTTCTCTCAAAACCCCAATCATCTAGAAAATCCAGGCCACATATCTATTAATTCCTGTACACCAGAACCAGCCTGAATTGCTTGATTTAAAGTAACATATGGGTGAAGCAATGTAGGAGGAACCATGTGTTGAATTTAGAGAGAGTAGAAATTAAAGGTTGCTTAATAATGGACCCCCACCTCCCTGAAAGGGAAGGACATCTCTGTGTGAACCACATAGAATTTGCAAACCAATCAACATGACACTGAATAACTGACATTTGAGTGTTTACATCAGATGTTCCTGGAGTCATAGATCTTAAGAAGTATGCACCTACCCTAATGTTCAGGGCTCAGTGAGAGCTGGATTCCTACAAGAATTTATAATATACTTAATTTGAGGAGGGTCCCTCCTCCAAACATCCCTCATCCCACTTCAGTTGAGTTCAATTTGACAAACATTCTTTAGACACATGTTATGTGCCAGGGACTAAGATACTGAACATACAACAATGAATAAGATAGGGTCCCCCTTGCTCATAGACTAGTGGGGAAAGTAGCTATAAGTAGACAATTTCATTGTATTATAAGCTCAGTGGTAAAAGTAAGCATTGAAGACTATGTAATTAGAGAGATGTGGATACCCTAAATGGGGCAAATCTTTCTTTTCCATCCATAAAAAAGGCACCTGAGGGGCTTCCCTGGTGGCGCAGTGGTTGAGAGTCCGCCTGCCGATGCAGGGGACACGGGTTTGTGCCCCAGTCTGGGAGGATCCCACATGCCGTGGAGCGGCTATGCCTGTGAGCCATTGCCACTGAGCCTGTGCGTCCGGAGCCTGTGCTCCACAACGGGAGAGGCCACAACAGTGAGAGGTCCGCATACCGCAAAAAAAAAAAAAAAAAAAAAAAGAATGAATTTAGAAGAAAGCAACATGCCAGGGATAAAGAAAACATGTCAGAGAACATGATGAGGGGTTATGAACCAGTCAAGCAGGTTGCTCTATAAAAAGTATCAGAGTAGCTACCAAGTTGGAAGAATGAAGCAAGAGATATCAAAGGACATAGATAGGGCAAGTACAGAAAATTCAAGGACTGAATTTGGACTTACATGTTGAATGTTGACGTTTTTGCCCATGGAGTTTTTCTTACATGTTTCATAATTTGTCTGTACTTCAGTCTTCCCTAAAGTATATTGGGATATTAATATTATCTATCTTATAGAATTCTGTGGAGGATTATACTGATATGTACAATATACACACATACACACACAAAATATGTATATGTATACACGTTACAACTGTGCTGGGCTGGCATGTAAAAATTTAGAAATAATTCAACAAATATCTATTTTTATTGTTTTATTACTATTTTGTTATTTTTGGAATGACATATTATAGAGTCTGGGACTAGATCCTTGATGTTGATGGATGTTCCTAAACATCCTTCAAGTATCTTGGGGCATATGATTAGTGGCAATTTTTTGCTCTGTTTCAACAATGCCTCTTCTCCAACCCCAGTAATTGAGGGTGAGGGATTGTGGCTTCTCTGCAGTTTGTAATTTCCTCTTATCCCTCAAAATCCTGACATTTGATTTAATCATTGTAAGTCCTGCTTGGATACAAGCACACATCAAATGTGATCCATGGCTCCAGATTCCCCATGATCATTGGCTGATTCTCTTATTATGACCAATAAAAATATTTTAATACTTTATTTCCTTAATAACTATGTATTAAGTGTCTGACATAGTTCATTTAATCTCCACGAGGTTATTGCAACTGCCCCTACTGTACAGATAAGACAACTGAGTGTCTGTCAGAGGTTAACTCACTTATACAAAATCAAATCACTTGGGTAAATTGGAAACCCTGGATTGGAACCAAGGGCTGTTTGGTGTTGGAGCTCAAGCTCTTTACTCTTCCTCCTGCTGCCTCCTCATAATTCCATCATCAAGTCATAATGGTGTCTCCTGTCTTGCACTGCACTCTCAAGAGGTTTGCCAATCCCTTACCCTGAGGCCATCTGCCTTAATCTTGTGATTTGGAAGGATCAAAGGCACATTCCTGAATTTCTCCCTTCTTGTCTCTATCTTCTGCTGAATGTTCTGATGTAGCCTCTCTCTCTCCCTTTAGTGAACACCTGCAGCCATCTGTCTGAGTCCCCTTCACTCCCCTGCCAGCTGATTAACCCCCCAGCATGCTAAATCCTGGTCATTCACAGTAGCAGCAGCACCTCTTGGGAACTTAGAAATGCAAATTCTCAGGCCCACTCCTAACATCCTGCACCAGAAACTCCAGAAATGGGGACCTCTTGGTGATTCTGACACATGTTCAAGTTTGAGAATCACTGTGATAGTCTAGTAGTGTGGACATCACACGGATAGGCCCACACATTGTTTAGCCGTGTAAAAATGCTAAGTGGATCCTCTCTTGTTCAAATCAGTGAAATGATAAAATACAAAAATTTAAAAATATTCTCTCATTAGAAAATTCCATTTTATCAATTGGATGATTACAATAAAACCAGGACCTTGATAAGTGCTTGTATATGCAGGGGTGGGATGGTGCACAGAAGGAGCAAAGGAATCCCATTGAAACATTAGGAAATTGTTGGCTAGAAACTAAACTCATGGACTCTGAGTTACAAAAAATGCAGCAGTTACATTTTGAAGACCCAAAAGACTTTGTTCTTATGTTGATTTCTGGGGAATGGGCCAGTCCACTTCTTATTCTACAACAAAATCTGCTATTTGCTTTCCAAATTCTTAAGGAAAATTAGAGAGAAATGCAGGGAATTAAGAAGAGGCCAATTACCAAAGGAAACAGAGAAATTTAATTATGACACAAAGGAAATGCCCTGAAGAAGCACTGCTTGTGAGGAAAACTATCTTAACAGGAGAACTGTTAAACTTGGATGAACTCAACAACGTTGAACTCTTACACAGCTAATTATACTCTTTCTTTATCCTGCTTTGCAGAACTAAGCAGAAATATTGGTTTGATTATGTGACACTGTCCAGATCAACCAAGGGTATCATATAATAAAAGGCATTTGTTCCATATTATGCTTCAAAAATCTGAAAAATTCCAAATTCCCAAGCACCACTGAACCCCTATGTTTCAAGGAAAGGATGAAGCAGTGAGCCAGGAAGTTGCATTCTTTATCCAGGTACCTTTCCACAGTGCACCTCTCACCATTCCCCTTTCACACCCAGTTCCCTCTTCCTCCTCCACTTAAACTAGCTCCCACACAACAGGCAAGAACCTTGCAGAAATGATCCTTCTTCTGAAATCCTTAGAGAGATAGAGTTGCTTTTCCTCTGTGCTCCCATTTTGCCCAACCCTTACCACAGAAGTGAAGTGATTTTCCTAATATCACACAATAGCACAGATTTGGAAACCAAGCTCACCCTTAGAAAAAGAGGTAAAAGAAATATAAGAAAGAAGTGTTGAGTACAAGCAGGGCCTCCACCTAGGTGTTCAAATGTCTTAAAACTCTTGGTTCCAAAAATTCAGAGAAGCACAAAGACTGTCCCATTCTGTAATCTCAGTAGGATACTCCTGAAGCATCTGCCTTCAGAAAGGGGACATTAGCCAGTCCCCTCTCCTGAGTGGCTATTTCCTCTTCCATTCAGAAGCAGAGAAAGAGGTAACTTATTCATACTATGTTTCTTTTTTTTTTTTAACATCTTTATTGGAGTATAATTGCTTTACAATGGTGTGTTAGTTTCTGCTTTATAACAAAGTGAATCAGTTATACATATACATATGTTCCCATATCTCTTCCCTCTTGCATCTGCCTCCCTCCCACCCTCCCTATCCCACCCCTCTAGGTGGTCACAAAGCACCAAGCTGATCTCCCTGTGCTATGTGGCTGCTTCCCACTAGCTATCTATTTTACGTTTGGTAGTGTATATATGTCCATGCCACTCTCTCACTTTGTCACAGCTTCCCCTTCCCCCTCCCCATATCCTCAAGTCCATTCTCTAGTAGGTCTGTGTCTTTATTCCTGTCTTAGCCCTAGGTTCTTCATGACCTTTTTTTTTTTTCTTAGATTCCATATATATGTTAGCATACGGTATTTGTTTTTCTCTTTTTGACGTACTTCACTCTGTATGACAGACTCTAGGTCTATCCACCTCACTACAAATATCTCAATTTTGTTTCTTTTTATGACTGAGTAATACTATGTTTCTTTATTCCTCTTTAACTGCTCCCCACTTCCCAATACAGCTCTTCTTAAGAGTCATCCATCATAACACCTAGCCTATGCTGCATTCAAGCCCTAATAGGTTCCTTTTTACCACAGGGAGATTATTGTTACGGCTTGAATGAGCAGCAGCTTGTATTTACTTCTCTTGTAAATCGTTCATTATCTTTGCAAGGAAGGACAGTTTCTTGCCATTTTATTATCTGAGATATTCATGTTAAATCACTTTATGTGCACTTTTATTTGCAAATCATATATATCCATCCTTCAATTTCAATTTTAGGAAGAATAAAATATTTACATCTTGAAGTTTGACAGCTTGAAATTTCTTTAAAAAATTTCTGATCAGTTTTTAAGCTGCAATAATCAGCTTCCAAAGACTATAGCATTTTGCCTTCAATTCAGTTAATAAAATAACAGAAGATGTGAGGTGTGGACATGCTAATGGTGGAGAACTTTGGCCCTGGAGACAGGCTGACATGGCTTTTATAGGAGGTGCTGCTTTTTACTAAAAGTGGGTTACTAAACATCTTTAAAAGCAGTAGTGATGGCTAATATTTATTCTAAGTTCCCTTAGTGAAAGTTACTGTGATAAGAACTTAACAAGTATTATTCTCTTTCAGATTTATGATAATCATGTGCAATAAGTACAAATGCTATTCCCATTTTACAGATGAGGAATCTGAGGTCAAACAACTTGCTCAGAATCACATAGCTGGTAGATAGGGAACTGGGATTAAAAACCAGGCAAGGTGTGCTCAAAGTCTACTCCTACTGCAATGTTCTTTTAAATGTGGGTTTCTTATTTTGTAAAATGAGGATAATAATGTTGCCTATATGAGGGGTTCTTGAGAGGATGTGGAGAAACAGTGGGACTAAGACAGGCAGCACACTGCCTGTCTGGCTTTGTAAAGTCTCCTTCCAGAGACCACCATGAGAAACTTCCCAAGGTCACAGGCAAGTAAGGAGCTGAAGTTATGCAGGAACTTAAGGGAAAGTCAAACAGATGATAAAGAATTTTGGAGAAATTTAGAAGCTGGGAGCATTTAAATATAAGATTTGACACTTTGGGAAATAGCACCTAGTTCCTATTTTAGAATATATCACAACATATATACCTTATATCAGAAGTTCTGATAAAAGGAAAACTCTTCTCAGAAATGTAAAAGAAGTATAACTTGCTATGTGTTTTTTTACTCTCTTGGGGTTATTTTTTTCCAATCTTTCTCTTATGTTCACCTTTTTCTTCATACAGTTTTTTCCAGCAATATGACAGAACTATAAATGTTTTGCATGGTTTATGGCATTTATGGAAGGAAAAGAAGCAACTTTTTAACTGTTCTCTCTGTGCCAGGACCTTAGTTAGGCTCACTCCATCCTCACAAACTCTGTAAGAAAGATGCTGTTATCCCGTATCACAGATGAGGAAATTTGCCTTAAATCCAGGGAACAGGCCTTACCCTCTGTCTTGTCTGACATCCAGGGATAATCTCAAAAGAGTTGATTCTCACAAAGACCCATAAATAATAAACACTGCATCAACAATGAAAATCCTATGTGTCTGTTTTAAAGAAAAATCTTCAATTTGTTTCCCTTTTATTTATTAATGTAGCAAATTACTCTCTTGTAGCTCTGTGTTTGATTCTCCAGGGAAGAGAAACCTGTTTTTACTTACTGTTTTTCTGACTATAGACTGACAACTGGTTTACCGCTCTGCATTCTCAATCAACTATAGGGGGCTCATTGCTGGGATCCAGGTACCGCAAGCGCAGAGCAACTGGTCCTTATTTTGAGAGAGCCGCAAGTTTAGAACTGTACTTAGAACTTGAGCCCTCAGCATTCATTTGCTAACTTTGGACTTGCATGGTTTGACTAGACATGAGATACAGATGAAGTGAGCTGAGTGTGCATTTCATTCCTCCTCCTAACCTTTACCATGAGCTTCCATGCACCCAAAATCATCTGTTCTTTACCTTATCATTTCAGCTCCTGCCATAAGAGGATTTTGCTAACTTACCTTAATTCTGAACCATAACCATTCTGTTCTTCCTGCAGATATTTTCCCCTTCTGCCTCCTTATTTCTCCTTTTATTCTAAGGTTGAAATTAAGTCACTTATTTCCAGAATTGCATGGTGGTTTTTTTGTTTTTTTTTTTTTTCTTTTTTCCAGATTGGTAGCAATAAAATAATGAAAACTGAAGTCCTAAACACAGAAGATAGGGAGAAACTGAAGTTTCCTTTTTATATCAGAAACTTAGGCTCCCTGGAGGCTCTAACAGAGCTGATTGTCTTTCACTCTAAAATTGTCTCCTGGCACAAGCATAGAAAATAGCATTTCTTTTTGCATTTTTTAAAAACACAGTAATGTAGAAAGGTTGATTTCAAAGACTTCAGGTGAATTAGCTTGATTGTATATCCCTGAGGAGATATTACCACAAAGGAAAAGAGCTAAGAGGGGAATATGCACTTAGGACTTAAGGATGCTAAGAGTTTGTACTTGGTCATATAAACCCAGGTGAAAGAAATAGGGAAGGGAAGAACATTGCACTTGAAAAAAATTCCAGGATCTGACTTCATAGAGAGAGAGAGACCCTGGCTTAGTCACATTGTCCCCTGAGACTTGGTTTCTTTCAGCTGTGCAAAATGTCAATGCTATTTTCGTTTAGATTAATAAAAGAGTATCAAGAGAGAAGAGGAAAGTAGTGGTGCTGCTAAAATCTGCAGCCATCCTTGGCTCTTCCCTTCAGGTCTCACTCCAAAAGAGGACCTTTCCCCCACATAAAAAATAGCCCTCTTCCTGAGCATTGATTTCTAATACATCCCCATCCTTTGGGATGCTGTTAACCAATTACAGCCTTTCTCCAATATCAATTCCATTCTCCCTCCAATATCTTCATCATCACTTTCTTAACTGGTTCTTTCCATAAAGAATTTAAAACACTTGAGTCTCTCTCATCATAAGGAAAGAAACAAACCAAACATGATTTTCTTTTGACCCCATGACCCCTTCATGAATTGCTCCCTCATTGTCCTCCTCTAAGAGCCAATCATTCCATTTTCTTTAGAGGCTTTCCCCACTTTATCCAATTTCCCACTCCCTCCTCATCTCTGTCCCCTCTTCTCCTTTCTATTTTCCCTTTTAAACATTTTCCTTTTGTCTTCTGATAGTCACCTCTATATTGCCACTAATAGTATTTTTACAAGACATTATTTGTTGGCTTTGGCCATGAAAGGTGAGAATTCAACTTTTTTTTTCCCTTTCTGTTTCTCTACAATTTTGATAGTTATTATTTTATTTCCATTTCTCTTCTAAGCTCTTAATTTTATATCATCTTTGTGGTTTTCCCTCACTGAGATGAAAATATGATTACACCCTTCTTTCTACTTTACCTTCCCCACTGCTCCCCCCTATATTCTGTTAACTGTAACTTGACTTTTACATTGAAAAAAAATATATAATTTTTTTTCTGTTTTCTAAACATTATTCTGTCTTCTGTGTTTTGTCAAAGGTTGATCCTTAAAGGTTGACATCAACTAAACAGTGTTCAATCCATTTTCTTCTTTTTTGCATTGTTGAAATAAAAACACGTGTTTCTTTACCCTCTTGCTAATATTTTTTTCCCTTCTTAGTAATTCTAATTTGGGATCCATCCCACATTTATTTTTGCAGTTTACAGGTTTAATATTCTAATTTAGACCAGTAACTTTCTAAGCCTGATTCTCAACAGTGACTGTGATTTTTGTATATTGGGTTCCTGCTCTAACTCATATCTACCTCAAGCCATATTTTGCTACTGTCAATTCTGTGAATTCTATTAAAATTTGATGCATACAACTGCATGTAATATTTTTAAAATGTTTATACTTAGGATATATATTTGTGGGAGGTGGTGGCTTTTACTAAATTCAAATCATAAAATAAATGTTATTTGAGAAGCACATATTCATGAGAAATTAAATATTTAATACATATTTTTAGAAAGGAAGATGCCCTTAGACTTGTCTAAGCATTTTTTAAAGGTAATAATAAATAACAGAATGTTCAAACCACCAATAGTTTACTTTCTAGAGTTATCCAGAGAACTGAGATGAGTGGAAATTTTCATATATAGAGATGAGATTAGAAAGATACATTTGCAGATAGAACGTGATAAAATAGAAACACTCCATACTCCTATTTCCCTATCATTGCTTTATTATATTCAACACCCTATAAAATCATAGTTGTTTTAATCATCTTCATGATCATCATTATAGTTGCCAATGTAGAATTTCAAAATAAAGGAACAAATCAAATTACAAAAATTTCCTCTGAGTCTTCCTCATTTCCAAGCCCATTAGCCTTATTATTATTTTTTTTTAAATTTTGGTTTTATTGAGGTATAATTGGCATAGAACATTGTAAGATATTTAAAGTGTACATTGTGGTAATTTGATATACATATATATTGTGAAAGAATTCCCCCCATCTAGTTAACTAACATGTACATCACCTCATATATTTGCCTTTTATTTTTCTTTTTTGTAGGAGAATAGTTAAACTCTATTTTCAGCAAATCTCAGTTACGTAATACAGGATACTGTTATCAACTATAGTCAACATATTAGATTTTCAGACCTTATTCATATTATAGTTGAAAGTTTGTACCCTTTTACCAACCTCTCTCTATTTTTCCCACCTGCGGCCACTGGCAACTGCTCTTCTACTCTGTTTCTATGAGTTTGACCTTTTATTTATTTATTTATTTTTTAGGTTTCACATATAAGTGACACTATGTGTCTTTCTCTGTCCAGCTTATTTTGCTTAGCATAATGTTCTCAAGATCTGTCAATGGCAGGATTTTCTTATTTCTAATAGCTGAATAATATTGCTGATACAGGGTGTATATATACCTCATACTTTCTTATCCACTCATCCATTGACAGACACTTAGATTGCTTCCATATCTTAGCTATTGAAAATAATGCTGCATGGGGGTGCAGATATCTCTTTGATAGTCTGTTTTCATTTCCTTTGGATACATACCCAGAATTGGGATTGCTAGATCATATGGAGGCTTTATTTTTAACTTTTTTGAGGAACTCCATACTATTTTCCATATTGGCTGTATCAATTTACATTTCCACCAACAGTGCACAAGAGTTTCCTTTCACTGCAGTCTCACCAACACTTGCTATCACTTATCTTTTTTTGTGATAGCTATTCTAACAAAGGAGAGGTAATATTTCACGTTGGTCTTGATTTGCATTTCCTTAATGATTAGTGATGTTGTGTACCTTTTCATATACGTGTTGGCCACTTGAGTGTTTTATTTGGAAAAAAAATCTATTCAATTCCTCTGTCCATTTTCAATCAGATTGTTTACTTTCTTTGATATTAAGTTGTATGAGTTCTTTATACTTTGGATATTAATCCTTTATAGCTTTGCAAATATTTTCTTCCATTTTGTAGGTTAGTTTTTCATTTTGTTGATGGTTTCCTTTGTTATGCAGAAGTTTTTAGTTTGATGTACTCTCACTTGTTTATTTTTGCTTTTGTTGTCTTTGCTAGTGGTGTGAAATCCAAAATATCATTGCCAAGACCTACATCAGGAAGTTTATCCCCTATGTTTTCTCTAGAGTCTTATGGTTTCAGGTCCTACATTTAAGACTTTAATTCATTTTGAGTTGATTTTTGTGAATAGTGTAAGAGAGGGGTCATTTCATTCTTTTGCATGTGGCTGTCCAGTTTTCCCACCATCATTTATTGAAAAGACTATCTGTCCCCCATTGTATAGTCTTGGGGTTTTTGTCATAAATTAATTGACCATATATGTGAGGGCTTATTTCTGGGCTCTATATTTTCTTTCATTGATCTATGTGTCTGTTTTTATGCCAATACCACACTATTTTGATTATTATAGCTTTGTAATGTAATGAAATTAGGAAATGTGATGTTTCCATCTTTGTTCTTTTGCAAGATTGCTTTGACTCTTTGGAATCTTTTGAAGTGTCATACAAATTGTAGGCTGTCTTGTTCTATTTCTGTGAAAAATGTCATTGGAATTTTGATATGGATTGCAGTAAATCTGTAGATAACTTTGGATAATATAGATGTTTTTAACAATAGTACTTCTCCTAATCCATAAGCATGGGATATCTTTACATTTATTTGTGTCTTCCACAATTTATTTTATCAGTATCTTATTCTTCAGTATACAGATCTTTTACTTTCTTGATTAAATTTATTAGTAGTTCTTATTTCTTTTTTTGCAATTTTTGTGCATGTGATTGAATTTTAACTTTTTCTGTGTATAGAAATGCAACTGATTTTTGTATATTGATTTTGTTTCCTGCAACTTTACTAAATTTATTTATTCGTTCTTATAAATTTTGGGTGGGGTCTTCAGGTAAACCCATTAGTGTTAATTTCCAGTGTGTATTACTTTTCTAAAAGTACTATTTCATTCTTTTAATCATATTCTAACAGGGTGTTTTAATCCAAGTTTTCTCTCCCTTAGTTTATCTTTATGCTTATAAGCTCTGACATAAAAAAAGAAAAAAAAGAAAGAAGGAAAGAAAGAAAAAAAATAAGAAAAGGGAGATGGCAGAGGTCAAGCAAATAAACTAATACTTTTCTTTGAAAGTAGAATATACCACTTATAGCTTCAATGATTTCAAGTTTAAAATCTTTCAGAGTTCAGATGTAAGCAAGAGGGTCAGAAAAAACAAGATTTGGTTTATAAAAGAAGAAAAGAGCTTGCTGCCCTGTATTTCAATCCATTTGATGTTAGCACAGTACCAGCTCAGTGAACATTTTTTAAATGTCATTTACTCATGACAGAGGCAAACAATCTCACCTCCTGAAGGTGATACTTTGTTAAGAAGCATAATGCCTTCCTAATAAAATCCAGGTGATTTATAGCAGGTACACAGAAGAAGCAGATTTGGGATAAAAATTGACAGTTACCCAAATATCAGAAATGCCAGCTGCTGCATTTTGGTTCCCTCTGGAAAGGAATTCACCCTCTTGCTGGGAACCATCTGCATAGGAGTAGGAAGAAACATTCCCAGGAAGTCTCTTCATATCTATGTGCTAAAATAATCTAAACAGACTCTTATCACCCTCTTTCATGTGGTTAATAATAATAAAATTAATAATACATATTTTAATACCAATTCATCATAAACTAGCAAGAATAATAATTAAAGATATTAATGAATAACTAAACATTTGGGGTGATGTGTTCATTTAAGTTTGAGTATCCCTTCCTTTAAGCCTTCCTCTCTGATCATGCCCAATCCCACAAGGACTAAGGACTCTTCATGGCACCCTACCATAGCATCCTGAGCTTAACCTTTACAACAACTGACACACGGTATTTTAATTATTGCTTTCCTTTGTTTTGTTTACTGAGATTAGAGATTACATCTCACTCGAATATATATCCCCAATATGTGGTTTAGTTCCTGGTGTATAATAGGCACTTAATAAATTTTAATGAATGAATGAATTCACAAAGCACTTACACACACAATTTCTCATCTGATTACTATAATTATACTGCTGAGTTGAAAGCACGGAAAATTTTATTAGCACCCCTTTCACAGATGGGAGGGAGCAAAAATGATTTGGGACATGACTTACAAATGTTATACTGAAAATCAATGGCAGAGGCAGTGTTTCAAGCTCTGCTCTTTCAAGCTGCTACCTTGCACAGAGAGATGATGATGAACAACAGATTTAGTGCCCACGTCTCCTTGGACCCTAGATGTGTGCTACAAAATGAAAACCCTAAATAAACTAACATTTTTTTATCATTTGTAATCCATAAAGAATGATATGGCCAAAAGTGACCATTTATGTATTCATTCAGGGGGAGCCTATTTAGAGACTAACTGGTTAGGTTTTCACTCCTAACATCTAATCCCTTGCACATCATTATCCATGCTGTAGCCAAGTGAACTTTCCAAAAGGTGATTCTGTTGTTTCCTAACTTAAAACCTTCCAAGGGCTCATGGTACCTTAAACCATTTGCTTTGCAACATGATCCTTTATGACGCAATCCCTTCTTACTACATCAGCTTCATCAAGATGCAGTCTACCCTCTCTGCTGGGCAACTCTTTTCTCATTGGTCTTCTATACTTCCTCAAAAGTGTATATATTCCCCAAAAGTGGATAAAGGATGGTAGATAGATGGATGTTATATGTGTGAATATATATGTATATCTATAGTAACAAGGATATGAACATGTAGTACACAGTGTGTGAGTAAATTAATGTGGAGGTCTTCTGAAAAATAAAGACCTGCATCATACGGTATTATTATAGCCATTTAAAATAGTGCCTAGGGCTTCCCTGGTGGCGCAGTGGTTGAGAGTCCGCCTGCCGATGCAGGGGACACGGGTTCGTGGCCCGTTCCGGGAGGATCCCACATGCCGCGGAGCGGCTGTGCCCGTGAGCCATGGTCACTGAGCCTGCGCGTCCGGAGCCTGTGCTCCACAACGGGAGAGGCCACAACAGTGAGAGGCCCACATACCACAAAAAAAATAAAATAAATAAAATAAATAAAATAAAATAGTGCCTAAAGTGGCTATTTATTTTCTCATTTAGGGAGCATTTATTGAAATCTATAATTATATCCCTTACTAGAGAGAGGCTTCCAACTTCCTCATGTACTTTAAATCCCTCTGTCCTGGGTTTCTAGAGGACCTTAGAACCTTATATTTCTCCTTTCATAAAACTTATCTTTTTTTCCATGTCTGTCTCCACCATAGACTCTAGGTTCTGTGAGGCCAGAAAACCTGTTTACTTTATTCATCACTATGTCCTCAGGATTTAGTAGAGTTCCTGTCATATAGTAAATGTTCAGTAAATATGTTTTGGATGAATAAATGATGAAAAGACATATGAATGTAACATGCTGGACTTGGCTTAAGTGAAAAAGATAGAAAATTGAAATGCATTGTGATAAATACTGTGAAAATACATCTACTGGTTTGTCTTTTAAGCATCCTCTTTCTTTTACTTCTTTTGGGGAATCATCTTGTCTCACTTCTTTCACTCTTGGCATCATTGGTTCAGGCAGGCTGACCCAAAGTCTTATCCTCAGGATGTGCATGTGGCCAAAACAAGGATGCTTAATGTCAGTAGAGGCACCTTGACTGAGACTAATAGGAAAGGGATATCATCTTCCCTTTATTGTTGTTTAGTAGAATATAAGCCTATATCTGCAGGGAGCCCTGTCTTTGGACCGCTTGAGCAGAGTCCACTAAATAATGACATCATTACCTGTGAGAGAAGAATTGAGCTAGCAAAAGAGAGACCAAATTCCAAAAACATTTTTGGAAAATTCTATCAGGTCATGCCTGAATTTAGTGAGCCTTTTAAATTGTTCTTGTAATCAATAGTCCACTTTAACTTAAACTTAATTTTAGTTTAAGTTAGCTTGAATTCAGTTTCTGTAAGCTTCAGTGGAAAATATTTGAACTCATGTACACAGGCAAGTAGAAGAGACAATGGGAAGGAGGAGGCTTTAAAGAAGCCCACATAGAGAAGGTTATACCTGAAGCTAAACTCAAACTAGTGTTGTTAATACTTGCAGAAAATCAAACCTGAACTTGGTACTAATTGCATTTTTGGAAGTCATGTTCTTGATAGAAGGCAATGAGTCATACAGAAATGTATAGCTTTATTACCTGGAAACAAAATATGCCTAAGACTCATACTTATACTTAGCCAATAGTCTTCCCTTCCCTGATCCTCAGTTATCTGGGTGTTGCAGGGAAGCATAACTTCCAAAGTTGTGTACCTACTAGAGTGGTGGAAAAAGCAAAAGATCTTGAACCCACTCTAATTGCAACATCTAAAGATAGTATTAAAATACCACAGGAATGTTTTTCAATTGCAGAGATTTTCCTCTTTCTTATCTGTAAAAATTGGACAGTAATACTTATGTCAAAAGGATGAGATAACATACAGCAAAGACACTGGCATATAGCAATCAGTTTTAGTTTAGCTAGCCAAAATGTTCTACTGAGAGAATCCTGGATCATGAATTCTTACAGGAAAAGATATTACATCACTTCTCTAATTTAAGTATAAAGTCTAACACAATTTGGACATTCAAATGTTTGTGAAGGAAACAAAACTTTCTCAAAAGACCAGCATAGGCTCACTGGACCCAGTTCGTCATTCAACTCTCTTTTCTGTCCACTGTAACCATGCATGGCTCTATTTTCACTACTCCATGGAAATATCTTATGGAAATATCTCATCTCCAAGTTCAATAGATATATTTTAGCTGTTACCTAACTTAACCTCTAGGCAGCAATTACATTCCATGGGCCTTTTGGGCCATTTTTCCTTTCTTAAAACTATCTTCTCTAAGTTTAAATAACCCACTTTCATTTTCTTCTCCTTAGTAAATACCTGCCTCTGGGTAGTCTTTCTGTATCTGATCATTAAAAGCTGGTGTTTAGGGGCTACTAGGGGCTGAGGGGAGAAGAAAATGGAGAGTCAGTGTTTCATGGGTACAGAATTTCAGTTTAGGAACACAAAAATATTTTGGAGATGGATGGTGGTGATGATATCACAACATTGTGAATATACTTAATGCCACAGAATTATGCACTTAGAAATGGTGAAAATGGTAAATGTTGTGTTATGTATATTTTATTACAGTAAAAATGTTCATGTTGATCCAAATTGTGTCCCTGCTTTCTTTGTTCTTATCATTCAATACTTTTTTTTGGACTAATCCCATCCAATTCCAAACTTTCAGCTAACTCTTATGCCTCAAGCTATCACTTATACTTAATTTAAAAATATATTACCTCTAGTTTCAAATGATCCCCTAGCTCCATCAATTCAGTCATTCAGAAACCATTCACTGCATGCCATTTTCGTGTCTAGAACTGGACTAACAATTAGGAGTAAGCTATAAACCAACAGATATTTTCATTTGAATATCTGTTCTAGTCTGGGTTTACCCAGAAGTAGACCCCAAGACAAGGCTTGAATACAGATAATTTGTTTGGGTTATAAGAAGCACAAGAGAATTGGTGAAGTGAGACAGAGAATAGTGTGTTAATGAGGAGTTAGATATCACTGTGGAATACAAGCATTTCATCCTTTTGGAGACCCTCTGAAAACTGTGTAAAACTACCTGGGAATTATCCCACCAGAGTTTTGGAAAGCTATCACATGAATCAACAACTCCCATCTCCCACTGTTTGAGGGTTGCCCCCAGGAACATCAACTATCTCATACTTGTAGATTGTGCCTGTTTTAAACAGAACAAGTCCCAATGATATTGGAGAAATTTTTCAAAGAAGAGGGACTCAGATCCAGACTCCTGAGATAAGGAATTAACAGTGTGCTGAAAGCTACACTCTACAACTACCCTGGAGAACTCAAGTAGACCAGGACAGTGTGGACCAGTGAGACAGGTTGGGACCTGGGACCATTTGCGGCAGTGCTGCAATGCTTGCACTTGGACAAACCTCTCCTCGAGCAACAAAATACAAAGAAACTATATGGGACTACAACTAACTGCATGCATGCTCAGTAGGGGCAATTTATAGACAGAAAGATACAAAAAGACCAAAAAACCCAACTGCCACTTCTGAAGAGCTGGGAGCAAAAACCAGGTGTCAGGAGCAAAAGCAGGGTACTGTGCCTGACCCCTGCACTCAACACCACAAAGGGGTGGGCAGAACACTTAAGCCACCCCTCTGGCCTGACCCCTGGACATACCCCTGCCCTCACCTCATGTAAGGAATCAGCTTGCTCCTGCTCTGGGAGTGAGCAAGGGAATCTGTTACTTGTTCTTTCTCCCTTACTGCTGCAGTAGGGACCCCAATAAAGCTTTGCCTGAATTTCTTATTTCGCCTCTAGTCAAATTCTATTGATTGGGGAAGGCCAAGAACCCTGGTCTGTATCACCAGGACAGCAGCACTTGTTACGTCTCCTGGGCCTCTCAAATCAGCATTCCCCAAACTAAATATTCAGTCATCTCTCTCACACCTGTTCCTGTGTCTTCTCATCATAGTAAATAGCACCAGTATATATCCCAATCAAATGTGAAACACAATGTCACCATTATCACAGTTATTATTCAGTAAGTGATATTTTCCAGCCACTGAAACAAGTTTATTTACTGTCTCTTACATGTTCAAAAATGCTGCAAGAAGGAAGTATGTTTCTTATTCTATAAGTAAGTAAATGTAAAGATCACAGCCTTCAAGTAATTTGCCCAAACTCATAGGATTGTGATATAATAGAAGCAGGTTTAAGATCCAGATCTGACTGATTTCCAAATATAGACTCTGAACTATTTTATTATATATATATACATATATATAATTTTTATTATACATATACATACATATATAATTTTTATTTTATATATATATCATTTTCTGCTTCTGTAAAATGAGGATAATGTTACTTCTTCAAAAACACTGATGTAAGAATTAAATATATTAGCACATATTTAGTATCTGACATGGAGACTATCATCACAGATATTTCATACATGTTGATGGCCCGGACTGGTCCATCTCTTTCTTGGTAAAGCAGTTGAAACAAAAGCACCCCAAACAAAATTTTTAAAAAGAATGCTGTGCTTTCTTTTTGCTTCCAGTGCCTTGTATAATGTCTGAAATAATAGTAGATGTTCAATAATGTGTTCATTTTTACTCAGTTTTTTCCCTTAAATGTCTCCTATCTTCCAAAATCTACCACTTCAATTCTTTTTCCACTTGCACTAAAATGATATAGCCAAAATGAAAACTGCATTGCACTGCATCCTTGCTTAAAGCGTTCAAGGATTATCAACACTTACACTGTAATCCATAGTTTTTCAGCGTGTTACTGAATGTGCTTCATTGTCTGTGTTGTTTTCCTATACACACAACACCCAGCTCTTCAGGGTTCCCTGTTGGTTCTGGGATACTTCCCTCTAAGGCCTCTGTGCCTTCACTCTGCCTGGGATCTTCTTCTCAAACTGATTTTCACCCCCAGATCAGGTTACTCATGCTCTGTGAATACTTCTTTACTTGACTATTGAGCTCCATACCTTCCTCCAATCCAGTCTATAATTTCCCCCTTAGTATGTCCTCCATGCCTTATGCATACTCTGTAATAGTACCTATTGCATCCAGATGCTGCACTCCACAAGAGAAAAGATTATAGTTTATTATATTTATTATATTTAGTTTATTTTATTATATTTATTATATTTATATATTATATTATATTTATTATATTTAGTTTATTTATTATATTTAGTTTAACTATATATATATAGTTTATTTATTATTTCTTTAATCCTGAAATCTGATCAATGAGATAATAAATGATTAATTATATAGTTTAGTGAGTTAATTGAATGCAGTTGTAGTTCACGCTAACCTTTCTAAAATCTACAAAGAAACGGTCTCGAATAGTTTTATAGGTAGAAGTTACATTTTAATAAGTCATGATATGTAAGTAAGGCTAGTTGATTAAATAACATTTTTGCACAGATTGATCTGGAACTAAAAGGAGATAAGAGAACATAGTTTTTTAACTAGTGGGAAAATCTACCAAGTCACAGTTTATATATTATGCTTTCTCTTCCCTTGAGGGCTACGGGACTGGGAACCAGTCTGAGAATGTGTGAACACTTAACCACCAATCTTAGTTTTGTTTTTGGCTTTTGGGAGTCTCAGAGAAGAGCAAAAGCAGAAAACAAAGGTCCCATTTTAAATTCTGTTACACAAAGTTATAAACATGTGCTGGATATAATACACGGGGGTTTTGAATGCCAGGCCAAGGAAACTGGAAAACGTTAAAAATGCTCCAAACTAAGTTTTAGAAATGTTTGTTCTTGCCTTTATATGTATTTCTTTGTCTCTGCTTGCAGGTTCCGCTAAAGCTCAAAAGTTTTAATGGCACAGGCACTTTGGAACCCAGCGAAAATTTGGTTTTCATTATATGCCCCAGATAATAAATCAGCTCCTATTGATTTGCAACTTGACTGAGGTCTTCTAAAAAGACTTAAATTTCTTTTCTGGGTTGTTAGATTGGACCGATTTCACTCAATTTTGAATTTCATTACAAACTGCCTTCTGCATTCAGTGGAAAGCTGATTTCCTTTGCAAACCCACCAAACGCATCTCTCCAAACTGTAGTTGAACTTTTCTTAGTGGGATGTCTGCAACCTCCATGATAAATATTGATCTTGTATTCAGACATTCTAAAATAAAACATTTCCCATTTTCATGTGTTTCACCCTGTGGAGGTAAATCCTCCAAAGAAGAGGCTAGTCTTCACCTCTCATCAAATAACTAGTACTACCAATTTCTATTGAGCCAAGAGAATCTGAATAGGTTTTCAAATGCCTTTTCCCAAAATCACCTTTTAGAACTTGAAGTCCAATAATCAAACGCATATTGAGAATTTGTGGTGTCAACAAGAAAATTACAAGCATGCTCACATATAATCTACGCCTGGGAAAGGGATTTCTTTTCACTGATGGAAAACTGATCATTTTGCCTAAGACTACAGATGTAAATACCTAATGGATATATTAAATTTTAAACAGTAGAAAAAAAATAAAAGCATTATTTTTTTGTTTGTTTTTTTTTTTTTTTGCGGTACGCAAGCCTCTCACTGTTGTGGTCTCTCCTGTTGCGGAGCACAGGCTCTGGAGGCGCAGGCTCAGCGGCCATGGCACACGGGCCCAGCCGCTCTGTGGCATGTGGGATCTTCCCGGATCGGGACACGAACCCGTGTTCCCTGCGTCGGCTGGTGGACTCTCAACCACTGCGCCACCAGGGAAGTCCGCATTATTGGTTTTTGATTAACATGCCAGAGGTCATTCTGCCTCTAGCTCGAGTCTTTCTAAATTCATCTATCAGTTAGAGACATACTAATCTTCTCCCTAAAATCTCAGTTTTATTCTGTTACATCTGAACCCCTCAAATTTTACTGTTTCTCCATGGTTTAAATTTCCAAAGTCTTAGCCTAAGGATCTAAATCCTTTGTGTTCTGATTCCAGCTTATTCTTGCAGACCCATTCCTCTCAATTTCTGCAAGAATGGACTCTTTTCTTAAGTACCTTGGCCCAGTAAAGATATAGAATTTTCTAGCTTTTCCCTGTCTGTATCTCAAGGACACCAAGTTCTCTCAAATTATTTCATAATTGACAAATTTTAATACCACAAAACCTTAGACAAGGACTTAGGAGTAGGTTTATTTGGGTGGTACCCCTGAATACAATTGTGAGGGAGTGGGGAGAGTGTGACAAGGAGAGGAAGGTACATTATGAAGTAGGTTACCATGGTGGAATATGGGACTCAAAGCTCTTGGGGAATTTCAAGTCTGCTAGGATGAGCTTAAGCATTACCTTTCTGAAGGCTGGAACAAGGGGCATTTACCCCCTAACTTTCATTTCCCAATAGTGGGGAATTCACTTGGAGGCATTTATTCACCCACCCTTCTGTGCTGTACCAGGTACATGAGCTAAATAACCTTCAGTGACTTCAGAGAAATCATTGCAGTAGAAAAGCAGTCTCACTAGGTATGTTTGGGGTGGGATGCTGTCAGGGTAAGTGAAACCATCCACCAGAATGTCACTGAAATCAGAGGTGGGCTGAGGGACATGGTTTGGGGCACCAGTAGCATTGGACCATCTTCCACTGGCATTAGAGTAAGGCCCAGAGCAACTCAGGTTTGCTTTCTCCTTATTCCTGACTTCAGATGGACTTCCTGGCTTCTGGTTTTATAGCTTCTCAGCAGTTCATGGGTTCTATTAATGGCCTCATGAATGGCTTCTCACAAGAAAACATGCCCCCAAGACCTCCAGTCATTATGTGGTTCCATAGTTAGCAGTCCTTCTTCCAGTGGACTGAGGGATACAGACATTACATTCCTCCCCAAACCCTGTCCTTCAACCAAATGTTGTGCTCAGTGACCACCAATGCTTAGAACCTTCTTTCTATACAGTTCATCTTCCCACATCCCCTTTATAACCACTATTTAACATCTCTTATTTAACATCAATTTTGAGTTTTAGAAAACAGCTTTATGCTTCAAAGTTCCACCTGGCTGCTGCATCATCTATGACATGTTTTATGATTGTCCCAATATAAAATGATCCCTCTTTTCTATTAATTCCTATGATAAAAACAAAAAGAGTAATTATTTCTCTATGAAATGAAAATGTCAACAGATACACCCTGTGCTTTTAGATTCAAATCAATGTAGAATTCACCCTTTTCAAGCATTCCAGGGATTCTGGGAGGAAATCACTCACATTTTCTCCAGGTACCCCTGATTAGCAGTTTCTGCTGCTTCTGAATTAATTCAATTTGTGGATCATCATGGAGATGATGTCTCTATTCACACATGCCAAAACAAACCTGATATGTAGCTCTCTTCTCTTGAGTCCAGCAACAAAAATAACAATAACATACCTATCCATCTATATGAAACTTCTATTTGCACAGAAGACTGAAAAAAAATTCTAATGTATCACTGGAATACAAAAATTACATTGGCCATTTATACCAAATAGGGATTCAGTTTTCTTCTATGTTAATGAGTGTCATGCAATCATACCTCCCTTTATTCTGTCATGCCTCTCTTTACCTCAATCCTAAATCCCTTTTCATCTTATATTCTGAGTTCATTTCTTTCAAACCATACTCTCAACCCTCAGAATCAACCCCAATGTGACCATCAAGGTGTTTACCTAATAAGGTCTTTTACTTCCCTCAAAGAAACGTGGAAAATAACATTTTGCCTTTAAAGGTGTAGTCATCAATAGAAGATAGACATGGATCTGGAAATGGTGAAGTGTCTTCTAAGAGAGATCCTCACTGGATTCTACTCTAAGGGCCCAGATACTGCTTAACTAGCCCCCAGTAATGACAAGACACTAAGAGAATGAATCACGAAGTAAACAAATACAAAACCAATATGTTCTCAGTGTGTCATTTTATCAGTTTACAATGAGAAATATAATCATCTTGTGGGCCAGAGATGTTCAGATCTCTTGTTTAGCCTTTTCTTCCTCTGTAGCTAATGAACAGGGACACCAAATCACAACCAGAAACAGTCATTAAGTAACCATGTGAAATCATTGTCAGAGAGTGTAAACAATCAAAGTCTTTGTCATCAGTGCAGTATCTCTTTAATGCCCTTCAGTAGGCATGAAAACAAGAACTGTGAAAAAAGTCCCATGGTCAAGGGCAATTGGGCTAATATATTCATGGTGATCTTTGCCAGTGACAGCTGATAGCTTGGACACTGATCATAAATTCCTCTGATTCTTCTCTTTCTATACTACAAGGCAAACCCATTCTTATGGGCACATTATTTTATAAGTATATTAATATATTTGAAAATGTCACTCTGGAGTCTAGTTATCCCAGGCACTATATTCTGCTTCAGATAATTCTACATCTCTTTTCTCTGTCTTTTTACATTATCTTACAGCTTAATTTCTCTCTGTTCCAAGTTCTTAGAGCAGTTACATACTTTGGTTCAGGCACAGCACTGATACTTTACAATTTGTGGCTCTAGTTTTTAAAACTCACATTACAAGTTACATTTCATTAGGGTGCATTTTATAGTCTATATCTTCTCCTATTCAACCGATATTTGCCTCATGATAGATATTTGTTTATAGTCCCAGTATTTTCTTCTTTAATTATGAGCTCTCTAAAAGCAAGGGCAAAGTCCAGGGACAGTAGGAGACCTACAGATATGTGAACTATACTATATAAACTGAAATGCAAATGAATAACTGTAGCACCATTTCACAAAACTTATAAAAAGGCAAAAAAACTGTCTCAAATACTGTTGATAAAAAGTCGTCATTAGGTTTAATATTGAGGAATTGAAGATGATTTTTTTTTCTGAAAATGAGTAACATTGGCCTTGATACAGGGCCATGACCTACCCAATGAAGAAGAGTATGTGATGAAAACCACACTGGTCACTTCAAGAATTATAAGACCCAGGGAGAGAGATTGCATCCAGGAAGAGGGATGTGATGGGCTTCCCTGGTAGCGCAGTGGTTGAGAGTCCTCCTGCCGATGCAGGGGACACAGGTTCGTGCTCTGGTCCGGGAAGATCCCACATGCCGCGGAGTGGCTGGGCCCGTGAGCCATGGCCGCTGGGCCTGCGCGTCTGGAGCCTGTGCTCCACAACAGGAGAGGCCACGACAGTGAGAGGCCTGTGTACCGCAAAAAAAAAAAAAAGGAAGAGGGATGTGATTTGCCAAATGGGATGAGAAACACATTTTAAGTTAAATGATGGATATATTATCATTGCATGAGAAACAGCACGAGAAAATGAGAAGCAAGGTGGGTAAAACTCAGTAGGTGAGTTTGAGGTATAGCTCTTCTTCTTGCTGCTGAGACACCTTCGTAAATTTCTGTTTCCTCATCTGTACAGTAAGGATGATAAAATCTGCCTTAGAGAGCTGTTGTGAAGATGGCTTTGTAATAGCTCGTATTTATTGAATATGCACCATGATCCACCTAGGGACTCTGCTTGTATAATCCCATACAATCCTTCTAACAATACTGAGGTAGGTATTAATACTTACTATGGAGAAAAAAAGGCACAGGGAGATCACTCCGTGTCATGCAGGTAATGTATGTTAGAGTTAGAATTTGACGCCAGCATTTTGATCCTAGAGGCTTTCTGCTCTTAAGCCAGGTTGCTGCACTGCCTCCTAAATGACCCATTACCTTATTAAAGATTTCCTTTTTTGAGACAATGTACAAAAAGTCTTTATACCAGAATTTATAACATAACAAAGACCATTTCTTCTTACTATTTTATTGTTATTAAATTTATAATTATCAAATTCTATGGAAAATTATTAGCCTGGATGTCAGGCAACCTTAATTCTGGTGTTAGCTCTGTCACTAACAAGATGTATGGCTCTGGGCAAGTCGCTTCCTTCTCTGGCACTTATTTTTCTCGCCTGTAAAATAAAGCACTGATATTGTCTGAACTTACTTTTTGTCCCAATATCTTATGATTCTTAGGGAAATTTAAGAACTATTCATTAAACATCTTAGAGGTTCCACTAAACATACATTAAAGTCTTTAACTTTGTTTCCTGAGTACGTGGTTTTACTAAGTATTTTAGAGAGGATGCCGGATTGGAGGGGAATTAATAAAGCTAGCATTGTGTGTGTGTGTGTGCATTATGTACGAATGAGAAGAAACTGAGCAGAAAAAGAAAAGCGAGTAGAAATCTCATTTTCATTGTCCAGAAAGAGGCTCAGAGCCGCAGAAGTGGAGAAATTTCACTGCCTGTCCAGAATTATCTTGGATGTCCCTTGAAATAAATTGATCCAGGGTCCTAACATATGTAATTTCAATTTCGTTAATGGTGGGTTTGCAGCATTAGCGGCAGTTGCCAAAAAGTGTTGACATTTATTACAGGCTCAGACATGGAGAAAAATGATTCTTCACATGAATACATTTGCCTAAAGCAATGATAGTCTCAGAGGGAAATCATAAACAGAAAGAAAATGCTACTTGACTGCCCTCGAATCTTGAAAATCCTAGAAAGGCTCAAGAACAAATAATTAGCTAAATTCAGAAAAATTTGCTTCTCTTTTTCCTTAGCTCATTGTCATGGATTCTGCTGGTGCTCTGCCAATATCCCCTTGGTACTTTCCATTTTGTGTGTGCCAGTGACCTGCTCAGGTACCTGTGCTTCTCTGCCTGGGGGCTTTCTCTGGTTGAGCGAGGGGCAGGCCAGAGGTACCAGGTGGTTGATACTCCTGTGAAAAGTCCTCAGGTAATGCCACTTAGCACCTACTGGATGAGTATCTCAGCTTCCTCATCCCTCAGGTAGGAGGGACTTTGAGGTCTGTTCACAGTGTTCAGACGTCCTGAGCAAGATTGAGCCCAAATGCCCATGTCATTAGCATGCTCACTAATACACCTTGAATTGGCTTCTGTTTTGGCTTTGAGAATACACCTGCCAGATCTCTGACTGCAGGAAATTAACTGCGAGCCCCATCTGCTTTCTGTTCTCAACTCCAGCACTTTTGCACCAAGACCATGCTTCCCATGGATTTCTCTCAGCCAACAACAGAGATACAGGGATACTAAGGCAGATGCAATACTTCTCTGATAGTTTACTAGGGTTCAAGAATTCCCTGTAGACCTTAGCGAACTCACTTAACAATCTAAGAAGCTTCCAACCAACCTTCCTTCCTTCCCTCTCTCCTTCACAAAAAAGGAGAGAGGGAAGGAAGGAAATCTGCTTCTCAGCTTCTCCTAGTTCCTCCCCGTTTTATTTTGTACAGATATTTTCCCCTAATAAAATCATTATGCTTCTAATCCCATCTTGGTGTCTGCCTCTCAGAAGACCTGTAATAATACATCTGTGTTCCTTTTTCTGTATTATTTCTCTGCTCCTTACCAGTGTTTCCTGGGATCACCCAAGACACTATTTGCATTCAAAACTTCATCTCATACTCTACTACCGTGGAAACCCAATTTAAGATGACCCTTCCTCCTTTAATCTATAACACCTTGAAACTTGTAAATTCTACATTCTCTCTACTACACATACATACACCTTCACACACACACGCGTGTGCAGAACGCACACAGTGGAGTACTTCAATAGAAAATCATTTGAGACGATGTCCTTCCATAGGTTTAAACAGAGGATTGCAGAGAATGTTAAATACTGACATATATTGGGAGACTCCAGAGATTTAGTGGGAACAGTTGAAATCTTAGATTCTCCATGATTGATTATGTTCAGTTTTTTTATTTCTTCTTTGATTTCTTCACTGGCCCACTAATTGCTTAGTAGCATGTTGGTTATCTCCACTTGTTTGTGTTTTTCTTTCCAACTTTCTTTTTGTAATTGATTTCTAGTTTCATACCACTGTGTTTGGAAAAGATGCTTGACATGATTTCTATCTTCTTAATTTTATTGAGACTTTTTGTGATCTATCCTGGAGATCCATTCTGGCCTAGCATGTGATCTATCCTGAAGAATGTTCCAGGTGCACTTGAAAATAATGTGTATTCTTTTGTTTTGGGGTTGAATATTCTGTATATATTTATTAAGTGCATCTGGTCTGTGTCATCTAAGACCAGTGAAATTGTTTTCTTATTGAAATTCTGTCTGGGTGATCTATCCATTAATGCAAGTGAGGTGTTATGGTCTCTAATATTATTGTATTACTGTCAACATCTCCCTTTATTTTTGTTAATATTTGCTTTGTATATTTAGGTTCTGCTATGTTGGGTTCATATATACTTACAATTTTTAAAGCCCTTTATTGTGATGATTCCTTTATTATAATGCAATTTCTGTCTTTGTTTCTTGTTACTGTCTTTGCTTTAAAGGTCATTTTGTCTGATATAAGTAACGCTACCCCAGCTTTCTTCTTGTTTCCATTTGCATGAAAATATTTTCCATTCCTTTACTTTCAGTCTATGTGTGTCTTTAGATTTGAAGTAAGTGTCTTATAGGAACCATATATATGGATTTTTAAAAATCCATTCAGCAACCCTGTATCTTTTGACTGGAGAATTTAGTCCATTTGCCCTTAAAGTAACTGTCAACACATATATACTTATTACCATTTTTTTTTAACTTGTGTTCTGGTTGTTTGTGTAGTTCTTGTCTGTTCTTTTCTTCCTATCTTGTTTTCTTCCCTTGTGAATTGATGACTTTATTTACTGTTATGTTTGTATTCTTATCTCTCTATTTTTGTGTATCTGCTTTAGTTTTCAGTTTGTGTTTTTTATGAGGTTCATATATAACAGTCTATGTATATAGTAGTCTATTTTAAGTTGATGGTCACTAAAGTTCAAGCACATTATTAAAGTACTACATTTTTACACCTCCTCACACATCTTGTGTTTTCGACATCATATTTTACATCTTTTTTTATTTTGTATATCACTTTATTTTTTTAGATATAGATTTATTTTATTACTTTTGTCTTTTAACCTTCATACTCTCTTTATAGATGTTTGTTCCACAACATTTAACCTAAGTTTGCCTTTACCAGTGAGATTTTTGCTTTCATAATTTTCTTGTTTCTAGTTATAGCTTTTTCTTGTTCATTTAAAGAAGTTCCTTTAACATTTCTTTTAAGGCTTGTTTAGTGGTGATGAGCTCCTTTAACTTATACTTGCCTGGGAAACTCTTTAGCTCTCCTTCAGTTCTGAATGATAACCTTGCCAGATAGAGTATTCATAGTTATATACATATAATTTTCCTTTTGGCACTTTGAATATATTGTGCCAGTCTCTTCTGACCTGTAAAGTTTCTGCTAAAAAATCAGCTGATAGTCTTATAGGGATGCCCTTGTATGTAAGCAAATGTTTTCTCTGGATGATTTTAAGATTCTCTCTTTATCTTTAACTTTTAACATTTTGATTATAATTGTCTTGGTGTGGGTCTATTTGGGTTTATCTTATTTGGAACATTTTGTGCTTCCTGGACTTAGATGTATGTTTCCTTTTTCAGGTTAGGAAAGTTTTCAGCCATTATTTCTTGAAATAGGTGTTCTGTCCTCTTCTCTCTCTCTCTTCTCCTTCTGGAACCCCTATAATGTGAATGTTGGTATACTCAATATTGTCCCAGAGGTCCCTTAAACTATCTTCATTTTTGTAATTTTTTTTTCTATTTCAAATGGGATACTTCTACCACCCTATCTTCCAGATCACTGACTCATTCTTCTTCACCTCTAATCTGCTGTTGAGTCCTTCTAGTGTTTTTTTCCATTTAATTTATAGTATTCTTAGTTCTGATTGGTTATTTTTTATAGTTTCTATCACTTTGTTGAAGTTTTTACTGCATTCATCCAATCATACCCTGAGTTCTGTGAGCATCTTTATGACTATTACTTTGAACTCTTTATCTGGTAAATTGCTTACTTCCATTTTTCTTAGTTCTTTTTCTGAGGTTTTGTCTTTCTTTCTTTTGAAAGCTATACTTTTGTCTCCTCATTTTGCTTAACTCTCTTTGTTTCTATGTATTTGCATATCAGCTGTATTTTTCAGACTAGAAAAAGTGGCCTTACATAGGAGGTGTCTTGTGGGGCCCAGAGGAACAGTACCCCCTGGTCACTATAGCCAGGTGCTCCAGTGTTATCCCCTGTGTGGGCTGCATGTGCCTTCCTGTTGCGGTTGGGCAATAATTGTTGTAACTATGTCCCTGGCCCAGCTCACTGCGTGACTCAACTGTGACTACTGCAGACACATTGGTAGGTAAGGACAGTCCCCACCCTATAAAGCCTGGCTGCAACTTCTAGGTGAAGACTATGTTTTTCTTAAATGGCACTAGCCAGCAATTTCATCAGAGAAAATTCTACAAGATTCCTGCCCCTCCAGCACATGCTCTAAAATTAGTCAATGAATCACAATCTCATATGACTCAGGTACTCTTCTTGCTGCTGACTGTGCATTGGAACTTGGAGTGGGTGAGTTTGTGTGTGAACCCTTCAACAGCAGAGTCTCAGTTTCCCACAGCCCTCTGGCTCTGTCCCACATAAGCCCTAATGGTTTCTAAAGCCAGATGTTATGGGGGTTCACCTTCCCAGTGAGGGTCCCTGGACTGGGGAGCCTGATATGGGGCTTGGACCCCTCATTCCTCAGGGGAGACGTCTGCAGTTGTAATATTCTTCCAGTTTGTGGAGTTTCATACCAGGTGTGAGTTCGGACTAGACCACATCTCTGCACCTCCAACCCATCACCATGTGGCCTTTTAAAAATATCCTTAGTTAAAGAAAATCTGATCTGCTAGACTTCACGTTGTTCTCAGAGATAGTTGTTCTCTATGTAGTTGTAGTTTTGTCGTGTCCATGGGAGAAGGTGAGTTCAGATCTTCCTACTCCGTTATTTTGATTTGGACACTCAATCCCTGAGATTCTGATTTTTGAGAAATATTGACCAACACTAGTTTGTAGAACTCATGGGAGGAAAAAAATAAGGCGGAATCTAGAGAAATCTGAATAAAGGAATTTGATATGGCCAAAACCATTCCAGAAGTTCAATATGCAGTATGGTAAAAAGTTTTACTTTATTTGAACCTAATTTGATATCCAAGGATATCCAACAGCATGGTCAGGTACAAATACACTAAAATAGGAAGTTCTTGCAGGAAAGTATCTATAATTTCAGGGAGGTAGTGATGAGGTGTTTCTCAGAGGTCAACCTATTTTCAACTAAACATCTATTTAAGCATGAAAATCATAGCATTGTCAGAAAGGAAACTGGATGGTGTTAGGTGTTGTGCAGAACCTCATGCCTTTCCATGCAGGCAGAGCTATTATGGTAGGAAATATGACAGAACTGTAAAACATGGTTGAAGTCACCTAAATAAATGAATAAACATAAGTATAATTGTGTACACTCTGTAAAATCATAAAATGGCAGAAAAAGATAATCAAGATAGAAAACAAAAGACAAGTATAGACAGTATGGTTTAGCTCAAATCTTGATGCAATTTTATTGTCCTTATTTCATAGAGATATTCATCACAGTCATATTCAAACAATATGACCCCTCCTTCCAAGAATTATAAACTATATAACTATATAACTATATAACTATATAACTATATAACTATATAACTATATAACTATATAACTATATATATATATATATATATATATATATATATATATATATATATCAGTTACTGAGGATATAGAGACCCAAGTTCCTAGAAGGTTAAAATGATTCCAAACTATGAAAGATGCCAGGGTCTCAGCCAAGTGTCCTGTGTTTTAAGACAGTGCCAGTGGGAAACCAGATGACTAAGCAGGACCAAAGGATGAAGCCCACTTGGATAGATTGGGTGTGCAGTTGGAGAAGCTAATTCAATGGGTGAAGCATTTACCTGAGGTAAACCAGATAATTAACTTATGGCAACATAGAGAGTTATAGGGCTTCCCTGGTGGTGCAGTGGTTAAGAAATCCACCTGCAAATGCAGGGGACATGGGTTCGAGCCCTGGTCCAGGAAGATTTCACATGCCACAGAGCAACTAAGCCTGTGCACCACAACTACTGAGCCTGCGCTCTAGAGCCCATGCACCAGAACTACCCACGTGCCTAGAGGCCGTGTTCCACAACAAGAGAAGCCACCTCAATGAGAAGCCTGTGCACTGCAATGAAGACCCAACACAGCCAAAAATAAATAAATAAAAATTTAAAAAAAAAAGAGAGTTATAGACTTCATGAACTATCTGGGGAAAATGATGCTGAGACATAAACTATTGTGCCCAAGACTTCTCATGAAGTAAGTGATTTAGGGAAGGGCAGTAAGGGGTCACAGTATCTGCTGAATAAATCTGGGGAAGGCAGGGCTTGAAGACTCTCAACCAGAGTTGCAGCTCTGCAGCCAATGGTGTACAGCACAAGTCTGTTATAGAGAGACATTTCCCATCCACTATAGCCACTGAACAGGTATTCTTTAAGGGACTAGGGCAGTGATTCTCAATTCAGAGTGATTCTGCCACCCAAAAGACATTTGACAATGTCTGAAAATATTTTTGATTACTACAACTAGAAAAGTTGCCACTGGCATCCCTTGAGTAGAGAACAGGGCTACTGATAAACATCATACAGCATCCTACAGCCCCTATAACAAAATTTATATGACCCCAATGTCAATAGCACTGAGACTGAGAAATCCTGGACTAAGGCAATGTTGACAAGCTTCTCAGAAATTCTCAGTGAGCAAGAGAAAAGGGACTTACTTGACATAAGGCGGGGGTGGGGATTACACTTCATGAGCGTCTGTTATGTGTCAGGTCCAGCACACAGCTACTCTTCAATCTCACAAATGAGAGTAGATATTATGACATCACTTTATAGAAAAGGAAATAGAGTTTCATAAGGAGAAGGAACTACCCAATAAATAACTCATTTTAGCTTAAATTTAATCCAAAGCTTTTAGATACAAAGCCCAGAGATGAGATGTCACTGGGAAAAAAATGCAAAGTTATTTTTTTCTAGTTTCAAAATGGAAATCCATTTCATTGATCACTTTTTTTTTTTTTAGCAGTACACGGGCCTCTTACTGTTGTGGCCTCTCCAGTTGCGGAGCACAGGCTCTGGACGCGCAGGCTCAGCAGCCATGGCTCACGGGCCCAGCCGCTCCGCGGCATGTGGGATCTTCCCGGACTGGGGCACGAACCCGTGTCCCCTGCATCGGCAGGCGGAGTCTCAACCACTGCGCCACCAGGGAAGCCCTCACTTACAATTTTTAACAAGGCAGGAAGTGTCATTGTGCTCATGACTGGCTTTATGTGTCAATAATTTTAGCCTGATTTTAGTAGCTTTTCATAAATGTAGACACCATGCTATTAGGATGCTTATTTAAACATTAAAGTTTATTTACCACTGAAATATCAGGAATATCAGGAATGTCAGGAACACAGGAATATCAGGGAGGTAGGATTGCAGGTTACTTTTATTACTATCTAACATTTTTCTTGAATTTTTCAACTTTTTACAATAAGCATATGTTAAAAACTATAAAGTTTCCAAATAGCTATATTTTAATGTAGTATATAATTATTTTAAGAAATTGCATAGAGGATAGAGACTCATTTATTTTGGAATTATATGGATTTGTTGACCATGAAATCTAAAATTCCATTTCATTGAATATTTCCTTATGTATTACAGAAAATGGGGGAAAAGGAAAAAGGGGCACACAGTTTTTGCCTCTAAGGAGCTTGCAAAATTCCAAATAATGCAAATGTTTGGGGTGCTTTCTCCTCAGAGCTGCCCTTGAAGTTTCTGTGTATAATCCCTCAGCCAATTATAATTCCAACTTTTCCACAAATATTTCATCCACCATTATTGGGTGTGATATCCTCTCTACCTCCACTCTCATAGCACCTTGCTGGAATTTCTGATGTAACATTCTAGCTGCGTTATTATTAGCTTCCTCCCTAAAATTATGAGTCTCAAAGGCCAGGTTTTTATGCTTATTCAACTACATATTCCCCTATCACCTAATGCAGTGTCTTGCACATAGTAGAAAGTCAATAAATGCCTGCTTATTTGAAATAATTCCAGCCCTGAGGCCAAACGCTCACAGATTTCCATAATCTCAGAGAAGAGAGAGGTGTGGAGGTGTTGCAGAGTGCCTGTGCTTAGCAGGCACGTTTATATTCGGGGTTAGTGGCCTCTATTTTTAATTTATCGGATTTTTCTACAGTATCGACTTTTTTCTTAAATAATTCCTTATTTACATCGGAAGATCAAAAGTCTTTCAAGCTTAAGTCTTGCCTACACACACATTTATGAGCTGTGCTCACAAAATGCTCAGGAACATTAAAAATTCCTGACATGATAAATATGTCGCACCACAAGGTTTTAAGATGATCCAAGTAAATAAATACGTAACTCGTTTGCGGAGCAGTGCTAGACAGAGGGTTAGACTGCTCAGGCGCAAAGTTTAACAGGGCATCTAACAGGAGTGGATAAAATCCACTGGAACAATGAGTGAAGCCTGCCATCTACAGGCCAATAAATGTATCACCATGTAGGTACTGGTAGACTTTGAACCCAGGGTGTAATAAGTCTTAGGTAATACTCAGTATGGGAGCTCAAAGAGACGATTCTATGTTGAATTATTGGGAGCCAATGCTCTGTTTCTGTCCTTCAATGTCAGTATATAAGCAAAAAGTTAAAACTGCCTTAAAAGCAATACTCTCTTCCACCTGGTTCCCTGCAAAATCATTACTTCACAAAACTGAAGAAAAACTGTCTCCCATTTTTATTTTTACGATGATGCTCTGCACTTTTTTAAATTGTAATTATCTTTGTGTATTTCTATCTTCCCAGGAGTTAGTTAATTCCTACAGTGCAAGGGACCTATAAAATTCATCTTTGTATGACCTCTTGCCTAGCCCAATGTCTGACATGTGGCAGATATTCTAAAAAGATATAATGCCTGAATTATTAAAATAATGAATGAATAAATAAATGAGAAAATAAATCAACAAACTAATTATTTCTTGGTTTCCTTGTTCCAAATCACATAAAAATTTATGAATAAAATATTGTAATCTAATATATATGTATATGAACACATACAGATTTATGTATAAATATGAATATATGTATGTGTACATATGTATGTATATGTATTATATATATACATATATACATATCTTTGTGTGTATAGCCAGTTGTTTTGCAACCTCTATAATAAATCAAGTGTTTTAACGCTTTTTATTAAAATCCTGAAACCCGTATATTAAGATCTTATAAATTCAGCTTTAGGGTCTTGGCTATGTCATTTTATCAGACAGAATATTCTGAAAGATTCATTTTATTTATAAAGCAAACATGGCACCAAGGCCATAGTTATGGTTTCTCATTTATGTTTTTCCTTTCTGTGATTGACCAGATAGCTCTCATCAGATGAAATGAGAGCCAAGGAAAAATGTTTAGATTATTATGGAGATAGAATAAAAAAGAAGGTGCAGAAGTAAGAGAAATATTGTTTCTTTTAAGAGAACTTGGTTCTCTTCCCACTTCTCTATCAACACAACCTTGAAGAAATTTTTTTGCACTTTTAACCTTCAATTATCTTTAAAAAGAAGGGGCCACGTGGACAGACCTAGAGATTGTCAACTGAGTGAATAAGTCAGACAGAGAAGGACAAATATCACATGATATCGCTTATACATGGAATCTAAAAAAAATGGTACAAATGAACTTATTTACACAACAGAAATAGAGTCACAGATGTAGAAAACAATCTTATGGTTACCAGAGGGGAAAGGAAGGAGAGGGATAAACTGGGAGATTAGGATTGACATATACACACTACTATATATAAAGCAGATAATCAACAAGGACCTACTGTAGAGCACAGGGAACTCTACTCAATACTCTGTAGTGACTTATATGGGAAAAGAATCTAAAAAGAGTTTTATGAATACATATATACGTATGTATAAAACTGATTCACTTTGCTGTACAGCAGAAACTAACACAACACTGTAAATCAACTATAATCCAATACAATTTTTTTAAAATAAGAAGAAGGGGCCAATATTCATTGTTCACTACTGAGTAACAGGCACTGTGCTTAGTAGTTCTATGAACTGTCACATTTAATCTGCCCAATGGCCCTAGATCTGGGAGACATCTACTGATACACCCACTTTTTGGACCAGGAAACTGGGTCTCAGAGAATTTTTCTGCAGGGTTACATTGTGGGAAGTACACTGAACCCAGCTCACACCAGCTTATAAGAGCTCACTCTGTGTTCAGGGGTGTCACTTTGGTAGCAGAAAGTCAGCCACAGTGGAATTGTTTACAACATGTAAATCAGCAATTGCTAGGAAGCAGCCCTGGCCCCTGCCCTGAGAGCCAGCTGTTAAACATGTACCAGCATACCACGGGGTATGAAGCAATAATAAAAGTTTAAAAATATTCAACTCCAAAATGTATGTTCTTTCAACAGACTGCAGTACCCAAGAGTTAAGGAATTGTCCATTTAAGACTTACATAGAAATTTATAGTTGGTAAGAGAATATTTTACACAATAAAAAGAACTTGATTTCCATTTCACTTTTCTTCCTCCCTGTTTTCTACCCCACCCCTTCCCCCTATTCATCACTGCCACACACTGAGCTTCTGCTAAGTGCTAGGTTCTTGACATAAATTGCAATATTTATATAACACTGAGGAAAATAAGGTCTGGATCAGTCAAGGGATTTAGAAAAAAAAACATGGATTAACTAAAGATGGAGCCCTGAATACAGAATAAATATGTCACTCTTTTTATCTGCTATGAGCGTCATATGGTTACGCATAACTGCTCGTCATACTGAAAAGGAGTATTAAGAGTTAGGAGAAGAGGAGCTTCAAGATGGCAGAAGAGTAAGACTTTTTGGCAGAAGAATTAAGAGTTAGCAGAGATCACCTTCCTCCCCACAAATACATCAGAAATACATCTACATGTGGAACAACTCCTACAGAACACATACTGAACTCTGACAGAATACCTCAGACCTCCCAAAAAGCAAGAAACTCCCCACGTACCTGGGTAGGGCAAAAGAAAAAAGAAAAAATAGAGACAAAAGAATAGAGATGGGACCCGCACCAGTGGGAGGGAGCCGTGAAGGAGGAAAGGTTTCCACACACTAGGAAGCCCCTTCGCGGGTGGAGACTGCAGGTGGCGGAGCGGGGAAGCTTCAGAGCCACAGAGGAGAGCACAGCAACAGGGGTGCAGAGGACAAAGCGGAGAGATTCCCGCACAGAGGATCGGTGCCGACCAGCACTCACCAGCCCGAGAGGCTTGTCTGCTCACCTGCCGGGGCGGGGTGGGGCGGCTGGGAGCTGAGGTTCTGGCTTCGGTCAGAACCCAGGGAGAGGACTGGGGTTGGCTGTGTGAACACAGCCTGAGGGGCCTAGTGCACCACGGCTAGCCGGGAGGGAGTCCGGGAAAATGTCTGGAGCTGCCAAAGAGATGAGACATTTTCTTGCTCCTTTGTTTCCTGGTGCGTGAGGAGAGGGGAAAAAGAGCTCTGCTTAAAGGAGCTCCAGAGATGGGTACGACCCGTGGCTATCAGTGTGGACCCCAGAGACGGGCATGAGATGCTAAGGCTGCTGCTGCCACCACCAGGAAGCCTGTGTGCAAGCACAGGTCACTATCCACACCTCCCCTGCCGGGACCCTGTGCAGCCTGCCACTGCCAGTGTCCCGTGATCTAGGGACAACTTCCCGGGAGAACACATGGTGCTCCTCAGGCTGTTGCAACGTCACGCCGGCCTCTGCCGCCGCAGTCTCGCCCCGCATCTGCACCCCTCCTTCCCCCCGGCCTGAGTGAGCCAGAGTCCCCGAATCAGCTGCTCCTTTAACCCCAGCCTGTCTGAGCAAAGAACAGACGCCCTCAGGCAACCTACATGCAGAGGTGGGTCCAAATCAAAGCTGAGCCCTGGGAGCTGTGCTAACAAAGAAGAGAAATGGAAATTTCTCCCAGCAGCCTCAGGAGCAGCAGATTAAATCTCCAAAATCAACTTGATGTACCCTGCATCTGCAGGATACCTGAATAGACAACAAATCATCCCAAACTGAGGAGGTGGATTTTGGGAGCAATGATACATATATTTTTTTTTCCCATTTTTATCTTTTTGAGAGTGTGTATGTGTATGCTTCTGTGTGTGATTTTGTCTGTATAGCTTTGCTTTCACCATTTGTCCTAGGGTTCTGTCTGTCCACTTGTTTTTTTATTAAATCTTAAAAAAACTTCTTCTCAATAATTATTTTTTTATTTTTCATTTTAATGACTTTATTTTATTTTACTTTATTTTATTGTATTTTATTTTAACTTCTTCTTTCTTTTTTTCTTTTTTTCCTCCCTTGTATTCTGAGCCGTGTGGACGACAGGCTCTTGGTGCTCCAGCCAGGCGTCAGGGCTGTGCCACGGAAGTGGGAGAGCCAAGTTCAGGACACTGGTCCACAAGAGACCTCCCAGCTCCATGTAATATCAAATGGCAAAAATCTCCCACAGATCTCCAGCTCAACACCAAGACCCAGCTCCACTCAACAACCAGCAAGTTACAGTTCAGGACACCCTATGCCAAACAAATAGCAAGACAGGAAGACAACCCAATCCATTAGCACAGAGGCTGCCTAAAATCATAATAAGGCCACAGACACTTCAAAACACTCCACCAGACGTGGACCAGCCCACCAGAAAGACAAGATCCAGCCTCATCCACCAGAACACAGGCACTAGTCCCCTCCACCAGGAAGCCTACACAATGTACTGAACCAACCTTAGCCACTGGGAATAGACACCAAAAACAATGGAAACTACAAACCTGCAGCCTGTGAAAAGGAGACCCCAAACACAGTAAGTTAAGCAAAATGAGAAGACAGAGAAACAAACAGCAGATGAAGGAGCAAGGCAAAACCCCACCAAACCTAATAAATGAAGAGGAAATAAGTAGTCTACCTGAAAAAGAATTCAGAAAAATGATAGTAAAGATGATCCAAAATATTGGAAATAGAATGGAGAAAATACAAGAAACGTTTAACAAGGACCTAGAAGAACTAAAGATGAAACAAGCAATGATGAACAACACAATAAAATGAAATTACAAATTCTCTAGAAGAGATCAATAGCAGAATAACTGAGGCAGAAGAATGGATAAGTGACCTGCAATACAAAATAGCGGAAATAACTTCTGCAGAACAGAATAAAGAAAAAAGGATAAAAGGAATTAAGGAGAGCTCAGAGACCTCTGGGACAACACTAAAAGACCAACATTCGAATGTTGGGGTCCCAGAAGAAGAAGAGAAAACGAAAGAGACTGAGAAAATATTTGAAGAGATTATACTTGAAAACTTCTCTAATATGGGAAAGGAAATAGTTAATCAAGTCCAGGAAGCACAGAGAGTCCCATACAGGATAAATCTAAGGAGAAACATGCCAAGACACATATTAATCAAACTATCAAAAATTAAATACAAAAAACAAATATTAAAAGCAGCCAGGGAAAAACAACAAATAACAAATAAGGTAATTCCCATAGGGTTAACAGCTGACCTTTCAGCAGAAACTCTGCAAGCCAGAAGGGAGTGGCAGGACATATTTAAAATGATGAAGGAGAAAAACCTACAACCAAGAGGACTCTACCCAGCAAGTATCTCATTCAGATTTGACAGAGAAATTAAAAGCTTTACAGACAAGAAAACGCTAAGAGAATTCAGCACCACCAAACCAGCTTTACAACAAATGCTAAAGGAACTTCTCTAGGCAGGAAACACAAGAGAAGGAAAAGACCTACAATAATAAACCCACAACAATTAAGAAAATGGTAATAGGAACATACATATCAATAATTACCATAAATGTAAATGGATTAAATGCTCCAACCAAAAGACATAGACTGGCTGAATGAATAAACAAAACAAGACCTGTATATATGCTGTCTACAAGAAACCCACTTCAGACCTAGGGACATATACAGACTGAAAGTGAGGGAATGGAAAAAGATATTCCATGCTAATATAAATCAAAAGAAAGCTGGAGTAGCAATTCTCATATCAGAAAAATAGACTTTAAAACAAAGACTATTAAAAGAGACAAAGGACACTACATAATGATCAAGGGATCAATCCAAGAAGAAGATATAACATTGTAGATATTTATGCACCCAACATAGGAGCACCTCAATACAAAAGGCAAATATTAACAGCCATAAAAGGGGAAATTGACGGTAACACAATCATAGTAGGGGACTTTAACACCCCACTTTCACCAATGGACAGATCATCCAAAATGAAAATAAATAAGGAAATGCAAGCTTTAAATGATACATTAAACAAGATGGCCTTAATTGATATTTATAGGACATTCCATCCAAAAACAACAGAATACACATTCTTCTCAAATGTGCATGGAACATTCTCCAGGATAGACCATATCTGGGGTCACAGATCAAACCTTGGTAAATTTAAGAAAATCAAAATCGTGTCAAGTATCTTTTCCAACCACAGTGCTATGAGAATAGATATCAATTAGAGGAAAAAATCTGTAAGAAATACAAACACATGGAGGCCAAAAAACACACTACTTAATAACCAAGAGATCATTGAAGAAATCAAAGAGGTAATCAAAAAGTACCTAGAAACAAATGACAATGAAAACACAAAGACCAAAAACCTATGGGATGCAGCAAAAGCAGTTCTCAGAGGGAAGATTATAGCAATACAATCCTACCTTAAGAAACAAGAAACATCTCAAATAAACAACCTAACCTTACACCTAAAGCAATTAGAGAAAGAAGAACAAAAAACCCCAAAGTTAGCAGAAGGAAAGAAATCATAAAGATCAGATCAGAAATAAATGAAAGAGAAATAAAGGAAACAAGAGCAAAGATCAATAAACTAAAACCTGGTTCTTTGAGAAGATAAACAAAATTGATAAACCATTAGCCAGACTTATCAAGAAAAAAAGGGAGAAGACTAAATCAATAGAATTAGCAATGAAAAAGGAGAAGTAACAACTGATACTGCAGAAATACAAAGGATTGTAAGAGATTACTACAAGCAACTATATGCCAATAAATTGGACAACCTGGAAGAAATGGACAAATTTTTAGAAATGCACAACCTTCCGAGACTCAACAAGGAAGAAATAGAAAATATAAACAGACAAATCACAAGCACTGAAATTGAAACTGTGATTAAAAATCTTCCAACAAGGATTTCCCTGGTGGCGCAGTAGTTGAGAGTCTGCCTGCCGATGCAGGGGACACGGGTTCGTGCCCCGGTCTGGGTAGATCCCACATGCCGCGGAGCGGCTGGGCCTGTGAGCCATGGCCACTGAGCCTGCACGTCCGGAGCCTGTGCTCCGCAACGGGAGAGGCCACAACAGTGAGAGGCCCGCGTACCACAAAAAAAAAAAAAAAAAAATCTTCCAACAAACAAAAGCCCAGAACCAGATGGCTTCACAGGCAAATTCTATCAAACATTTAGAGCAGAATTAACAACTATCCTTCTCAAAGTCTTCCAAAATGTAGCAGAGGGAGGAACACTCCCAAGCTCATTCTATGAGGCCACCATCACTCTGATACCAAAACCAGACAAAGATGTCACAAAGAAAGAAAACTACAGGCCAATATCACTGATGAACATAGATGTAAAAATCCTCAACAAAATAGTAGCAAACAGCATCCAATAGCACATTAAAAGGATCATACACTATGATCAAGAGGGGTTTATCCCAGGAATGCAAGGATTCTTCAATATACTCAAATCGATAAACATGATACACCATATTAACAAACTGAAGGAGAAAAAACATATGATCATCTCAATAGATGCAGAGAAAGCTTTCAACAAAATTCAACACCCATTTATGATAAAAAACCCTCCAGAAAGTAGGCATAGAGGGAATTTTCCTCAATATAATAAAGGCCATATATGACAAACCCACAGCCAACATCATCCACAACAGTGAAAAAGTGAAACCATTTCCACTAAGGTCAGGAACAAGACAAGGTTGCCCACTCTCACCACTCTTATTCAACATAGTTTTGGAAGTTTTAGCCACAGCAATCAGAGAAGAAAAAGAAATAAAAGGAATCCAAATTGGAAAAGAAGTAAAGCTGTCACTGTTTGCAGATGACATGATACTATACATAGAGTATCCTAAAGATGCTACCAGAAAACTACTAGAGCTAATCAATGAATTTGGTAAAGTAGCAGAATACAAAATTAATGCACAGAAATCTCTTGCATTCCTATACACTAATGATGAAAAAACTGAAAGTGAAGTTAAGAAGCCACTCCCATTTATCAGTGAAACAAAAAGAATAAAGTATCTAGCAATAAACCTAAGGAGACATAAGACCTGTATGCAGAAAATTATAAGACACTGATGAAAGAAATTAAAGATGATACAAATAGATGGAGAGATATACCATGTTCTTGGATTGGAAGAATCAGCATTGTGAAAATGACTCTACTACCCAAAGCAATCTACAGATTCAATGCAATCTCTATCAAAATACCACTGTCGTTTTTCACAGAACTAGAAAAGAAAATTTCACAATTTGTATGGAAACACAAAAAGACCTCGAATAGCCAAAGCAATCTTGAGAAAGAAAAACAGAGCTGAAGGAAGCAGGCTCCCTGACTTCAGGCTATAACACAAAGCTACAGTGATCAAGACAGTATGGTACTGGCACAAACATAGAAATATGGATCAATGGAACAGGATAGAAAGCCCAGAGATAAACCCATGCACATATGGTCACTTTTTCTTTGATAAAGGCGGCAAGAACATACAGTGGAGAAAAGACAGCCTCTTCAATAAGTGGTGCTGGGCAAACTGGACAGCTACATGTAAAAGAATGAAATTAGAACACTCCCTAACACCATACACAAAAATGAATTCAAAATGGATTAAAGACCTAAATGTATGGCCAGACACCTTCAAACTCTTAGAGGAAAACATAGGCAGAACATTCTATGACATAAAGCACAGCAAGATCCTTTGTGACCCACCTCCTAGAGAAATGGAAATAAAAACAAAAGTAAACAAATGGGACCTAATGAAACTTTAAACCTTTTGCACAGCAAATGAAACCATAAGCAAGACGAAAATACAACCCTCAGAATGGGAGAAGATATTTGCAAATGAAGCAACTGACAAAGGATTAATCTCCAAAACTTACAAGCAACTCATGCAGCTCAATGTCATAAAAACAAACAACCCAACCCAAAAATGGGCAGAAGACCTAAATAGACATTTCTCCAAAGAAGATATACACTTTGGCAACAAACACAAGAAAGAATGCTCAACATCATTAATCATTAGAGAAATACAAATCAAAACTACAATGAGATATCATCTCACACCAGTCAGAATGGCCATCACCAAAAAATCTACAAACACTAAATGCTGGAAAGTGTGTGGAGAAAAGAGAACCCTCTTGCACTGTTGCTGGGAATGTAAATTGATACAGCCAGTATGGACAACAGTATGGAAGTTCCTTAAAAAACTAAAAATAGAACTAGCATAAGACCCAGCAATCCCACTACTGGGCATATACCCTGAGGAAACCATAATTCAAAAAGAGTCATGTACCAAAATGTTCATTGCAGCACTATTTACAATAGCCAGGACATGGACGCAACCTAAGTGTCCATCAACAGATGACTGGATAAAGAAGATGTGGCACATATATACAATGTAATATTACTCAGCCATAAAAAGGAACGAAACTGAGTTATTTGTAGTGAGGTGGATGGACCTAGAGACTGTCATACAGAGTGAAGTAACTCAGAAGGAGAAAAACAGTACCGTATGCTTACACATATATATGGAATCTTAAAAAAGAAAAAGAAAAAATAAAGATCAGAAGAACCTAGGGGAAAGACGGGAATAAAGATGCAAACCTACTAGAGCATGGACTTGAGGATACGGGGAGTGGTAAGGGTAAGCTAGGACAAAGTGAGAGAGTGGCCTGGACATATATACACTACCAAATGTAAAATAGATAGCTAGTGGGAAGCAGCTGCATAGCACAGGTAGATCAGCTCAGTGCTTTGTGACCACCTAGAGGGGTGGGATATGGTGGGTGGGAGGCAGGGTGATGCAAGAGATATGGGGACATATGTATATGTATAACTGATTCACTTTGTTATAAAGCAGAAACTAATACACTATTTTAAAGCAATTATAGTCTAATTAAGATGTTAAAAGAAAAAAAAAGAGTTAGGTGAAGACCCTACTTTAGTAGGTTTATGATTGAGAAACTGACATAACCTAGAAAATGTCAGGGCCACTTATGTCTTCATTTCCTATTCTGCTGTGCTATACCTGCTCTATCGCAATGAATGCTTAGCTTTCCAAAATGGAAAAGGGAATGTAATCTTATTTAAGAGTAATAACTCAAATATTACTGTACTTCACCACGATCAAGGTGCTGACATAGTTTGAGTCCTCATGTAGTCCATTGGTGAACCACATTGCTTGTCCATGGCCACTCCTTCAGCCCTACACACAGTCAGTTTCAAAATACCAGGCACAAAGTGGAGATCAAGACAAACAATAGACGCTAGAGAATCAACAGATGACAGGGGCAGAACACAACCCATTAATGGCACGTGGGCAATGTTTTCTTTTACTCCAGAGCCGACCACAAGATGAACATGTCCTAAGCTTCATTGTCCTTATGTATACGAAGCAGACAGCACTCTCCATTTACAAAGAGTGCAGATTGCAGATAAGGGATGTAAGTCCGTAGCAAGTGCATATACATAGTTAATGCAAGATAAATTAAAGCCATTATTGTTTCAAAAAGAAAAAAAAGTCCCATTAAAAAAATTAAACATCCAAAAAGGTGAAATAAGTTATTCCATTGATCCTATATATTTCCCAAGCAAGTTAGTAAGAATTTGCAAAATCTTCTCCCAATTGCCCCATATCCCATATCCAGTGCCTGCTCTTAGTGTCACAAACAACCCCCTCCATACACTCTTCCCTGTATCTTCCTCCCAAAGATAATTAGTATCATGCCTTCCTTCTTTTATAATTCTCTCTCCATGTTACCCATTATTCAGATTATCTACAAGAAAATAACAATGAACAGGAAAGAGGAGGGGCTCTCACTGAACAGGCTTGGAGTCCTCTCCCTTCCTCCAGCACCTGCAGCTCTCTCCTCTCAAGCTTTGTGAATCTCATGAGCCCAGCAAGCAAGCAGGCTTAGGCACTCTCCCTGGAGGATGAGGATGAGAGTACAGAAAGTTAAAATTCTCATTAGGGGTGGGAGGGAATGAATGTGGAGAAAGGCTGGGGCCCCCTCACATGTTATTTGATCCTACACTCATCACACTGGTGCTGGAAGGGCAAAATCTCCATAGGGTGTAGATACCAGGTCTTGGGCTCTGTTAACAACCTTGCACTAAAGTTATTTATTTTTCAGAATGGTCCTTGTTGCTTCCTCCTCCTCCTAAATGATTCACCTAAGGGACCTCAACTTATATTTAATGAAACTGTGCTCTTTTGAGATTCTCTCCTACATCTTAGTGTGACGTGCGTTTTACTTTGCCCTGAATTTATTTGTGGGTTATGATGGAGTCTACTGAGATGGAAAATATACTGGAGATGTTACTTCACATGTTCAGGACTTTGCCATTTTTAATGGGCTTTCCCAGAATCTCCATCTCCTCTTCCTATCCCACCTCTTCCTCCCCCTCCCCCTCCCCCTTTTCCTCCTCTCTTCCATTGCAACATGCTACATGTCTAATAAAAATAAAAGTTGGGTGTTTTTCTTTCTTTATTTTTGGAAACCCAATCATTATCTTTACTCTCATTGAGACCTTATTTTCGAGGACTATTTTTACAAAGTGACTTTTACAGGCGATATTCTGTGCAACAGAGATTTTTCAATCACTGTGGTAGAATCCAGGATACTGGGTCTCAAAGGTGGAATTGCTAGGGAAAGTGTGTACGCCTAGCTGCTGCTGTTATCCTGACCTTATAAACCATCTTTCAGGTGCCTGTCTCTTTGGCCATCTCAAATTGCCACAGGAAGAGGTGATGACAGTTTGGTTTCACCCAGTCCCTTGAGTTATGAATAATTTTGCTAGACTCTTGTCATTTTCTGGCAGTTCTCATGAAGTTTGCTGAATTTGCAAACAAAGACAAAAGGCAAACAATGGTCTAAGCTGCTCTGAGATTGCCTCATTAAATTGCAGCCTGCCGGAAGCTTTCTGCTTATAGCAATGAACACATCTTAGCCTACAATGATGTCACCATCTAAAACCCTGTTCACATTGCTTGGAATGATAGAGCTGTCCCATGTGCAACTAAGCAAAAAAAGTTTAATTCATTAAACATGTAAGGAAGGAAAAAGGAAAGAAAATAAAACTGCCCCAATTTTCAGGAAAGCTAATTTTCATCTTGCCTGCTGCTATATCAGCCTTGTCACCAATGAGCAGTATACCTGAGTTCTTCAAGACTCAGTTTAACCTCTGGAACTTGGGTACACTGACACCCTTTGTGTTTGGGGAATCCACTGAGTCCTGCACATGTCTCCTGTTCAGAGATGGAGTTGTGTGACATGTTCACCATAATCTTTTAAATTTCAGAAGTAGTATGCATTTGTGAGGTTATGGGAAAGCCCTTTAAAAATGGCAAAGTCCTGAACATGTGAAGTATGGTCCCAGGGTATTCTTCATCTCAGTAGCCTTCATCATAGCCCACAAACAAAAGCAGGGAAAAGTAAAACAAATGTCAGACTAAGATGTAGGAGACAATCTCAAAAGAATACAGTTTCATTAAATGTAAGTTGAGATCCCTTAGGTCAACAGTCCCCAATATTTTTGGCACCATAGACAGCGCAGGGGCGGGGGGGATTTTTTGGGCAGTAATGCAAGCGATGGGGAGAGGAAGATGAAGCTTTGCCCACTCGCCCATCGCTCACCTCCTGCTGTGTGGCCCGGTTCCTAACAGGCCACCGACCTGTAGCAGTCTGTGGCCACAGAGGTTGGGGACCCTGGCCTTAGGTGAATCATTTAGTCTCTGGAATTCAGTGTCCTCATACATAAATTATGACGAAATGGACAAATCTGTTATCCTCACAAGGTTACTGGGAGATTATAAGAGACTATTTTTATTTTAGATAATAAATGTATTAAAAATTATTTTAAATAAATCATTTAAGAAAACTTGAAGTCTATGGCATTGGTTGTCCCAAGGGAAAAAGTGTCTAGTTATTGAAGAATTTTTCCCAAACAAACACTATCTGGATTCATAGCCTTCTAAATTGAGTTTAGCCTGTGCTCAATCTACTCATCTATAAAATGAGGTAATAAGACCTAACCCACAGGGTTAAATGTGAGGCTTAGTACAATAAAACAGTGGAGAATGTGTCTGGCATATCATATTTAATTAATAAACACTTGTTTCCTTTACATGTTTTAACTCCTATGGCATGGAATTCCATGTGATTGTAGACATAAAAAAATTACATTAAGATAAACATTTTTGACAAACAGCAGCACTAACAGCCAAAGAAGCAAGTATCCAGCCTCTAAGTTCTTGAATTCCAGAGGGAGACCAACCTCCTAGACAGGAGTGAACCAAGCCTCACCCAGGGCAGGGACCCTGTGTACAGCAGCCTCCATCTTGACCTGTTTGATCATAACTTCTGAAGGAGACCTGGGCTTCCAGGGTGGAGAGAGTTGTGACAAAAGCATCATCACTAGCAACACCAAGAAGCTGCCTGAGCAGCAGTGCCCTCCTCTCCCTGGATTGTGCCCTCCCTGAAGATTACCCTTTGATCTTTCATTCTGCCCTTCTCTAAAGAACAGAAGATTCTTTCTATGAAGATACTAGCGAGTCACAAATCGGCCATCTCAAAACCTTCCTATGAAGCAAAAGAAAGTAGAAACTCACCCCTCCTTTCTCTCCTGAGGAGAGGTGCCCATACCCCATGTCTTTCTACAGAACAGAAAGTGGAGCTGCCTCTCCCAGGCCAGGAGAATGTACTCTCCTTATTTAAGCAGAGAGAGAGAAGCTACCCTACACCAAGTCAAGTAGACCCCTGGCCCAGAACAAAGCTAGCCTGTTCTGTGACCAGATGCCACTCCACACCCAAAACATGAGGTCCATCCCAGCCAGACACAGTACTTCCAATGGAACTGAACCCTCAGGGGGAAGCCCACTGACTGAATAGTACCCCCCTGAAATCTCCCGCATATAATCTGAACTAGATATGCCTTCCTGACCTGTGGCAAGTGGTATGTGAGGCTGGCAGCTTGTCCCAGACTGGCCTCTCCCGCCTTCATCCTCCATGTCCTTCTATGGACCAGATGTTTCTATTGCTGCTGCTGATGATGATACTGAACAAACCATCTGGACCACATAGAAATTATGAGAGAAAGTGCCCTGAGGCCAGGTTTATGATAAGACTGAAGCTCAATGGTGGTGCTGGTAGTGGTAACTCTCTCCCCTTGAGGAAGCATCCTCTTGCCTCCAGCCACAACCACCCACTCGACATTACCTAGGGCCCCAGTTACCTTTTTTCTCATGGGTACCCATACTGATCAATGTCAGGACAATTACTTCCTGAGATACACCCTATGTTTACAGCCACTAGGGCACCGATCCCAATCAGAGGTAGATGTAGGCTCTCAGCCAGCCAGAGAAAGAGAGAATTGCTGTTGTCAAGGGCACCACCACAGCTGCTATGGAAGGCTGAGACGATGCCCTCGATCATCTGTAGCAGACTCTAAGGCCCCAAGCACTTCTATATCCATCCACACTCCCAGCCCCTGAGATGTATTACTTCAAGTATGACAACAACATGTTGACCTTTGACTCCAGCTGAGTCAATCGCAACCTCATGGACCAGCTTTGTGGCAAGCAAAGTGTTCTCACCAAATATAAAGAAATTCTGGGTGATCAGAAACATAACTACTCACTGTGATGACTAGCCCCTTCTAGAGCAACTCTGCTTTGCTGAGGTGGAGAAAGAAGCCTTCATTGATGACCTGCATTGTCCCCAAAGTGACCTCAAAGTCACCTTGTCTTGTTCTCTGTTCTAGAGAAAAAGTTCTAAGCAAAGTTCTAGAGATGAATGGGAAACTGCTCAAATAACCCCACTGTCTGAGAAATGTGATTTGGTGGCCAGATATATGGACATGACTGTGGCCAAGGGGAACAGGGGCCAACTCAGGGAACACCTGTCTCTCCCACCCCATAACCTAGGAAGAGTGATTCATACACAGAGATGTGGGGTCAGACGGAGGGGAATCCCACCTCATATCATCCACCTCCTCAAATACTCACTACAATAAATCATTCTTGGAAAAACCATTAGGCTTTAAAAGATATGCTGTACTATGTATTTTTGGAGAGCATTTGGTGAGAAATAGCTAGAAAAATGTCTTATTGGTACAGCAAAACAAGGTTTTATTTGCTGTGAAATGTGTGTCTAAACTTTGAGGTCTCCAAATATCATGCTATGATTTCTAACATCTCTCTCTTGAAAACATCATTTTCCAGTAGGTCTTTGTCACCGTGGTCCCATTTAGCCAGTGAGCACTTCTTTTCAGCCAAGGTTGGTAACAGAACTGGCATGAAGAAGTCACAGCTACAACATTAGCTCTCAGTGAAAATGACCTTGAAGACAAAGCTCCAGGCAGCATGACGACTTTCCTCTCAGTAAACATTTTTACAAATCATGTTTATACATGCCACTCTTCACAGTCATTGCAGGGAACACTGAACCTGTATCTATTTCTCTCCAGATTATTCAAAGACTATTATGGTTGCTTATTGATGGATTAGACAAGAGGTCTTGGTTTTCTAAAAGTAAGAAAAGAGCAATTTGGTGTGAGTTCTTTGCTTCCTGCTCTATCCACACTTTTCTTATTTACCTTTGAGGACAATAAGAAAATCAAGTTAGACAGCTAGACCCAAACTGTGTGTCCTATGTAACAGCATATCTCAGCCTTGAGTCTGGAGAGTAGGAATATAGTTCTTGGAGGAAAATTAGAATCTTCCCTGGGAGCTATTAATTCAATATACAAATTGTTATAATAAAATTGAGGTTATATTGTTGACTAAAATTTCCCTACTACACATGAAAATTCTTCTACTATTAAGAGAAGAGGGGTTGGGTTTATTTGTACTTATAACTTGTATTTGTAACATAAAGTGGGTACACATATTGAGTAAATTATTAAGCAACGAAAATCAGTGATTGAGTACAGAGTACCCCATGAGGACAGCTACATCAGAAACTAGAAAATCATGACCTTAGTGCTCAAGCCATGGAAGCATCAAAAGCTTTAGTTCAGTATATAAAACATATCTATGCATGTGTGATTTAGATAGAAACATGGGAAAATTCAGAAGAAAAGTAACCAATAACATATGTCAAATTTCAATATGCCACAGTGTTTGTATAAGAAACATGCTTTAAAACTTTAGTCAAAAATTATCCACTCATGTATTTCCAATGTGTTTGCATATGTTTGTGTGAGCCAAACTAATTTCAGATTTTGTGTTGTAGTATTTAAATCCCAAATACAAGAATGTGTTCATATACTGATGTATTGAGTCTGAAAATATAATATATGGTATATAATTTTTAAAAAAAGAGTGAAAGGAACACCACAAAGGGAATCAGTTGAAGTAATGCGAGTTAAGAATGCAGAGGGCATCTCAAGGAAGGAATACAAAGTTGGGGTCAGACCAAATTCACCTAGTATCCCAGTGCCATTACTTATAAACGGCATGACCTTTGGTAGGTTTACTTACGATTTCTAAAATTAATCTCTTTGAGATTCAGTCGATTTCCTCATTCGAAAAATGGTATTAATAGAGGTGATTGTCAGAATAAGTTGAGATATGTTTACTTCTTTTAATACAATTTAATAATATATAATAAGTTTGAAGACATACAGGTTTACCTCAGAGATATTCAGTTCCAGACTGCTACAATAAAGCGAGAATCACAATAAAGTAAGTCACATGAATTTATTTTAGTTTCCAAGTGCATATAAAAGTTATGTTTACACTATACTGTAGTCTATTAAGTGTGCAATAGCATTATGTCTAAAAAAAAGTGTAGATACCTTAATTTAAAAATACTTTATGGCTAAAAAATGCTAACCATCATCTGAGTCTTCAGCAAGTTGTAATCTTTTTTGCAATAGTAACATCAAAGATCACTGATCACAGATTATCATAACAAATATAATAATAATGAAAAACTTTGAATTATTGAAAGATTACCAAAATGTTACACAGACATGTGAAGTGAGCAAATGCTATTGGAAAAATGGTGCCAATAGACTTGTTTAACCAAGGGTTGCCACAAACCTTCCATTTGTAAAAAATGCAATGTCTGTGAAGTGTGATAATGTGAAGCACAATAAAATAAGGTACTGATGTATTAATTTTATCTTTACTATTAATCCCACCTATTGAACACCAACTATTTGTCAGGTGCTATGATAGATCCTTGACATATGATCCTTTCTTTACTCCTCTGATAGTAGCCATTTTCCTCTCCCAAGCTAATTTCAATAGGATCATACACATACATTGACTTAAACTATAGATGACCAACTTGCCTTAATTTGCCCAGAACTTTCCAATTTTACACTGAAAGTCCTATGTTCCTAGAAACCCCTCCTGCCCAGGCAAACCAGGATAGTTGGCATATTAGTTGCCTAGGGCTGCCATAACAAAATACCACAGACTGGGTTGCTTAAACAATAGGAATTTATTTTCTCACAGTTCTGGAAGCCAGAACACCAAGATCAAGGTATTGATAGGTTTTCTTCTGAGGCCTCACTCCGTGGCTTGCTGATGGTCACCCTCTCACCGTACCCTCATATGACATTTCCTCTCTATGTGTACATCCCTGGTGGTTCTCTGTGGGTCCAAATTCCCTCTTCTTATAAGGACACCTGTCAGATTGAATTAAGGACCCATGCTAAGGACTTTATTTTAACTTAATCACTGCTTTAAAGGCCTTATCTCCAGATACGGTCACATTCTGAGGTGCTGGACTTATGCATTAAACATATGAACTTTGGGGAGCCACAGTTTAGCCCATAACAGTTTGTTACCTTAGTTAAGCTTCATACAGTCTCTGTTATTCAACAAACATTCTTCAAGCACTTACTTTGAGCCAGGACATGTGCTTAATTATTCCACCCAACATCTGAAGCCAGCTATCCATGCAGCTCCTATTCTCATTATCCCATGAAAAATGAGGAGGTAAGTACTTGAACAAAAAGTAGAAAATAAAATGACCATTATTTTCATGGAGGCCTGAGGATTACATGTGAATTGTTGAATCACTTTAGGGGGAGACATCTTTGACCATATGAGAGAAAAAATCATAGATGTGATGAGAACGAAGAAGTCAATTTTGTTTAGATTGGACCATTGGAAATAAATGATACTTTATCATTTTGACCTACACAAACAGAAATTTCACCTATTTCATAGAGCAGAGTCTTCTTGCAGTAAATATCTCAGTTCATAGTAATTCTGCCTTCTCTGGGGATAGCCCTCACATGTCAGTGGCCATGTTACTACTTAAATGACAATCCGCCTCATGGCCATATTTGATGGATGAAGGGTATGCACTTAATCCAGTCTGATCCACTTAGATATCCAATGAAGAGCAGGGAGGCACAAAGAGACAGAAAGTCATAAAGCTGAGTCAGGTTAATGACAGGCTTCCAGGTAGAAGATTCAAGTGTCTCTGCTGTTCCAAGTTAGAATCTCCCTGGTTACTTTCCTTCCCAAGTTGTTGATACCCTCTCCTATTCCACCAGATACTTGAACATCCTTCCAAATATTTGCTTTTTTTTCTTAAACTAACCAGGGTCAGATTTTATCACTCAAAATAAAATGACATAAATAAAAACAGATCTGTTCTAATACAGGCGTCCTGCTTGAGTTCTCTGAACTTGAATCCCTTATGCTTGGCCACCATTTTATCACAGTGCTAGTAAAGTCCTAGTCAAAGAAGAGGAGTTTAATAAACTTTGAAAGGATAGAGAAATAAATGAATGAGTGAAGAAATAAAATATATTTAAATAAATTAAATGCAAAATTTTGCTCTCACTTTTTTTATCTTCACTTGGGAGACAAAAGATGCATGGTTTTTAGTTGATTCTAAAATCAATTCCTGTCCCAAGAAATTTGGCAAGATCTCACTTAGAGAGTAATCAGAAGAGCATGGGATTAAGTGTCCTGAAATCATTTGCTAATAACCTCAGACATAGGAGGTATTGTGAACCTAGCCTTACCTTTGAAAGCCCCAGCACAGAAAACTGGGAAAAATAAAGGCTTGAGCATATCTGAACAAATTAGAACTCTGGCTTCTTCTAACATCCCTTTTCACAAGTATTTGGCCTTCCAAATGTCCAATGAAACATGTCTGTCTTTTGGCATTACCTTAAAAGGCCAGTCTTGACAATGACTTATGAGAGGACCCAATAAAATAAATGTTTTCCCATATAAATTTGAAATCAACTGAGATAGAGTTAGAAATAAGGTCAAGGGAAATGAAAATCTTTTCTCAGAGACAATTAAAAGCTGTTTAGGTGGATGTGGCTAACTGTGAAAGTACAGTGCCTAATAACATTAGGATGACCCTCCCAAACAGACACAAGCAGTTCTTGCTGGGGGTGAGGTCTTTACCAGACTTCTTGCAGGGCCTCTGCTGCACCACAACACACATGCTCTATTGATGGGCAGACTCCTAAAAGGAGGGAAGAGAAAAGGACTGAGTTGAAACTAACAATGGGAAAATTGTGGAGAGTGGAAAAGGAACAGGAAGTTCCTGTGAATGTGTTTCCCTCCACTTGGAAACAAACAAGCACGGGAAAAGAAAGTTCCTCATAAAAATAGTGCAACTGCTGTGTTGATATTTTTTGAGGGGTAAAGAGGTATGGTATAGAGAGGATGTGAAGGCTTTAAAAAAATAGATCTAGAATCAAATTATAACCATGCCACTTAAATCTTTGATAAGTTACCTGACCTCTCTGAGTACAGATTCTACATCTGTAGAAGCAATCAGTCTACACCCTTACACAGATTATGACAACATAACATGAGTGTGACAAATGTGCTGAACATTTTTCCTGGCACAGTATTCAAATAAAATCCTTGAAAAATAGGGCTTCCCTGGTGGCGCAGTGGTTGAGAGTCCGCCTGCCGATGCAGGGGATGCGGGTTTGTGCCCTGGTCTGGGAAGATCCCACATGCCGCGGAGAGACTGGGCCCGTGAGCCATGGCCGCTGGGCCTGCGCGTCCAGAGCCTGTGCTCTGCAACGGGAGAGGCCACAACAGTGAGAGGCCCGCATACCACAAAAAAAAAAAAAAAAAAAAAAAATTCTTGAAAAATAAAAGGAAAATAATGAAGTTATAGTATCAGAAAGCCTATGACATAGCAGGGAGAAAAATGGAAGCTCAGTGCCTGAATCAAAGTTACTATTAATGGCAGGAAGATGTAATAAGAATTTATTATACACCAGGAAATATATTGCACAATTTATATTCCTTGTCTTATTTAAAAGAGATACTAACCATAGGGTATGAGTAGTGATATGCACCCCTTTACACAGAAATGAAAACTAAGGACTGAAATGGCTACATAACTTAAGGTCAGTCAAGTGGGTAAGCAAGAAATTCAAACCCATGTTGTCTGGGTTCAAAGACTGTATCTTTAACCGTGATGGTATATTGTCTCCCCATACTCAATGAGGAAATAAAAGATGCATAAATGAATGGGACGGAGGACCCTCCAGGAAGCAATGGGTCATCGATTTCAGCTCAGGCACTAAGGACCTTGATCATCTTCATACTCTTGCCCAAGGCAGACTCCCACATGAAAGTTTCTTTTCCTCTTTGACCCTGGCAAGGCTACACCTGCAATGATGGATTAAACTTTGAACATTGAAAGAACTCAACAAACAGCTCCAAGAATAACAGTTCAGGTGAGTAGAAAGACTGATTCATAACAGGAATTTTAAAAAGGAATGAGTTTCAAAGATATTTCAAATCTTAGCCAAGTGACAAGAAAAAGAAGACCTGATTGTTATCTGTGCATATTTAAGGAAAAGAAGAATGACTGGAATGTATAATATTAGTTTCTTTTTTTTTCTTTACTTTTTTTAAAATTATGTTTAAGAAGCTAAGGTAAATCCAGGAAAGAGATCACAGAGGGACTAGACTTCGAAAAATGCCTTTAGATATTTAGGGCTGGACCCAGAGCTAAGATTTGGCAAAGCTCTCACGGAAAAAAGAATAATGATCCAAAGGCTGGGGAAATATCCCTCAGTTTCCTCTTAAGGATTTTGTCATGTTCAAAGTGGATAAAGAAGGCTAAGTCCTAAGTCAATAGCAGGCTTATATAAGTAGTACACTGTTGGCAGGGGTGAGAAAAAGAACAGCTAAGACATCCTGAAAGTTATTCTGTTTCCTCCAAGGGAACGGGTTTAAGTGACAGAAAACTGACATTGAGTATAATATCCAGTTCAAGTAAACTATTATGAATTCATTATTATGAGAAATCAGGGAAATTTGAAGGTAAATGCTTCCCATGGGTGTATCTGGGAAAAGGAGAATGTAAAACCTCTAACAAATAGATCAACACAGATTTGTGTCTACATAATGTTTGACATCATATTATTCGTTCAAGAATAATAATGATCATTTTGTTGAAATTTGATTTGTACCCAGTGTAGTGGGAAACACATAAAAAAAATCTCAGTGCAGAAAAGGCAAAGCAACATGCTCAGCTCTGTGGAGTTGTTTTTATTTTCTAATCCTGTCATTATCAACTTGGTTGCTTATCAGCCAATTTTCAGGAAACTAAACACTATAGTTGGGTTCTAAATTTGAAGGGCGGTTTTGATGCTGAATTTCTATGTAGTTGCTTGCATTATTTTGCTTAAATATTCACTGATCTTAATCTTGCCCACCCATACAAGGCCCTTTCTTGGTGCCTTCTTTTAGGAGGAACAAAAATTGGGGAAGAAAGCATTGTTTCTTGGGGGATAGACTCAAATACATATTACATTGTTTTTAATGGGTCATTAGGTAAAAACTCAACTCCAGAAGGTAACTCAGAAGCACTTCCAACAACTACTTGTATTTTTACTCAGGATACTATGAAACAATACCAAAATATTAGCTTGTACTGATTCCTCAGCTCTCAGTTGTTGATATTTTTCTTCTTAAAAAATGTCAATGATTTAAGCAGGATTTCTATCCCCAAATATTAGGAAGTTGTTTTTTGTTTTGTTTTGTTTTGTTTTGTTTTGGTGTGGGGGTGATTATCATCCATAGACAAACACATGTGCATCACCTGGTCACTTATTCTAATTCTTGAGGTGACAACTCCCTAACTCAATTTACTTCTGAGTTCACAGTTGGTGATGAAATTCAGTTACAGTTGCTTCTTTCACACTTAAAGCACTGATATTTGGAATTTTGATAGTTCCTAACAGAAGTAATACAAACCATAATACAAGCGAAACTTCTCAAGTTACAGTATAAGATGCAGAGATACACCACCTCTTATAAAAATTCTCAGGGGAATGTATTAGACATTTGTGTTCCTATGGTATGCACACCCCAAGACAGACTCCCACATGGTGTTCATGAATAAGGAAGGACAAAGTATCTTGATAAATGCCTAAGAAGCAGAATTATCCAAACACCTTCTAGCATCCTTTATGAATAAGAATAATTGATCATCAGTGTAAACCAACAAAGTTACATTCAGATGTTAATTTTATAAATAATGCTTATTGTATCATTTAGAAAGAAGTAGGTTATGCTGCCATAACAAATAACCCCCAAATTTCAGTGGTTTAAAGCAATAAAATAGTTGTTTGTTGTCCAGGAACCATTGTAGTTTGGCAAGGATAGGATCCTCCTCTGTTTCTGATATAGTTAGAATGCAGGGTTGGATAAAGTCTCACCATGTAGAAGATCACCTTGCTCCATAGCACAGAAAAGGGCAATATGGAGAATCACATCCCAGATAGTAAATTCTTCTGCCCAGAGGAGATGTGTATTTTATTGACCTAGATAAGTGGTCTAAACATGTCTAAACTTGAATGCATGGAGGAACTAAAATCTGACCATGTGCTTAGAGGAAGAGAACCAGAAATACTAGTGAGCAGAATTTGTATCCTACTTACAAAAAGAGTGTTATTCAATCGTTTGAGGGAAGCTATGGAACTCTCTTCAGTGTAAAACTCATTAGGTTTATGACAATCTTCCATTTAATTGTAGACTGTTTTGTTGGCTCTCCATTTATTTATTGCAATTTATTTATCTTTTTAAAAAATTAAGCATCTCCTTAATTCCAAGTCTATATGAGACTTCATGGATTTAAGTAGAAGATTTCTGCTCTCTATTTGCTCAATTTTTTAGGTAAGCTCAGGCTTCTCTAAAAGCAAAATATATCCAACTCAGGAGAAAAGCTAATCTGGGTAGGTTTTCTGAGGGACATAACATTAGAGTAAACTTTTATAGCATGGGGAGATGTTACAAAAGCACCTGGATGGGGCTTCCCTGGTGGCACAGTGGTTGAGAGTCCGCCTGCTGATGCAGAGGACACGGGTTCATGTCCCGGTCCGGGAAGATCCCACATGCCGCCAGAGCAGTTAGGGTTAGGCCCGTGAGCCATGGCCGCTAAGCCCATGCATCTGGAGCCTGTGCTCCGCGACAGGAGAGGCCACAACAGTGAGAGGCCCATGTACCGCAAAAAAAAAAAAAAAAAGCACCTGGATGGAGAAGTGACAGAAGCATCTGTATTCCAGTCCAGAAAAATGTATGTTCCAGATACTTGTAGGCAGATTCTTGGGAGGTATTAATTAAAAGCTCACACTTTTTGTCTCAAGTAAAACTTGAAAAAATTAGAAAAATTGTAAGGCTATATTTACTATTTTAGAGGTCAGAGATTCAGATTTCTTACAAATACACACAAGGAAGCAAGAGATGGTAAGCATTCATCACTAAATTGCATATCTGAAAGGATGGTGGATGGGTGGATGGTGTCTTGCAGAAGGTTTTGATATGCACAGAGGTTTCACCAAGGAATGTGAACCAAATCCATCTAAAGAACTTAGAGCTTGTCCTGAAGCCTTAAAATAACTTTCTCCTGTTTTCAATACCTCCTGCTTTCCCTGAAACCACTGTCAGAATGTTGAAAAGTCAGACTTCACTTGCAGAAAGAAAGAAAATATAGATAGTTGAGAGTGTAAGGAAGTCTGTTGGATAAGGATTTATTTGAATAATTACTATTTTATGTTATAAATATCTGAACACTGGTCTGTCTCCTTTTTTCCTGTAAGACCACTGCCCTATTTGAATAAGAGGTGAGTACTTCAGAGTGCCACTAAGCACCAATATATCTTTTCACCACTGAGGACTTGAAACTTTATTGAGAATACATGGAAAGCAGTCAAAAGAATATGGCTTTTAGAGACTTTCTAATTTTGAACCCAAGCACCATGAAAGCATATTATTTATCATTGCTGAATTCTTATTTCCTCAACTATACGATGGAACAAATAACTACAGCAGAAATGTGGGAGGGTTAAATTAGATTAATCAAAGATTAATATTCCACATCAGTAACAATCTCCTCAGTATTATATTGACATTATCTTTTTCTGAACTCCTATAGAGGGAATACTTGGTTCCATTTAATTTAACATGCCATTATATACACTCAGCAGCATACCATCCTACAAAGCATTTCATGGTGTTTTACAATTAACAGAATCTTGCATGCATTATTTTATATTCATGACCTTTACCCTTGCCACTCTCTGTGGACAAGCTGTTGTCATCATCACATCCATTCACAGTTGCACAAACATGCCAAGTCATAATGATTATAAATGACAGAGTAGGATTCATCAGAAAACCTGGAATTCAGCTCGAATTCTGACAAAAGCTGCTGCCTGATCTTAGAAAACTCACTGGCTTTTGAGTCTCAATTTTTTCATCTCTAAAATAGGTATAATTATGATTTAACTATCTCATACAGTTGGTGAGAATATTAAGCAATAAAAAATATAAAGCAATTGTTCAAGGTATATTGGTTCTCTTCCTTGAAATCTTGTATTTTGCTCTGTAGTCTAAAGTTTATTACCTTTTTTATGCTATTGTCTGTTTTATCAAACTTCATGGACCAAGGAAAAGACTGTCCAAGAAATAAAATGTGATCACAGGAAATGTATATTTACACATTGTGCTTACATCTATATGTGTATATATATATATATATATATATATGTACATATATTTAATATAGTTATATAAAATAGTTCACATACATTTGTATATAAATTACATAGCAGTATTCACATTAGTATTAATATAAATATAATAAAATTCATATTATTAGTTAGGATGATTATAAAATTTACCATGATACAGATTATATATAACAATATGAATTATGGATATACAATGCATATTTGAATATGGACATTTTGATATACTATGTTAAGTATATAGTATGCACAAGATGTGCCTATATGTTTTACACTTATCAGGACATTTTGGCATAGTTGGACTACAACAGGGCATAGGTTATATATGCAAAAAAATAAGCATGACTATTGTACTAACACTGGAGTTGAATATTGCTGAAGGGAGGGGATACAAACATCATTCGCCCCTACTCCCAGGCATACACACACATACACACAGAAACACGCACACACACCCCACCACAAAAACCAACAGTATTTATTTGTCAACAAAGCTTTACTTGAATGCAGAAAGGCTTCCTAAGATAAACAGAACCAATGTCCAGAACCTTATCTGACCAAATGGCAGCTCATCTGGCCACCTGTCCTGCGGAAGCCTCTGAGGTTCAGATTTCTGCAATGATGACTAGGGGTGCCTCTGGTGGGTAGAATAATGACCCCCCAAGTTATCTATGTACTAATGCTAAATGCCTGTGAATAAGGAATAAGTTACCTTATATGGAAAAAAAAGATCTTGTAGATGTGATAAGAATCTTGGAATGCAATATTATACTGGGTTCTTTAGATGGGCCCAGTGTAATGACAAGAGTCCTTATAAGTGAAAGAGGGAAGCAGCAGAGTCAGAGTCAGAGTGATGTGGACTCAAGCCAAGGTATGTGCACAGCTCTATAAGCTAGAAAAGGCAAGGCACAGACTCTCCCTTAAAGCGTCCAGAAGAAACACAGTTCTCCTAACACCTTGATTTTAATCCCATAAGACACATTACAGACATCTGATCATGGAGATTTTAAGGCAATAAATGTATGCTGTTTTAAGCCACTCATTGTGTCAATATGTTACAACAGCAACAGGAAACTAATACAGTGCTCTTTTCCTCTGGCACCAATGTTGCTTGGCCAGAGTCTCACTGTTGCAGGGATTACTCTCAGAAAATGCTCATTTATGCTTTGGTCTAAACCAAAGTGTGTTAAAGCTCCCCTGGCCTTTTGTGGCCTAGAAAATTACTGCCTATTGCCCCTAACATTTCACGCATTGTGAGTGTGTGCAACCTACAGATGTCTGTTTCACTCCTAGCTCACTGTTTCTAGGTCTGCAACATGAACCTTTGGGGAAAATGGGCTGAAGAAAATATGCATAACAGACACCATGTTACAAGAATAATCAGCCTCTCTTCTCCTGTCCCAGTTAAGCCCACAGACCACATCTATTTGTCCAATACCATATCACCAATAGTGTCTGACTCATGGTGAAACTTAATACACATTTATAGACTGACAGCACAATCCTGGGCCAGCCTTCTGCAAATACACACCATCTTCCCTAAATTCCTCATAACACCACCAAGGGCTTGCTCCTTGCCTCAACAATTACCCTTCCAGGCTACTCCTACACAAGACATAAGAATGTGGACTTCTCTTCCAAGCATCCTAAACTAAACATGTTGTGGGTTGAATTATGTCCCTACAAAAGATGAAGTCCTAACCCCAGGTACCTGTGAATGTGACCTTATTTAGAAATAGGATCTTTACCTAATACAAGAAATCAATTCAATATGAGGTCATATTGGATCACAGTAGGCCATAATCCAATGACTGTTGTCTTCCAAGAAGAGGGAAATTTGGATCCAGATGTAAAGGGAAGGCAACATTATGAAGGAAGTCAGGGGCAAAGATTGGAGTTATGCTGCCACAAGCCAAGGAATGCCAAGGACTGTCAGAAACCACTGAAGAGAGGATCTAGAAGAAAGACATGAAACAGTTTCTCCCTGAGGGTTTCCTGAAAGGACCAACCCTGCTGGCATCTTGATTTCAGATTCTGGCCCTGTACTGTAAGGAAATACATTTCTGTTGCTTTAAACCACCAAATGTGTGGTAATTTGCTGCATCAGTCCAAAGAAATGAATAGGGTAAAGATAGTAGCTATGCTACTCAGTATAATTCTACATCCATCCACATGCACAAACCACTGCACTTTCTTGTTGATTTAGGTTGACAAAGATGAATCTATTTTGCCATCCCAGCAGGAGGGGATCCTGTGCACACTCCCCTGCCTGGCAGAGTCCCCACTGGGGTAATCTGCATGCATTGACATCATCTGGTTATAAAGTGAAAGTTAACATGGCAGCACAGCGGTGTTCCCGTTAACTACTGATTTGTTTTCCCATTTGTGTAAATACGAACTGAATTATCTGCGAAGCCAGGAGAAAGAAACCTCATCAGGGAGTCTTATAGGTTGTGTAAGTGTTTCCGACACCTGGGCCTCTCTGTACATACAGAATCCTATATCTGAGCTGCTTATTTTCTTTTGCAAACAAACGTTCAAAATTCTTAGCACACGATTGTCATCTGAATCCCTCAGGGAAATAAACATTATGCACTAAAAATAAAACCAACTACCCTGCAATTCAGGGACCCAATTCATACTACTGCCTCAGTCTGATAAAAGCAGGGTGGTCTATGGTCGCAAAACCTGGGCAGTGAGAATATATTCTAGAGTTATCCTAAACTACCCTCAAAGTCTCAAAACCAGGTATAAACATGGCAGTGTCCAACACCCTAGGCTACCCAGTGAAGGGTATTTTTGAAATCTTTCCCCTTTATAACAGCAATCTGTCAGTCCAGGGGCCATTTGTATTTCTTCCTTGGTCTTAATTGAATTCAGAGAATTAGTGAGATGCCAAAGAGCAGGATTTCAATCAGATAAGGAATGACTGAAGCCATATAAAGTATAGGTCTTGGGAAAAAAACCTGGGAAAACAGAGAAGGTCATATTTCTCCAATTACAATAACATTTCTTAGAACATGGAGATTCTAGGAGAAATCTAGTATCCTCTCTTTGCAAGTCATCAAATCCAACTTCCAGGGGGATTGGGGATATATTGTTTAAGGGTACAAACTTGCAGCCAGTAGATAAATGAGTCCTGGAGATCTAAACACAGTGTAATGATTATAGACAACAATGTTGTATTATACTTCAAAGTTGCTAAGAAACTAAATCTTGTTACCACCACACAAAAGAAACAATAATTATGTGAAGTGATAGAAGTATTGGTTAGTGCTATGGTGGTAATCATATTGCAATATATAAATGTATCAAATCAATACTTTGCATACCTTAAACTTACATGCCCTGTGTCAATTATATCTCAATTTAAAAAAAAAATCCAATTTCCAATACCCTGTGATTATTCATTCAAGACCACATTTGAATGTCTTACTCACTCTGAATAAAGGAGGCCAGGCATAACTAAGATGTACAATATGCTGTCCCTGTACTCACGGTGATGACAATCTAATGAACAAGCTCTCGCTGGAAGGTCTGCTTTGGAGTCTGAGAAATAGTTAGCAATTGGCAGCCAAAATATCTACATCTATTTTCTACCTCTGACACTAATAGTTACCTGTGTTGTAGTCCCCATATCTCTTAAAGCTCAGTTACATTAATATCAAAATGGGGAAACTTACTCGGGTTCCATTAGAACCTGGTTGGCTGATATCTTCATTGAGCAGAGTTGCCCACTCTCCCTGTACCACCAGCCTAACTCCACCCTCTTATATAATGGAGAAATAAACTTCTCTTGCTTGAGATTTTGTAATTTTTGTCTCTGTTATATAAGCTTAACCCATCCCTACCTATGCCCCCTTCTTGCCTCCATGTGGCATTATCCTGTTCTTGTGTCAGGGAAGATTATGTTTTAGGATACACAATTTATCTCAATGATATCAATAACAACACTTCATGTCAAGGATTGTATTTGCAAGGATTGTACGCTGAATGGTACATCATAATAATAGGTAATACCTTTCCTGTATAAATTTTGACACTTTGAAAAGATGGATAAATAATAAAGTTATATAATATGCTATAAAAAAATGGGGCAACTTTGCCTTTCTTACATTCTCATTAAGAAGATAAAGCACATGAGACCATTTTGAAATTCAAATCATCTAACAAGTGTAACCTACATTTGTTACAGTTTTTTGATAAAGAGTACTTTAGTATCTTCCCGAGTCCTTTGAAGCTCATAGTTTCATTGCCAGACAGCTCTGAACGTGAGGCTTTCTATTCTTATCTCATAGCTTGGCTCTCCTTGGAGGATAGATAATATTCTTGTGCCACACAAATCTTAAAATTAGACTGAATATTTTTACAAGTACCTCAAAAAGGAAAGAGAAAGCTAAATGTTAGTGAGAAATGAAGATTTTACTAAAGATTCCATAGGGAAGATGAAGAGAAAATTCACATCACTCACTACAGAGCAAAGAACTGTACAATTGTCCCTTAAATATTTCTGTTACCTTGGAAAACCTCTCTCTGGACAAATGGGTAAACTTTACTCTTCATATATTGCCTTTGTCTCTTTCTTTGTCTCTCTTGTCTTTACTCAAACTCTTTATTTTCTTGTTTTCTGGAGAGTATCCTAAATATATATGTGTGTGTATATATATATATATTATATATATATATATATATATATACACACAGAGAGAGAAAGTATAATTAACATACCATATAATTCATTTATTAAGTGGTGTAATTTAATATTTTTGGTATAATCACAAGGTTATGAAACCATTACCACCATCTAATTTAGACCATTTATTGCCACAAGAACTCCCATACCCATTAGTATTCTCTCTCTATGACCCTTCACCACACCACACTCCCCACACAGCCCCTAATCTATTGTCTCTCTCTGTCCAGATTTACTAACACTGGACCTTTCATGTAAGTGGAATCATACAATATATAGTTGTTTGTAACTGGCTTTTTTATTGTCAAGTAATATTCTACTGTATGGATATACCACACTGTATTTAGCCATTCATCATTTATGGACATTTGGGTCATTTCCAATTTCTGGCTATTATGAATAATGCTGCTATGAACATTCATATACAAGTTTTTGTGTGAACATATGTTTTTATCTTCTTAGGTAAATACTTAGGAGTGGAATTGCTAGATCTGAGGGTAATTTTATGTTTGCCATTCTGAGAAATGGCCAAACTGTTTCCTAAAACAGCTGCACAAGTTTACATCCCCACCAGCAATACATGAGGGTTCCAATTTCTCCACATCTTCATCAATACTCATATATCTTTTGATGTATTAGTGGATTGGAAGTAGAACCTCATCATGGTTTTTAATCTGCATTTTCCTAATGACTAATGATGTCAATCAGCATTTTGTGTACTTATTAACCATTTGTAAATATACTTTGGAGAAATATCTATCAAAATATTTTGCCCTTTATCCTAGTCTGTTCAGGCCACTATAACAAAAATAACATAGACAGAGTGACAAACAACAAACATTTATTTTTCACAGTCTAGCATCTGGGAAGTCCAAGATGAAGGTACTAGCAGATTCAGTGTCTGGGGAGGAACTGCTTCTTGTTCACAGACAGCCAATTTCTCTCATTGCATCCTCACATGTTACAAGAGGCAAGGCACTCTCTGGAGTCTCTTTTATCAGGGCACTAATCCCACTCATGAGGGCTCCATTTTCATGATCAGCTTAACTCCCAAAGGTCTCACCTCCAAATATCAACACATTGGGAATTAGTTGTCAACATGTGAATTTTGGAGGGACATTAACATTCAGTCTGTAAAAATGATAATTTGATTTATTTATCTTTTTGTTATTGAGTTATAAGAGATTTTTTAATGTAAAACTCCTTTATCAGATGTATAATTTGCCAATATTTTCTCCCATTTTGTGATTTGTTTTTCCTTTCTCAATACTAGTGTTTTCTGAACAAAAGTTCACATTTTGATGTAGTCCAATTTATCTATTTTTTGGTCACTTGTGCTTTTGGTGTTATATCTAACAATTTACAGCCTAATCCAAAGTCACAAAGATTTACTCCTATGTGTTCTTTTAAGAGTTTTATAATTTGTCCATGGTATGTGGAAAACACCCAACCTCATTATTTTGTATGTAAATAACCATTTTTCTCAGCATCATTAATTTAAAAAACTATTCTATCCCCATTGAATTTCAGATCCCTTGTTGAAAAATAATTAACCATAAATGTACGGTTTTAGTTCTTGTTTTTTAATTTTGTTCCATTGACCTATATGCCTATCCTCATGCCAGTTCTACACTGTATTGATTATAATTGCTTTACAGTAGGTTTTGAAGTTAAGAAGTGTGAATCTTCCTGCTTCGCTCTTCCTTTCCTAGTTTCCTAAAGTGAAAGTTTACATTACAAATTTGAGATCATTCTTTTTAAAATATAGGTATTTATAGCTATAAATTTCTTTCTGAGCACTACTTTTACTGTATCCCATAAGTTCTGATGTGTTGTTGTTTTCATTCATCTCTAGATATTTTCTAATTTTCCTTGTGATCTCTTCTTTAAACCATTGGTTATTTAGAATTGTGTTAATTCCCAAAGTATTTGTGAATTTCTCAAATTCCATTCTGTTACTGATTTCTAATTTTATTCCACTGTGGTCAGAATACATACTGTGTATAATTTTAATGCTTTTACATTGAATGAGGTTTTACATGTTCTATTCTGGTGAATGTTCTATGTTATACTATAATATGTTTCATGGAGCTCTCTACAGATGTTTATTATACTTATTTGATTTACAGTGTTATTTAAGACTTTCATTTTCTTGCTTATCCTCTGCCTAGTTGTCCTGTCCATTATTGAACAAAAGGTATTAAAATCTCCTATTATTATTGTTAAATTATATACTCCATTCAATTCTATCTGTGTTTTCTTCATGTTTTTTGGGAGCTCTGTTTTTAGGTATATATATGTTTATAATTATTATAATTGTTATAATTTTTTGGTGGAACAATCCTTTTATCAGTGTGAATGTCTTTTTTTAATCTCTAGTAATATTTTTTGCTAAAAGTTTATTTTGTCTGTTATAAGTACACCACTTTCTTGTGATTATTTTTATATTATCATTTTCTATCTTTTTACTTTGAAACTACTTGTTTCTTTTAATTTGTATGATATATAACCTGATTTTTTTAGCAATTTCTGTCTTTTTCTTAGATTAATTCATATTTAATGTTACCACTGATATGGTTGGAAATACATGTGCCATTTTACTTTGGTTTCTATATGTCTCATTTTTCTATTCCTTTATTTCTTTATTGTCTTTTTTTTAATTGAGTCACTATTGTCTAGTGTAACATTTTAATTTCTTTGTTTTAAATTATGCTTTGAGTTACATTCTTAGTGGTTGCTCTAGGATTTACAATATATACCTTAAGCTATCAGGATCCACTTTTGATTTGTACTGATTTTGGTCAAGTGAAAATAGAAAATTTACTATTACATAGTTCAATTTATTCCCTCTTTTTTATTCTATTATTATTGTACATTTTACCTTTATTTATGTTACATACCCATAAATACATTGTTCTAAGTATTACCTTATATAATATTATGTCTTTAAAAGAGGTTGAAAGATGAAAGACAAACAAGTATAGTTTTATAGAGTTTGTTATATTAACCTTCTTACTTTCCCTTGCAGGTTTTCTTTATTTCTTCTTGCAGTCTTCAGTTATCACCTGTTTTAATTTCTTTACTCCAGTGAAGCTTTGTTTCTACCTCTCTCCTTTTTGCTACTATTATCAAATATATTACATTTCCATATAAGTCCAGCAATGCATTTATACAAAAATTGTTTTATACAACTGCTTTTTAAATCAGTTAAGAAAAGAAAGGAGAATAGATATGCAGTTATACTGTCTTTTGTAATTACCTACATAGTTAACTTTACTGGTGCTCTTTTTTCAAATGGGTTAGAATTACCATTTGATCTCACTTGCTTTAATCTTGTAGAACATCTTTTTTTTTTTTTTTTTTTTTTTTTTTTTGGGGTACGCGGGCCTCTCACTGCTGTGGCCTCTCCTGTTGCAGAGCACAGGCTCTGGACTCGCAGGCTCAGCGGCCATGACTCACAGCCCCAGCCGCCCTGCGGCATGTGGGATCCTCCCAGACCGGGACACGAACCCGCGTCCCCTGCATCGGCCGGCAGACTCTCAACCACTGTGCCACCAGGGAAGCCCTTGTAGAATTTCTTTTTGTATTTTTTGTAAGGCAGGTCTTTTTGTAATGGATTCTCTTTCTCTGTTGTTGTTTAATCTGGGGATTTATTTAACCTCTATATTTAAAAGACAGTTTTGAAGATATAAGATTCCTGTTTAACAAGAGAGTGTGTGTGTGTGTGTGTGTGTGTGTGTGTGTGTTTCCAGCACTTTGACTATGTCGTTCCATTGCTTTCTGCCCTCCTTTATATCTGATAGAAAGTCATATGTTAATCTTCTTTTTTCCTTGTATAGTATGTCATTTTTCCCTTTCTGCTTTCAAGATTTTTCTCTTTGTCTTCATGTTTCTGTATTTTGACTACAATATGCCTAAGTGTGGGTAATATCTCTTGGTTTATCCTATTTGAAATTTGTTAAACTTCTTAGATGTGTAGATTAATTTTTTTCAAAAAAAATGTTTATAACCATCATTTCTTTGAATAATTTTTCTGTCCCCTTCTTTCCCTCTTCTCCTGAAATGTCCATTATATGTTGGTACATGTAATGACATCTCACATTTCCCTGAGACTCTGTTCACTTTTCTTCATTCTTTTCCTCTCTGTTCCTTAGATTACATAATCTTTATTGTTATATATTCAAGTTAGATTATTCTTTGTTTTGCCAGTTCACATCATCTATTAATCTCCTCTAGTAATTTATTTATTTTTTCATTTTGGTTATGGTATTTTTTTTTTTTTAATGTAGTACGCGGGCCTCTCACTGTTGTGGCCTCTCCCATTGTGGAGCACAGGCTCCGGACACGCAGGCTCAGCGGCCATTGCTCATGGGCCTAGCTGCTCCGCGGCATGTGGGATCCTCCTGGACCAGGGCACGAACCCCCGTCCACTGCATCGGCAGGCGGACTCTCAACCACTGCACCACCAGGGAAGCCCGGTTATGGTAATTTTTAACTACAAAATGTTCACTTGTTTCTTTTGAATAATTTCTATCCCTACATTGATATTGTCTATTTAATAAGATATTATAATACTTTCCCATAATTTTTTAAGCATGGTTTCTTTTAGCTCTTTGAACATATTTATAATAGCTGTTTTGAAGCTTCTGTGTACTAATTATGACTTCATGGGCCCTTCAAGGCAATTGTATTACTTGTTTTCCTTTTCTCTTTTTAGGTCACAATTTTTTTGCATGTTTCATAATTTTTTTAAACAGTATATTTTAGATAACATATTGTAGCAGCTCTGGATACTGACTTCTATCTTTTCACTAGGGGTTGTTACTGTAGTTTTCTTGGTCACTAGTTTATTTGTTTAGCAACTTGACTCTACTAATCCTGTAAAGTCTATTTCCCTGACAGTGTGTCTCAGATAGCTCTACTCAAAATTTTTCTCTTATTTTTATATTTTATCCTGAGTATGAGAAGTCACCCCTGGATTGGCTAAGGCATTTATTAATTAAAGGTTGTTTAACCCACTTGACAAGTTAGATTTTTACACTTTACTGTTAGATGTGTTTGTGGCTTTAAGACTACTATCATAGTTGAGGGATTAAGATTTTTGTTCCACATTAAGGTGAGGAGCCAAGTAACTTGGTTTCTTTCACCAATCATTCCTGATAAGGAAAACTTGAATGAACATAGTCTTCTAGACTCCCAGGAATAAATGTAATTTTGTTTTTGTTTGGGTCCCTCTGACCTATCCTTGGGTCATAGTAGCTTAGTTTTCACTCAGTGTATGGTCAAAGGTTGTGTTTAATGTTTCTGTGCCATTGAGGTTCTTGTGACTTTAAGGTTTTTCTGCTTTGTGTTGATGAGGGTCTGTGTGTTGCTTGGAGATGCTTTCAAGTTTGCCCCACATCTTGCAATAATACTCCCTGAGTAGGTGCAGCCTACACATGTGCACAGACTTTCTGCCCTCTGGTTTAGATTCTGAACCATGGAAGGTCCTTCTTAAGTTGTCCCTTTTCTTAGTTCTCTCTATTAAAATTCTGGCTGATCTGCTATTTTATTCAGATTGTGGAGCTATCAGTCTCCTTTTAATTGTTCTCCACCAAGACCTCCATGTTTTTTAGACAATGCCCTTAGGTATGGTGTTTCTCAACCTATGCTCTAAATAAAGTTAGTCTCTGAAGCTATGAAGCTCTGCAAGAGTTTTGGTCAATTGCAAAGTTAGAGTCAGCATAGTCAACACACGATGACCCTCATTTTTGTCACCAACTACAAATTCTGTGGTTCTCCAAACCACCCTCATTTTCTTTAATTCATTAGAAAGACTCACATAACACACTGGAAGCTACTATATTCACAGTTACAGTTTATTACAGAGAAAAGAAACATATTAAATTAAGCCAAGGGACAGGACACATAGGACAGAGTCTAGGAAAATTATCAAGTGCATAGCATCCATTGTCCCTTCCCCATGGAGTCACAGACATATTACTTTCCTGACACCAATGCACAACAGCACATACTGACATCTTAATGAAAACTACATAAATACAGACTTCATTAGGTCTCTTGTTATTTTCTAGCTAGTTCTTAAAGAGTTTGAGAGTCAGCAGACCTGAGCTTTCATTTTATAGATAGGAAAACTGAGTCTCAAGCAGATGTTATAACTGGTCTATGGTCACCAAAAGCATTGTGACATGTTGGAACTAAAGTCTAATATACTGAGGTTCCTGTGAGCACTCAAGTATAAGAGGCCAACCTGGAGTGTTTCATGTATTTTAAAGAAAATACTTTTGTATAGTAAGATAATATTACCTATTTAGGGACCGTTGTGACTTTCTTTTAAGATAACTTCCTCATCTATTACAGCAGTCTCTCCTCATGTAATGCCACTGTATATAGTTTCAATTTTTATGTCCACATCTTTTCTTTCTATGAACTTTACATAGTCAAAACCCCATTTCACATATGAGAATCCTGAAGCAAATAGAGGGTGGTGATTTTCCCGGTGTTACCTAGCTTGTTACACAATCCACAGTAGAAGCCACAGTTCCTTACTTTCAGTTCAGGCCTCTTTGCCAATATGCCCCATTTTGCTGACTGTTGTTTCTATCAGTATCAAAGGATATCTCCTGTCCTCCTACCTTAAGCATCAGCATGTGAAATTACAGCCCCTCTGGGTAATTATTCCTCTCTTAGGTCTCCAGCTTGATGCAACATTAGAACCCTCATTCACTCTTCATTTTCTTATGTATTAAATAGAGATAGTAATAACCTGACTTCTATTTGTCTTACAAAGTCACACCTTCACTTTTTCCCTACTTGCTATTTAGTATGCATGCAATTTTTATTTTTTTTTTCTGATCTATGGATTTTGGAAGTGAGAGAAAGGTTAAGTACTATCTCTGGTGCCAAGGTACTGAGAAAAGCCCACAAACTCCTATGTTCAAAAGCAGGTGCAGAAGATCAAAAGATAACAGATACAAGAAAGATGCCTCTGAGAATAAACATGCCTCGACTAAGACTAAATGATGAAATAATAGACTGATTCCTTCCCTCAAATATCTCACCGTGGTCATGGGATAAAAAACTGGCTCAAATTGGGGAAAGATTATACAACCTTGCAGAGGAGAGGGAATGTTTTGTTTTGTTTTATTTTGCTTGTGATTTACATGAATGCTGTATAAATGAACATGTTGGAACTAGATTGAATATGTCCACTTTCTTGCTTATATGAGAAGACAGATATGGCATCAATATAATTTATTAAGTCTGTGAACTAGAGCATAAAGTTTCTCTATTTTATCATGTTGCCACAAAGATCATAGCTATTAAATGGGTATAATATTTTTACTGTTCCTATGCCAACTTGGTCCAATCAACTGAAATAATTTTCATGTGGATAGAGGCAGACATACCACAAAGCTGAAGAAAATTAGCTTCAGGGTCCCTTATTTGCATGGATTTCTTAAGACATCCTGAGAGGTAATTTGTAATGAAGTCACATGATTATATATTTCTGGAATTTTTTTTCCAAATAAATACTTTTAATCTCAATGGGTTAAGACAAATGTCTCTTTCTATTGCACTTTCACTTTCCTTCTGTTGTACTGTTCTTCATATGGGATGAATTTAATTAACTGTGGGCATTTTTGAATTCCACATAAGTGGAAATCTATGAACGCATCACTTTTTAATTAGTTGGATCTATTTATATCACTATTATGTCAGAAATACCATTACCACCCTTGTGCTAGTCACTCATACTGGTGGCATGGCAATTTAGGACCAAAGGTTCATATCATGACAAATGTGTCTTTTGGTGTCCATAACTAGGAATACACAAGTAATGTAAGAGAAATGAATGAAATTTACAAAGTCAGAATTTAGTCTGTGAAAATACTTTCAGTCATCAGACAAGTAAGTAGAAGGTAGTTTTCATTGATTCTTAGTCGAGACAGATTTTTTTACTTCAAGAAATATATTAAGTAAAGTACAAATTTACATGATTTAAAATTAAAAATACACCATGATTTTTTTTAATATTTTATGGGAATAATATGACAGAATTTATCAGAATTCCTGTGTTTCTAGGGCATGAATATATAGTAATACTGCAAACTATAATCATGTCTGCAACAGCTCAAGGATGAAAGAAACTTAATAAAGATGTTGCTAAATTTTACAACAATCCTAAATATTTTCACAGCAATACCTCTAGTAAGTTGTTAAGTTGAAAGGTTTCTAAATTATCATTCATAGTGATGCTAAATGTAGAACAACCATGGTATAAAAAAAATGACTTACCATTATCTCTTTACATCCTCCATGGGAATTATGTTATCAAATTCTTGTAATGTAAAAAGGTGATGAGTGTGCAGACAAAAGTGTAGGAAAAAAAAAGGTATTATAAGGGATATGTCAGGAAATTAATATATGAAATAGTACATTATTTTCCTAGATCTTGTGATATTGGCAATATTTGTCAGCTTGTTCAAATGTGACTTTTGCTGTGATCTTTTTGTCTTTCTGATTGAACATTTTACACTTAATTGTGTATTTGTTACTATTAATACTTCTAATACTTAAAAAATATTAATACTTTTTAAATTATTTCCCCAATTTTTATAATCTTTCATCTCTTCAAACCCTTTATGTGCCCCTGGGTATGAACATCATACATTATTCTTATCCTTCAACAGTGCTCATAGCCAGGCAAAATGAGGTTTGCAAAGCATTGTGGAGAGCTAAGAGTAGAACTTGGCAAAATTTCCCATGCATTATAATTACCCAGGGGGCTTGTTAAATAAAACACAGAGCACTGGGTTTCTTCCCCAAAATTTCTGAGTCAGTGGGTTTTAGATGGGGCTGATAATTTGCTTTTCTGTAAGTTCTAAAGAGGTGCTGATGCTGCTGGGACCACATCTTGAGTGACAATGGTCTACACATTAGAGGAACGTAAGTCATTAAAGATTAGTCAGGGATTTAAGCAGTAAGTGAGGAGGTTAAACTCCTACTTTGTTGCTGGTGGAGGTTCTTGCTGGCTTATTAATAATATAGTGGGATAAAACAAAATAATAAAAACCAAGTGATATGTTAACTGATACCAAAGTTCCTCTTAGCAAAAGAATTAGCAAGCCAAGATTTAGGAAGAAATCACAAACAAATTAAATTGAGATGCATAAAACTATCATAGCAAATTGGAGATAAGGGTCAGGAGAATAAATAAAAAAGAAAAAGAACTCAGGTAGGAGAGAAAGGTCTAGGAAGATGAACCTATGGATATGGGTGATTCATGAAAAATTTCAGATGAAGGAAGGGTAGGGAATTTCCAAGAGCAAACATGTCTAATATTCCATTTTAATTTATTTCTGTTGCTGTGTTATAAATGTCCTATACTGCCTCAAACATGCAGTAAAAGTCTACTTTATATGTACAGCCAGGCTTGTGATAATAGGGAGTAAAATGATGGGGAAACAAACAAATAAAATTTAAAATTAAGTAATGACTCCTGCTCAACATTCATTCTTTTGCTGAAGATTATGTATAAGGAGAGTCTCAAATCTATAACTTTTAGGTGGATCTAAGATCAGATAAGTAGGAGTGTAGTGCCCACTGTGCAATTGGAAGCTGCAGAGCTGAATGGTGGGGAAAATAGAATGTATATTTCATAAAAGCAGCTTTTGAGCACATAATTCAGGAGCATATGGGAAGCAAACCCCATATTTCCAAACAATACTGGAGAAAAGTGACTGAATTAGTTTGTAAGCCTATCATAATAAAATGTTACATATTGTGTGGCTTAAACAACAGAAATTTATTTTCTTTCAATTCTGGAGGCCAGATGTCCAAGACCAAGGTGTCAGCAGAATTAGTCTTCTCTCCTTGGCTTGTCAATGGCTTGTCTCTGTGTCTTCACATGGTTTTACCTTCATGTGTCTCTAGGTCGAAATCTTTCTATAAAGACAGTAGTCATATTGGATTAGAGCCCACCCTAATGACCTGATTTTAACATAATTGCCTCTTTAAAGAATGTAGTCACATTCCATATTCATTATAGTTACATTCTGAAGCACTGGGAAATAGGATTTCCATATATTAATTTAGGGAGGATATAGTTCTGCATCAGAGTGACCTTTGAAGGGAGAAGACTACTTCCTGGATAACAAAAGTAAAAAAAAAATAGTAATAGTAGCAATTCAACAAATATTTATTGAACAAACTGTAGTTCTAGAAATTGACCAGTGAACAAAATAAATAAAAGAGTTAATTCAGATGAGCTAGTGTAGGGAGACAAATAATAAATAGCTAAGTGATATGGTGGGTGTTGATAAATTCTATGGAGAAAATTCTAGTAGAAAAGGAAACAGTAAATGCTGGATGGAAGGCTGGTCTGCTATATTAAATACAATATCCAGGAAAATTCTCACTGACCAGGAACATCTAGGCAAAGACATGCTTAGAGGTTGAATATCAGTTGAATATCAAGTGATGATAATTATAGCATTATATGTACTTACTATCTGTGTTATTTTATCAGCTTTTAGTGCCTATTGTATATTAGACATAATTCTAAGCACTTTACATTCATTATGTCATCTTTAGTTATCTCATTAGCCTAATAATATAGGAACTTTCACTCTCATCTTTTGATAAATGATGAACTTGAAGCTAAGAGAAGAGTAATTTTCTCAATATCACACAGTATTAACAAGGTAGATTTTGATTCCAACATTTCCTGAATCCAAACCTAATAATCTTCTCATGATTTTACAATAGGTGTTTAATATATATGGGTCCAGATTTTGAAAGTACCAGCTGGTAGAACCATTTTGCCACTACAGGTGAGATCTCACTGAGTTCAGTGCTGCCAGATAACTATAACCTCACATAAATTATTTTATTCAAGGCTCAGTTTCTTCATCTGTGAAGTGGGGTTAGCAGTGTTCTTCTCAGGGGATCATGGCGAGTATTAAGAGTTAATCTTTGTTAACCATTGAGCACACTATCTGGCACATATCAGGTACTCAGAAATAAGAGTTGCTATCATCGTCATTATCACCATCACCATCATCATCACCATCATCATCATCATCATCATCACCATCTACCATTGTCATAAAGGCTCTAGGTAACCTCCCATCCTAGAAAAATAATCCCATCTGTGAGATAAAAGGATTAGACTAAGTGATCTCCAAAATCCTTCCTACCTCTAATACTTTATGAGTCTATTTAAAATTCTCAAGTGAGGAAAACAGTGTTATTGAAATGCTAGAAGTGTATACTTGGTTCTAAGTAGAACATAGACATGTCAAAGGGCATTTGACATATTTCCCAGACATAGGTGAAGGTACAGAGACATTATCTACAGTGAGCCTTTATGTTGATGAACACTGAAGAGCTTGATGATTTGTGCTTTTCTGTCTGTCCTACTTAGAGTCAAAATTGAGAGTTGTGCACTTATAACAGGAACATTCATTCACAAATCAAGCTAGATGTAACAGAGAGCTCATTGAAAATGGGAACATTTTAGCCCATGACAACCACAAACTAGTACAAACATCTCTATAGAATGTTCTCATCCATGAAGGACAAAATAGGAAAGTTTCCAAACTTTTTCCCTCTAAGTTCTGGCTTGAATCTATATTTTTCAATTCAATGTTATATTTTTCTGAACAGAGAAAAATAGAAACTGGATGTTAGGCCAAAATTAAAACATGAAAAACAAACAAACAAAAAAAAAAACTAAGAGATTATTTGGCTCTAGATTTTACCCTATGTAGGAAAGCCCAAAACATTGTCAGACAGTTCTGACTAAATTCTTTCAATAGCTGGTGACTCATTACCTTAGAGCAGCCCATTTATTATGTTCAAATTATTAGATTCTTCTTGAGCTTCTACTCAATATAAGAAAATGTGAGGAACTTTATCCCCTGCCCCCTAAAGAGGAACAAGGATTCAAAGCATTCACACATAGTAAAAGACCAGAGATAGAGTCATTATGTGAAATAAAGGGCTGAACCAGCCAGGAACATATATGGATGACTGCTTATACCACTGTTCAGGAGAAGGGATGATACTGGATTGCGTATCTGGGTCTTCAACGGATTCAAATACAGTTATATTCAAAAACCTCAAAGAGATTAACCTGGACAGGGAGTGAAACACCTGTCTCACAGTCAGAAAACTATTAAAGATGTACTAATTTAGTGGTTAAACTCATTGCTTTGGGGTAGTTTGTTAAGGACCAATAGTTAACTACAATGCTGTGAAACAGAGCTAAAGTCACCAATATGAGGTCTGATTCTCAACTGGAGAAACCAATGAACAAGGCAGAAGAAATTGCAAAATCTTTACATAGAGAGGTAAGGATGAAATTAAAAAAAAAAATTCTTAGGAAGTCCTCCCCTCAAGTTGAAGTAAAATTTCATAATTTACTAGAGACACAGATGTCAATCAACTGAGAAAATAATTACTTCTGAGGAAATGAAAATAATAGCACAATCTTCAAAGGACTTAAAAACAGTTATATTCAAAAGCTTCCAAGAGATTAAAAATACATAAACCATCCAAACAAAAAAAATAAAAATAAAAAAATTGGAAGCAAAGAAAGGTGAGCATAAATCATAACAGATCAAAAATCTATTAGAAAATTTTTAAATCATGGCTTTAAAAAGTCATTACACACTTCTGAGACAGTTCTGTAATCTGAAAGAAGTAGTAAATTTCAAGACAGTCAGAAAAATTCTCCAAGAAAGTAGTCTAGTGAAATAAATAGTTAAAAAATAAGAAAGAGAAGTTAAGTGATATAGATGAATAGATTGAGAAATTCTAATGAAATATCACAATCGGCACTGTAATAAGCTGCCCAACTCTTCCTTCAGTGAGGAATTTGCTGATCCAACTTCTGAGAATACTGTTGGCAGTGTGCATATGTCAACTCTTTATGGGATTTCATCACCTACAAAGAACTGCTTTCCCTAACCTCAAAACACTTACTGGACTGGCTCTCATCAAATAACCAATTCATATGGGAGAATAAAGGCATGATTGTCTTGTTTTATTTGAGGATAATTCATGATAGCATCTTCATGTGTTCACTCATGTTTCTTTCAGCTCCCTTCTATAGGTCTTGAGCCTAAAGATACTGCTTAAAAGACATTATGGATTCGAACTTAGCATTTGCTTCCTGAGAAACCCAATGGAGCCATTTAGTTCCAGCAATGACTCATGAAACCAGATGCTAAGACAGGGTTTTACAACTGTATCACTCACCACATGGATGCCAAGAAAAAATACATTTCTAGCTTCTGGCACAAGTGGGTGGTCTAATTGTTACAGTGAATAAGCTAACAAATGTGATTAAATGGAAATCACATAAAAAAGAGGGCAGAAAAATGGAACAAAACACAAAGGAGATAAATAGAAAGAAAATAGTAACATGAAAGACTTAAACTTAACTGCATCAATTATCACATTAAATGTAAATATTCAAATATCTCAACTAAAAGGCAGAGATTGTCAGATTACATTTTTTTCAAGCAAGGCTCAACTATATTGATTCTATATTATAATTCTATATATAATTGTGAGCTTTGTGTTGCAATGCAGATAAGTTACTTGGACGTTTTGGATATTTAGGCTTTGCTTTTATGACATGTTGGATGCATCTGGGGAAGTGCTTAATTGAAGGTTTATATTTTCTGTTACTGAGGTAAGACTTTCCTGAGTGTTCTACCCAATTCCTCATGAATTATGGAATTTTCCAGTCTGACTGGTGAGAACAGGCAATATTTCTGGTCTAGTGTGAATTCCAGGCACTGTCCTCAACTGTCCTTTTGAATATTTCTATCTGAAGTCCTGGATTATTTTCCTCACATGTATGCCCTGATCCTTCATGGAATAGCCTAATGGGATATTCAGAATGGGTCAGCTCTCTCCTCTCTGGCATTCTGTCAAGCAAATTCTAACCACCTTTTTTCCCCTGGACTCTCAGCTCTTTCTCTATTCCCCCACACCTGAACCATGGCCTGGAGATTCTCTCAAGGAAAGGAATCAGGAAATCATAGTGTTCAACTCAAGTTTTCCATTTCTAATCAACCACTATCTTTTTCTTTTTTCCCTGATTTCCAATGTCTTGAAAACCAATATCTCATATATTTTTTTGTCTTTATTCTGTTAGCTATTTCAAGCTGGGGGAAAATCTGAGGCTAAAGTCCCTCTTACCTCATCTTAGTTGAAAATACAAGAATAACATAATATGAAAGGAACAAAAGCATGGTTCAAACATTCATAAACCATGTGATCTCAATCCCATGAAAAAAATACATACAAATATTGGCAGATTATACAGAAAAGAGTGAAGAGGACATCTATTAAACTATATTCTCTTAAAAAAAATTACAACACTGAACAAGCTTCAAATTCAAAAAATAAAATGATTTTTAGAAAGTTTTTTAATGTTACGGGAAATTGGTTGTGTACAATGCTAGTAAAAATTGCAAATTTCAAAACTCCATATAGCCATGTTCCTCAAGCTATGCTAGAAGTTCCCTGGGATACCACAGTAAACTCTCAGTGGTGCTGTAGGATAGCTTATATTTTGAGAGAAATACAGTTATATTCAACATCTGTTGGATGCTACAAAAACTACTAGCACAAGGTGGTTCATATTTTCAAAAGTAGTCTGTGTTCCATTCCTTTGGGGATGTCATATCTTTGCAACACTGAGTTGTCAACAGTTACTATGATTAAAAAGTACTTGTGTAAACAGTGTGGAGCAGGAAATTAGGGTGGTAGTATCCAATCTAATTCCAAGGATTAGTGGAATCGAGCCATGCCGTGCTTGATAAGTGCACTGCTTTTATCCCATTAGTAATAATTATAATTATTTAAGAAGCAAATAAAAATGTTATTTTTATTTCCATTTATTTATTATTTTTTTAAATGGCTATAAGTTTTGAGGACACAAATACTTAAGTTGTTTAGAAATAACTACTTAATAAGTGGAAATCTTAGATATCTGTCCTAGGAGGTGCCATGAAAAACATTCTAAGATATTCAGTGTGCCAAGAAAGATGGAGACCTTCTACCAATAGCATGATCATACAGATTCATACACACAAGACCAAAGGAAATACAACATAATGTTAAATATTAACAGTGATTTACTCACACAATCAGAAACATCATTCTTGCTTGTTTGTTTGCTTGTTTGGTCCTGTACTGCATTACCACTAGATTCAGCTAAATGATTAAGACCAGAGACAAAGAGGACTGGTATAACAGCCATGCTCTTAAGGGTAGAATGGGCAATAGCAAAACAAAGGCAATGCTCATCAAGTGGGAAGAGACACTGTTTGGGCAGGTGTGGGGAGTAAGTGTTAGATGAAATCTGTCAATAGACTTGAGGCAGAGATCCAGATGTAAGAAAATAGTTGGCAGTAGGAAGAGCTCAAAACATAAGGAATAGATTCATAAGCAGCACTCTAGGACCAGGGAAATGCAGGAAAACATCACACATCAGCTATTGAGGACCTGAGGTCCTGGGAAGTCTTTCAAAGCAGGCTCTTGAGAATGAATGTTGGGAGGAGTTATATGAGGAAAAAAGACAAGGAAGTTATGACTGGAACAAAAACACAAGTCATCTAATTTGGTTAGGGGCTAAGCCCTACTCACGAGCTTTAAGTCAAAGGCAGGATTGATGCTGAGCCCTTAAGCTTGAGTCAAGCTTATTCAACAAGCATCCTAATCAGAGGTAGAGTACTGAACCAGATGAGGTTATGAGATATCATCTATGAAAATAAACTGTTTGGCAGGTGATGAGGAGGAGATAGCATGGTTGACTGCATTTGTTTTTAGTCTCTATCCTGACATTTTTGAGCTTTGGGAATTTGAGCAAATCATACTCTTGAGCCTAAGTTTCCCCCTCCATAAAAAGAGAACAATAATCCACCCTGACCGTGAAGGCTGTTATGAGATACAAGGAATTTTTCCTCAACCAGGACTTAACCTTTTTGAATACAGAAAGTATCTTTGATTCACTACTTTCATAAAACTGTCACTGTTTATTTCAACAACATATGCGAAATAGTTTTGAAATGTTTCTGTGTTCCAAACTTTAATGTACCAAACCTTCTTATTCTTCTTTTTTAACTATTGTGGTAAGAGCACCTAACATGAGATCTGCCTTCTTAAATGTTTAAGGGCAAAATATATTTTTGTTAACTATAAGCACAATGTTGTAAAGCAGAACCCTAGAATTTTTCTTATTTTATTTAAGTAAAAGCTTATATTTGTTGAACTGCAATTCTATTTTTCCCTGCCTTCAGATCCTTGGCAACCACCATTCTACTTTCTGTTAAGCAGAATCATGCAGTATTTGTCTTTCTGTGACTGGCTAATTTCACATAGCATATTGCCCTCCAGGTTCATCCATGTTGTCATATTTGGCAGGATTCCTTTCATCTTTTAAGACAATAATATTACGTTGTATGTATATACTACAATACATTTCCTTTATCCACTCATCTATTGATGAACATTTAGGTTGTTTCTTTATCTTGGCTCTTGTGAATAATGCTACAATGAACTTGGGAGTGCTAATAACTCTTCAAAATCTTGATTTCAATTCTTTTGGATATTTATGAAGAAATTAGATTGTTGGATGATAGAAAAAAATTGAAATATTTTAATGCATTCTCCATACTATTTCCCATAAAATTTCTATCAACAGTATAAATAAATTCCAATTTCTTCACATCCTTGACAACAATTGTTATTTTTTGATTTTTGATAATAACCCTCCTAAGGGTTATGGAATGATTTCTTATTGTGATTCTGACTGTATTTCCCTGATGATTAGTGATGTTGAGATCTTTTGATATACCTGATGACCGTTGGTATATCTCCTTTTGTGAAATGCCTACTCATGTCTTTCACTCATTTTTTAATCAGATTATTTATTTTCTTGCTATTGAGTTCCTTTGATACTTTGAATATTAACCCCTTCTCTGATATGTGGTCTACAAATATTTCCTCCCTTTCCACAGGTTGCTTTTTCACTCTGTCAATTGTTTCCTTTGCTGTGCAGAACCTTTTTAGTTTGATGTTTTGCTTACCTAATTTTGCTATTGTTGCTTACACATTTGGTGTCAGACACAAGAACTCATTTCTTAGGCCCAAGTCATGAAGCTTTTCCCTTACATCTTTTTTAAGAGTTGTATAGATTTAGGTCTTACATTTAAATCTTTAAGCCATTTTGAGTTAATCAAACCTTCTACTCTTGTTGAGATCACTGCCATTCTTGAAATACTATCTGAAGGCTTCCCTGATGTGCCTGGTCAGAACTAACTTCTTCCACAGTGTTTCCATGGTATTCTGCTTGGATGTACCTTCCTCCTTTCTGTTCTTTGTCTTTTCTCTCTGTACCAAAACTATATTGAGCATAAAAATGAATAAGATATTGTCTTTTTTAAGAATTTGCAATATTTTCTATTAGGAGCCAGATGTTAAATATTTTAGTTTTTGTGGACAAAATATGGTCTTTGTCACATATTACTCTTTATATTTTTGCAACCCTTTAGAAAGATAAAAATTATGCTCAGCTCATGGATTATAAAAGATCAGACTATGGGCTGGATTTGTAGCATAGGCTATGGATTTTCAATGCTGTTATAGAAGGTCACAATTTAATGAGAAAAAATAAAGAACAAACAGCTACAATAATGAGAAATCAAAATACAGGGTGGAAAACAACATACGTACAACATTTTGATAGCACAATAAGGAAATAACTAACTCTTACATAGCATCTACTAAGTGTCAGGCCCTGTTCTAAGTACCATACACATATTAATGCATTTAGACCTTACACCAAACTTATGAAGTAGGTATTATTATTAACTCTGTTTTATAGATGAAGAAACTGAGGCATAGAGAGACTATATAACTTGCCCAATGTCACACAGCTAGTAAAAGAAGATATTGAATTTGAACTCAGTGAATTTGTATTTACTTCCTACTTATTGAACTCTAATCTACTTTATCCTTTATCTCTATGTTGTAAAACCTATTTATTGTAATACTAGTTGTGACCCATTATTTCTAAGTATTCCTTTTATCTATTTTATTTTCCCTTTCACCCCCTAGCCAAAAGAATGTCTAAAGAAGTACTTTCTGAGAGTCTTGGATTGGAATACTTTGTCTAGTCAGTAATAATTTTTTGAAGGGATGTGGTCTGAAGAAGAGACAAAAAGGAGAGATTAAAAACTATAATGTCTAAGAGTATGAGAATTTTTAAATCTTAATAAATGAAGCTGAACCCCCACCCCATGTACTTTATATGTTGCAAAAGAATCCTAGATTCTCATCAATTGCCATAAACATGGCTGCAAGTATGTTTGGGGGCAGGGAGCTGGGAAATGTGCAGCAGCCTTTTAATATCCAATGTGCATGGACATAAGTCCTTATTTCCATATCTGGGGGATTCTTCTGGCAAAAAACAGTGCTGTATTTGGGGATTCTCAACTGGAGTTAAAGGAATTAAATTCTCTATCTACTTCCTATCTCTCTCCACGTTTCATTTCACAATGCTCTCATACCTTCCTCTATTGCATTTCTATTTGTATTTACACAAAACATGAGCCTAAAATAGAGATGTTTGCAATTATAATAATTAACTCAAACCTTTAGATTTTATAGAGTGATTAAATGCATGTTCTTGTTTAATATTTACTTTTTATGTGTGGATAACATCAAAGATTACAGAAATTAAATGAATTTTGCAAGATCTCACAGCTGATCACAGTCAGAGCCAAAAATGAAAATCCAGCTCTGGACAATGAGCCCACTGAATTCTCTACATTCAATGTTAACACACTTGTGGTATTTTGAGGAAAACATTATTCTCTCATTGTTTAAATGTCAAGCAAACTTGGCAGGAAACCCAACTCTGCCACTTAAAGGTATATAGTGTTAGACGAGACACTTTGTCTCCCTAAACCTCAGTTTTCTCATCTGTAATATGAATATTTTTTAACAAATATAATTCCATTATAAACTGCACATACATGGAAGTCACTTAAGAGAAAGTTTACCTTCTTTTTTTTCTTTTAAGAAATGTGATTGAGACAGCAGAAGCAAGAAGAACTACATTCCCACAGCCTGTGAAATGAAAAACACATTCACAGAAAGATAGACAAAATGAAAAGGCAGAGAACTATGTACCAGATGAAGAAACAAGATAAAAACTGAGAAAAACAATTAAATGAAGTGGAGATAGGCAACCTTCCAGAAAAAGAATTCAGAATAATGATAGTGAAGATGAGGAAGGACCTCAGAAAAAGAATGGAGGCAAAGATCAAAAAGATGCAAGAAATGTTTAATGAAGACCTAGAATAATTAAAAAAAAACACCTAGAAAAATTAAAGAACAAACAAACAGAGATGAAAAATCCACTAGAAGGAATCAATAGCAGAATAACTGAGGCAGAAGAACAGATATGAGACCTGGAAGACAGAATTGTGGAATTCACTGCAGTGGAATAGAAAAAAGAAAAAAAGAATGAAAAGAAATGAAGACAGCCTAAGAGACCTCTGAGACAACATTAAACACACAAACATTCACATTATAGGGGTCCCAGGAGAACACAGAGAGAAAGAACCAAGAAAGTATGTGAAGAGATTATAGTAGAAAATTTCCATAACATGGGAAAGGAAATAGCCACCCAAGTCCAGGAAATGCAGAGTCCCAGGCAGGAAAACCAAAGGAGAAACATGCTGAGACACATAGTAATCAAACTGACAAAAATTAAAGATAAAGAAAAATTATTAAAAGCAACAAGGGATAAATGACAAACAGCATGCAAGAGAACTCCCATAAGGTTAACAGCTGATTTCTCAGCAGAAATTCTACAAGTCAGAAGGGAGTGGCACGATATAATTAAAGTGATGAAAGGAAAGATCCTATAACCAAGATGACTCTAGCTGGCAAGGATTTCATTCAGATTCAACAGAGAAATCAAAAGCTTTACAGAAAAGGAAAAGCTAAGAGAATTCTGCACCACCAAACCAAATCTACAACAAACGCTAAAGGAACTTCTCTAAGTGGGAAACACAAGAGAAGAAAAAGACCTACAAAAACAAACCCAAAACAATTAAGATAAAGGTAATAGGAACATATATATCAATAATTACCTTAAATGTGAATGGATTAAATGCACCAACCAAAATACACAGGCTCACAGAATGGATACAAAAACAAGATCTGTATATGTGCTGTCTACAAGAGACCCATTTCAGACCTAGGGACACATACAGACTGAAAGTGAGGGGATGGAAAAAGATATTCCATACAAATGGAAATCAAAAGAAAGCTGGAGGAGCAATACTCATATCAGATAAAATGGACTTTAAAATTAAGAATGTTGCAAGAGGCAAGGAAGGACTGCACATAATGATCAAGGGATCAATCCAAGAAGAAGATACAACAATTATAAATATATATGCACCCAACATAGGAGCACCTCAATACATAAGGCAACTACTAACAGCTGTAAAAGAGGAAATCGACAGTAACACAATAATAGTGGGGGACTTTAATACCTCACTTACACCAATAGACAGATGATCCAGACAGAAAATTAATAAGGAAACACAAGCTTTATCTAACACAATGGACCAGATAGATTTCATTGATATTTATAGGACCTTGATCCAAAGACAGCAGATTACACTTTCTTCTCAAGTGCATATGGAATATTCTCCACGATAGATCACATCTTCGGTCACAAATCAAGCCTTGGCAAATTTAAGAAAATTGAAATTGTATCAAGCATCTTTTCTGACAAAAACATTATAAGACTAGAAATCAAATACAGGAAAAAAAGTAAAAAACACAAACACATGGAGGCTAAACAGTAAGGTAATAAATAACCAAGAGATGACTGAAGAAATCAAAGAGGAAATCAAAAAATACCTAGAGACAAATGACAACGAAAACACAACCTATGAGATGCAGCAAAAGCAGTGCTAAGAAGGAAGTTTATAGCAAAGCAATCCTACCTAAAGAAACAAGAAAAACCTCAAATAAACAATCTAACCTTACACCTAAAGGAACTACAGAAAGAAGAACAAACAAAACCCAAAATTAGTAGAAGGAAAGAAATCATAAAGATCAGAGAATAAATAAATAAAATAGAAACAAAGAAAACAAAAACAAAGATCAATAAAAGCTGGTTCTTGGAGAAGATCAACAAAATTGAATCTTTAGCCAGATGCATCAAGAAAAAGAGGGAGAAGACTCAAATCAGTAAAATTAGAAATGAAAAAGAAGAAGTTACAATGGAGAAATATAAAGCATCATAAGAGACTACTACAAGCAACTCTATGCCAATAAAATGGACAACCTGGAAGATATGGACACATTCTTAGAAAGGTATAACATTCCAAGACTAAACCAGGAAGAAATAGAAAATGTGAACAGACCCATCACAAGCACTGAGATTGAACTGTGACTTAAAATCTTCCAACAAACAAAAGTCCAGGACGAGATGGCTTCACAGGTGAATTCTGTCAAACATTTAGAGAAGAGTTAACACTCATCCTTCTCAAACTCTTACAAAAAATTGCAAAGGGAGGAACACTCCCAAACTCATTCTATGAGGCCGCCATCACATTGATACAAAAACCAAAGATACTACAAAAAAAGAAAATTCCAGACCAATATCACTGATGAATATAGATACAAAATTCCTCAATGAAATACTAGCAAACAGAATCCAGCAGCACATTAAAAGGATCATACAACACGATCATGTGGGATTTATCCAAGGGATGCAAGGAATCTTCAATATACACAAATCAATCAATGTGATACACCATATTAACAAATTGAAGGATAAAACCCTATGATAATCTTATTAGATGCAGAAAAAGCTTTTGACAAAATTTAACACCAATTAGTGATAAAAACTCTCCAGAAAGTGAGCATAGAGGGAATCTACCTCAACTTAATAAAGGTCATATATGACAAACCCACAGCAAACATCATTCTCAATGGTGAAAAATTGAAAGTATTTCCTCTAAGACCAGGAACAAGACAAGGATGTCCACTCTCACCACTCTTATTCAGCATTGTTTTGGAAGTCCTAGTCATGGCAATCAGAGAAGAAAAATAAATAAAAGGAATACAAATTGAAAAAGAAGTAAAACTGTCATTGTTTGCAGAAGACATGATACTATACATAGAAAATCCTAAAGATGCCACCAGAAAACTACTAGATCTAATCAATGAATTTAGTAAAATTGCAGGATACAAAATTAATACACAGAAATATGTTGCATTCCTATACACTAACAACGAATGATCAGAAAGAGAATTTAAGGAAACAATCCCATTCACCATTGCAACAAAAAGAATAAAATACCTAGGAATAAACCTATCTAAGGAGGTAAAAATCCTGTACTCAGAAAACTATAGGACACTGATGAAAGAAATCAAATATAACACAAACAGATGGAGAGATATACCATGTTCTTGAATTGGAAGAAACAATATTGTGAGAATGACTATACTACCCAAAGCAATCTACAGATTCAATGCAATCCTTATCAATTTACCAATGACACTTTTTACAGAACTAGAGCAAAAAATTTTTAAATTTGTATGGAAACACAAAAGACCCTGAATAGCCAAAGCAATTTTGAGGGAAAAAAAAACGGAGCTGGAGGAATCAGACTCCCTGACTTCAGACTATACTACAAATCTAGAGTAATCAAGACAGTATGGTACTGGCACAAAAACAGAAATATAGATCAATGGAACAGGATAGAAAGCCCAGAGATAAACCCATGCACATATGGTCAACTAATCTATGACAAAGGAGGCAAGGATATACAATGGAGAAAAGACAGTCTCTTCAATAATTGGTGCTGGGAAAACTGGACAGCTTACATGTAAAAGAATGAAAGTAGAACACTTCCTAACACCATACACAAAACTAAACTCATAATGAATTAAAGACCTAAATGTAAGACCAGACCCTATAAAACTCTTAGAGAAAAACATAGGAAGAACATTCTTTGACATACATCACAGCAAGATATTTTTTGACCCACCTTCTAGAGTACTGGAAATGAAACGACAAATAAAGAAATGGGACCTAATGAAACTTAAAAGTTTTGCACAGCAAAGGAAACTATAAACAAGATGAAAAGACAACCCTCAGAATGGGAGAAAATACTTGCGAACAAATCAATGGATAAAGGATTAATCTCTAAAATATATAAACAGCTCATGCAGCTCAGTATAAAAAAAACAAACAACCCAATCAAAAAATGAGCAGAAGACCTAATAGACATTTCTCCAAAGAAGATATACAGATGGCCAAGAGGCACAAGAAAAGTTGCTCAATGTCACGTCACTAATTATTAGAGAAATGTAAATCAAAACTACAATGAGGTATCACCTCACACTGGTTAGAATGGCCATCATCAGAAAATCTACAAACAACAAATGCTGGAGAGGGTGTGGAGAAAAGGAAACCCTCTTGCACTGTTGGTGGGAATGTAAATTGGTACAACCACTACGGAGACAGTATGGAGTTTCTTTAAAAAACTAAAAATAGAATTACCATACGACCCAGTAATCCCACTACTGGACATATACCTGGAGAAACTCATAATTCAAAAAGACACATGCACCCCAATGTTCATTGCAGCACTATTTACAATAGCTAGGTTATGGAAGAAACCTAAATGCCCATTGACAGATGAATGGGTAAAGAAGATGTGGTACATATATACAATGGAATATTACTCAGCCCTAAAAAGGAATGAAACTGGGTCATTTGTAGAGACATGGATGGACCCAGAGACTGTCATACAGAGTGAAGTAAGTCAGAAAGAGAAAAACAAATATCATATATTAACGCATATATGTGGAATCTAGAAAAATGGTACAGATGAACCAGTTTGCAAGGCAGAAATAGAGACACAGATGTAGAGAGCAAACGTATAGACACCAAGGGGGGAAAGCGGAGAGGGGGGCAGTGGGGTGGGGCAGGGGAGGTGGTGCTGGGTGAATTGGGAGATTGGGATTGACATATATATACCAATATGTATAATATTGATAACTAATAAGAACCTGCTTTTAAAAAAAATCAAATTCCTATAAAGAATATGATTAATCATACAAATTACAAAAAAAAGTTGTAGAAGTTGATCTTTCCATTATAAAATTTTTGCTCTTTCCACTAGATGGCAGTGTCTCTATAAAACTCAGCCTGAAACAAAGGACCAGCTCTTTTACAGGCCTGAGTGTCCGGGCCTGTAAAATGCTTTCCTTGGGCATTAATAAAATTGTTATTGCCTCACTGTGTCTTCTGGGCACGTATACCTTGATCTCTCTTTTACCTGCCTTTTAGAACATCTTTAAGTGAATGAAGAAATATCTAAAGAATATTTTGAGGAAATCACTTTGTAAATTTATCAAGATTTTACTGTCCATTCCTAGCAATTTTTGGAAATGTTATAAATTAACCAACATTAAAAATATCTCTTTATATTTTAGATTACACCTGACCCTCAAAGCTAGTGTGCTCTTTTCTACTGTAGTGAAATTTTTGAGAGACGGTAGGTGGGTTTGGCCACCAGCCATGACTTTTTCTGACATTAAGAGTGGTCAGGTCTTGGCATTAACACATCCTCATCCTTCATCATTTCTAGTTGCTATCATGAATGCTAAATGACTCTTTTCTGAAGAGTTCATGCTTTTTCCAAAATGCTTGCATTTAATCTTGTTTACCAAGAAGCAGTCAACTCAAGCTCAAACAACCTGTATTTGCTACTTATATTTTTTTCAGTGCTAGATATTTCCATTTTTATTTTTAATTTTAGTTGATAAAATAAAGATCAGAGAAGACAAATGACTTGCCCATGGTCTTGAAGCCCATAAGAAGAATAGCTGTGGTACTCTCACTCCACAAAGGAAATTTCAGCAAAATACATTCTATATAACAGAAATATTTATAATACATTGAGTTGTGATCTGGGCAAATCCTCAAAACAAATATGGGCAAAATTCTCAGATTAACAGTACACTATTTGTGAGAGGAACAAATCCTTTAACAAGATTTATTCATGCAATCAACAAATATGCTTCGATGTCTACAATATGTCAAGCCCAGTACTAGACTCTGTTGTTATAAAGATGAATTAGATTTGTATGTGAGCCTCCAATCAAAAGGCTAGACTATGGCTGCCCCCAGCACCTCCACCCAGCAACCCCCACCCAGAGGATAGAGCTGCTCTTTTTTACAAAGTTTTGGAGATAAAATAAGCTAAAAACTGATTAAGGGAATAGACTGTCAGGTGACTAGAATGCGGCCTTGCAGATAATATTTGTTTCCTTCAAAGTCCATCTGCTTGCTTATAGATTATTCCAAAAATGCTGTCATATTATTGAAAACCATTGCCTGGAACTGATTTCAGATTAATTTAAATTTTTGTTCTGATTGTCTTATAAATATGTGATCAATTTGTGAAACTTAGAAAATAGATAAATTTATAAACTATTTTTTTTGCTTCCAAGAATCCTATCAGTATTGTTAATATTGTTAACAATTGTTAACAATCGTTATTTGTTAATATTTAGTTGTGCCTTCTTCCAATTTTACATCATCAAAACTTTTAGTCTATTGTATAGATGTGTCAATTTTTTTAGCTCTTCCTCTAAAAAGAAAAATTGAAATTATTTCTAATTTTTCATTATTAAAACTAATATTGCTGTTATGAACATCTTTGTCTGCATTTTTGTTTCAGCTTGATTCCCTACAAGTGCTTGTTAAATAGTTAAGTAAAGGCATTTATTACTCTTTTGAGAGTGATCAAAAGAAAGAGCTTTTCATTTTAAAATAAAAATTTGGTCCAGTTGCTTTGGGACCAAATTCTGATGTGAACATTTAAAAGGTGAAGATGGCTTCATTCCAAAATCTCCAGAACAGAGACATTTTGTCTTATGAAAGGCAGACAAACAATCCCCACTGCTTGGTGAATAAAGCCCTAATCCTTTAATCTGTCAAGGCAGCCCCACCCATATTTCATCATAAACTGGGACCAAATCATATCTATAACCAGTTCTCTTATTACTGTTTAATTACTGCTTTATCTTCCTTCTTTCTCTACAGTTTGCCATTTTCTTATGCACATTATGTCTACAAGTCAGCTCATAATCTTCCTGTCTCATTCTCATTCTTGAATTCATAACCTTCCTTTCATATCCTTCCAATTTCAGTCAAATCTCACTTTGTTGTAACTGATCATTTTAGATGAAATTGACCCTTCTTCTGATAGAGATGCAGAAAATTATTAAAGCATCCCTACAGAAAACAATTTAAACACTCATTATAATTTAATTGCATGCTTGCCTGTACTATAGGTATGTGCACATTTATCTTACCTTCCCTGATGATAGAGTTCTCTCTGAGGTTGTGATTTATGCCTTTATAATTCATCTTAATGGAAGTCAACAGAATCCCACACAAGTGAGATGTGCCCAAAAATGTGGCCAAAAGATACTTTTGAAAGCCCTTTTCCATAAGTTCTGTAATCAATTCTTCTACCTGCTTTCCTGCTGTTCTTTGCAGCTCTTCTCTGCCTCCCCCATCCCCAATTAATCTGGCTCATCACTACTAGGTTTTAAGTCCTAGTACAATCATCTTCTGACTTGTCCTATAATCACTTTCAAGTCTGGTCTGACCCCTGCATTGAGAAGCTTAGAAGGGGAAATAGTGCAAATTGACAAAGTCATACAGACACTGGTGTTTTCTACCTCAGAAGGTTTTTGTGATGAGATCGGATAAGATAGCCCACAGGAAAGTGTGATATCACATGTCTGGAAAAGACATTCTTTCTTCATGAGTGCTACGGACTGAATGTTTATGTCCACCCAAAATTAATATATTGAAACCCTAATCCCAATGTGATACTATTTGGATGAGGGGCAGTGGGGAGGTAATTAGGTCATGAGGGTAGAGCCCTCATGATGAGATTAGTGCCCTTATAAGAAGAGGCATGAGAGAGCTTGCTTCCTCTCTCTTTAGGCCATGTGAGGATACAATGAAAAGACAGCCATCTTCAAAACAGGAAGAGAGCCCCCACCCAACATCAGATATGCCAGCACCTTCATCTTGGACTTCAGCCTCCAGAACTGTAAGAAAAAAAATTCTGTTGTTTAAGCCACCCAGTCTAGGTTTTTTTGTTATAGCAACCAAAAGTGACTAAGATGTGGAGCCACTCCACAACTCAATATCATTTAAACAAGAAAGTGTTATCTCACATGAAGCTACTTAAAATTCTGTGAAATTGAACAAAACACACTCCTAATCTCCATTTGAATCAAATTCTATTAAACTAGTCAAGACAGCTGCTGCATAGTGCCTGAAAGGAGATGTCCACTCTTCAGGCAAAATTTAACATCACTAGGGAAAGATGTTATTGGCCTGCAGCAAAAATTTCAATGTCAGCTGGTGTCCATGCTCAGAGGGATATAAATATTAATATATGGCAGATAGGACAACTGGAAAGAAGATATGGCAGAGGGTGGAAAAGGCACTCGACTCATTATTAAGAGCTTTGAAGTTTCCCAGACCTAGCTTTAAATCCTAGTTCTGTCACCTGTCAGCTCTTTGACCTTGGGAAGGATACTCAACATCTTTGCTCTCATTCTAAAATGTGAATAATTATGCAAAATTCACAATTAATTATATAAAATAACTCATATAAATGACTTTTATGGGTTGAATTGTGTTCCCCCAAAATTCATATGTTAAATTCTTAACCCCGAGCACCTCTAATTGTGTCTGTATTTGTAAGGTCTTTAAGGAGGTAATTAAGTTAAAATGAGGTTGTTAAGGTGGGCCCTAATCCAATCTGATTTGTGTGCTTATAAGAAGAGATTAGGACACAAACACATTCAAAGGAAAGACCACCTGAAGACAAAGGGAGAAGATGGCCATCAAAAGGCCAAGGAGAGAAGCCTCAGAGGAAACCAACCCTGCCAACATCTTGATCTAGGGCTTCTAGCCTCCAGAATTGTGAGAAAATACATTTCTGTTGTTTAAGCCAGCCAGTCTGTGGAACTTTGTTGTGGCAGTCCTAGGAAACTATACTTAAGAACAGTAACTAGCACACAGTAGGCTTCTAATACAAGTCAGTTATTTTCAATAATTATTAATGTTTATAATCTAACATGAAAAAATAATTTTAAAAATATTATTTATATGATAAATAGCTAAATAAGGTTTCTTGCTTAAAATGCTCTGGATAAAATTCTTCTCAAATTAACCAGTTAAAGGAGTAACACATGCATTTACATTGAATATTTGGTTCCAAATGTTGCCATGTTGATGGAACATATTTTACTGAACTTTTTTTTTTTTTTTTCAATAAAAACTTGGGAAGATCTCCTAAGCCAAGAACCCCTGCCAGGTATGAATGTAAAAGCAGTGCCAAGCTCTTCCTGTCAGAAGAAGCCAGTGCTGCTCTGTCAAAAAAAGTGATGGATAGAGTAGCCAGGTCAGTACATGGAGTGAAGAAGCTATAATGGAAAGGTCCAAAGGAATGTCAAAGAAAAACATTGCCTCAGAAAAAACAATTCAGAAGAGGCAGTCCTTGCTAAGACACAGCTTCTACCACACCCTTCGCTAAATGGAGATTCTTCCAGCCTAGTTCCCCATGAGAAATTAGAGCTCAGTCAACACTGCAGCTCCAGGTCTCATCACTATGACCCACGGCCAGTTTGTGCCTGACCAAGGTCCCTGTCATGTAGTTTAAGATGTGGATTTTGAAGGCACCCACGGTGCACCAGGAACCATGAAATGCACTCCTGAACCTCAGAGAGAAACAAAATAGTGCTAAACCAAATATAGTAGGAGGCTATCTGAGAGTCACATCCAGATCTCTTTGTTTGTCTGAATTTCATTTGTGCATATATATATATATATATATATATATATATATATATATTCATTATTACATATATATATATGTTATTGAATTATACTTGATTTACAATGTTGTATTAGTTTCAGGTGTACAGCCATCCGGGTCTTTTAATTCCAAATTCTGCTTCCTTTTGTGGCAGACTACTACAAAAGTGTGAGGATGATGAGACATATAAAATATATATCTGGAATGTGTAAGCTTGAGGGAAATAAAAATAAATTCAGTATAAAAGCTTCCTTCTTAGAAAAGTAGCAGGGAATAGTGAAAGATTTTTATTTGCTCCTTTTTCTTTCAGTTAAGTGAATATAAAAATTACCCTTCCCTTTCCCACAAGATTGTTACCAGGTTTAAATGAGAAAACAAAGCATGCAAAAGTACACCACTTTATTTTAGGAAATATTGGAATTGAATGTAATGACTGGACTTTGGAGTCTTATGATCCTGGCTGGGCTTCTGAGCCCTACAACCTAATTCTGTAGTTATGGGCAAGTTTCTTAGGGTCTCTAAACCTCTGTTTCCTCATCTGTAAAATGAGAGTCATAGCAGCTTTTTTTGCAGGGTTTGATGAGGATTAAATGAAAGAATTGATGTAAAATGTCTGGTATATAGATCATGCTCCATCATTTTACTGTCCTGTCTCCTCTGTATAATTATTTGGGATTGCTTTTCTGGACTTCATCCTCCTACAAGAAAATATGTCTCCACAAACATTTTTTTGTGTTTTACTTTTGTCCTTCCCTATCTAGTCTAGAGGTTACTCAGAAATACCATACTGATTACTAGTATTCTTTGGAGTGAATATTGGAAAATATTAACAGCCACTTTATGGATTCAGAATTGACCCCAAGAGGTGTTCCAGTATTTTGTTGTGTTATTTGGCTTCATATTTTCCCCACTGTATTTCACTGCCTACCGTGTTGGCAAGTGATATGGAATAAGGAAAAAATAAATCTGGGGCCAAAGCATATACTGGAATTCATCATTCATTTTAGGTAGCCTGAGGCTGCATCTGTAATGTGCCAAAACAACCAATCTATTCAGAAAGAAAATCTTTCAAGCTGCTCATTTGCCATCAGGTCTCTAAGAATTAACCTGATTCAATGAAGACATGGCCTTCATTTTTTAAATAATCTTCCTTTTATCTGTGTCTAGATTTTGTATGGTGATGACAAACTCTGTTGAGTCATAATAGGGAGAGATTTGATGGGAAATTTTATTTCCATTATCTACGTTTTTTAACTGACTGGCTTAAGAGAACTCAGTAATTTCACTTGCGTGTGTTTATTAGGGATTTAATATGTAGCCACAGTCTAATCATTTCCGACATCAATTTAGCTACGTTATAGTAAATCAGGGAAATGAAGCATGCTTCATAACTTTCATTACTATTAAAATAAAGGTCACATTCAAAGAAGGGGGAGCATGAGCTGGAAATAAATGCCTGGTTTTAAATGTTTAGGGATTAAAATTTTAAATTGCACAGCTCAATTCTGTTAATATTGAAATGCATAATTTGAAACACTGGCAGATTCAATAAAGAGGATTCAAATGAAGGAGTCAAAGCTTTAAAATTTCCTTTAACTGGTTGTAAATATAAATCACTTGGGAAGTTCTTTAATAATGCAGATTCCTGGCCCCCATCCTGAAGATTTGGATTCAGTAATCTAGGGTAAGGGCATTGATAAAAGCCCCCAAGGGGGATTCCCTGGTGGCGCAGTGGCTGAGAGTCCGCCTGCCGATGCAGCGGACGTGGGTTCGGGACGCGGGTTCGTGCCCCAGTCCAGGAAGATCCCACATGCCGCGGAGCGGCTGGGCCCGTGAGCCATGGCCGCTGGGTCTGTGCGTCCGGAGCCTGTGCTCTGCAATGGGAGAGGCCACAACAGTGAGAGGCCCACGTACCGCATAAAAAAAAAAAAAAAGCCCCCAAGGGTTTTGAAGATCACAGTTACAAATTAAATTGCTGTATACTCATCTGACTTGCTCCCTGGTCTTCACTCTGGTTTCCACCAATAGCTTGGGACCTTAGACTCTTCCTGTCTCAAAATCTTGTAATTACCCTAGTTGTAGGGTTTAAAAGGGTCTCATATTTGTAGCTCCTATTACTGAATATCAAATAACCTGTGTGCCTGATGTCAAATACAAATAAATTCAGAGTTGTATAAAGAGGAACTTTATTCAAAAATACTACCACAAGAGGTCTGGATCTGCTTTTCAGAATATGTACCATAATGGAATGATTAACCATGAGAGAAGATTGCCTGAATAGGAGCAAAACTGTGAGGAAGAACTCAAGTTAGGAGGTTTGTTTTCAAGGAATTAGGGACAAGATGTTTTGAGGAACTAAATATCAGGGCAGTGACAGCAAGAATGTGTAGCAGAGACAGAATTCAGGAAAGGAGTTAGTTAGTAGAGAAAATAAATGGGTTTTGATAAATTACTGGTTTTACGAAATTAGAAGGAGAATCATCTCAATTTAATACTGGCTCAAACAACTAGCCTCTCAATGGCAACTCTTACCAAGGCAAGGAAAAGATAAATTTGGGGTACTGAAATGAGTTAGATTTTGAAATGTAGGAATGTAGGCGGGTCCTGTGAACTCTAGGAGAAAAATGCCTGGTAGGCAATGTAATACAGAGGAATGAAGATATGAATTGGGTTCTCAGAAATAAACCTAAAGATTATCAGTATTGGAAGAAGCTATGGGCATTGAATTCCATGGCTTCTAATACAGCGGCCACCAACCACATGTGGCTATGGAGCAGTTGAAACATACCTAGTAGAGCTGAGAAGCAGAATTTTACATTTTATTTAATTCAATTAATTTATATTTCATTTGTCACACATGGCCAGTGGCTGCCATATTGAACAAAACAGAACATTTCCATTATCAAAGAAAGTGTGACTGGACAGCACTGGATTAGATCTCCTGGGGACAACAAATAGGGAAAAGGGCTAGCAATTTAACCACTAGGAATCCAACCGTTTAAATTAAATTAGGATCTTAACTATTAGCAATAAAACCATGCTTGTTTCCTAGCCCTAATAACTCTATCAGTTACCTTATTTTCCCATGTCCTGGTCTGAGTCTTCACAATCCAACTAATATCCTATTTTCTCCAAGTTGGAGACCCTACATTGCTCTGGCCAGTCTTCTTTGTGAATACTGTCCTCCTCTACCCACGACTCAGCATAGCATCCCAACAACTCCATCCAGTCTCTCTAGCACCGACCATCTGCTGACCTTGAACTTTGCCAGTTAATTACTCATTGGCTATACTTGCCTGCCTCAGACCCTTACACCCAACCTAACACTGCTTTTTGCTCCCCATCACATCAGTCTCTGGATGCTCTTTACTTGTTGCATAACTTCACTCCTTCATCTGACTTACTGTTTACTAAGAGAATAGCATAGCCTTCCGAATTCTCATTGTGCCAAAAGGAAAACCGAGAGTGTAATACATGGCAATAGAAAGAGGAGCAGCCTGAGAGTCTGGAGACTGGAGCTCCATTGCAGCTGTCTTATTTTCTCCATGGTGTTGTACCAGAATGTCAGCCATTTATCACCTCATTAAGGAGAGAAGAGCACCTGACATGACTCAGCCAGTTGGGGGACGTCACAAACTTCTTCTACAAATAAATTCCTCCATCTCACCTACAGTAGAGCTTTAGGACAACCAGCCATCTTAGCCTGTGATCAACTGGTTGCATTATTGTCATGTCAACTTTAGTTTAAATATTTCCAAAAATCTTTGAGATGGGATTAAGACAAAAAATGTGGACTTTGGAATGAGACAGGTGATTTAGCCTAACTTTTTTCATCTGTAGATGGGATCTATATCTATTTGTAGGGTTGTCACAAATACAGGAAAAATTAGTTTAAAAGATCTGGTATATTAATCGGGACAGCTGGCTGTAATTGACAGAAGCACAGTTCAAACAAGCTTACACAAAACAGGATTTATTATAAGGAAACATGTGGAACTCCAAGATGAGCTGAACAACCAAGCTTCCAAAAAATAGGAGACAGAGCAAACTGGAGACCACGTGACTAGAGTCACTATTCACTCTCCATTTTCACTATTTTCACAATGCTTTTTTAGGTATGTTGACTCCATATCTCTTACCACAGCTGGCTTTTCCTTGTAGTAAGGTGTATATGGTCACAGGGAGCACCCAGTCTCACATCATCATGATGTCATCACACCAATGGAAATGTCTCCTCTGTTACAACCCTCATGTCAATAACTCTAGGAAAGATTTTTCATTGACCTATTTTGAATCAGATGCTGTCATGCTGGACAAGGAGGTGAGACAGGGCAGATCTTTTTTGAAATATATTTTAAAGAAGCAATTCACAGAAGAAGTAGATGCCACTCAAGAAAGACAAATTAGTTAGTGTTCACTCATCTAGAATATGTTGTTGATGCTCAACAGTTAGTGGCATAACGTATGCAATGTTTTGAGGACTTCATGATCTTATTAAATTATTAAGACCCTGATAAGTGGTCCTTGCTCTAATGTCAGTACATTTATTATACCTAAGCTGATTAAATATCAACAGATATCTTTATTAAGAAAGGGTTATCAATACTCTATTATTTTAAAAAATGTTGGAATTTTGGGATGGAAACAGCCTGAGCTTACCCCTGTTCCCCACTGAAATTCTAACCAATAAGAAGAGATAAGAATCACTATCAAGTAGAGTTCAAGGTCTCATGTTTATTAATGGTTTAACAAGAATTTAATCCCTGCCAAATGCAGAGATTCTGTTAAACTTTATCAGAGGACAAGCCTGTAACATGAAAGCAAAAAGGTATTTTCATTCCTAGCTCTGAAGCCTGTGGGTGCATTGTGCAGGTCTTACATAGCTTCTACATGGGTGAAATATTACCAAACTGCAGAGACTCTGGATGTTCTGACAGAGGGCTGATCAGTGTAACAGACAGAGAAAAAAGATTGTAAGGCCAAGCAAGAAGCCAAGAAAGTGTGGACATATACTAAGTCCAAGTTCAGGCTGGTATGAGAGAGAGATCAGGAAGCAGAAGCATGTCCTTTCCACACTATCTCTATACTCTATTGAAGTGCATTCCAAGGCAACCCAGGCTACTTACTCCTCCAGAGAACCAATATGCCTCCCACAGCCTTCCCTGTAAGGCAGATGGATTGCCAAAATTTCCTTCTTCTGTGTTACGATGTAGAGATACAGGAGAGGAGAAAGGGTTCCCCTAAATGTATTTTTGACATTGACTTTTATCTTAAATGATTGAAGAACTCCTAACCCCACCTCCCCATTAACTTCTTTTCAACTAGTTCAGGATATTCTCATTGGTGTCTTTCCTTTTCCCTCCAAAGCGGTCTACCTGAATTGCTTCAAGGAACGCTTGTATCAGATGCAAAATGTTGAGAAACACTATTCCACCTGGTCTCATCCCCCAAAACAATCTGGTTCCCATCACAGTGCAGGCCAATGTTAAGTTTTCTTATGGCATAAGCAAGTGTGCCCCAAATATCATCCAGTAAAGTACACATCCTTCTCTTCACCTTACTTATTTTACTTATTACATTGTCAAAGAATCAGTTTTGCCTTTTGCTTCTAAAGCTTATCTAAATATGCAGCAGTCTTCCACCACAGAGTGAAAAGACAGCTCTAGGACTTTTTTTGGAAAAAGGCTCTAACTGAAGCTTGAGAACAGCAGTCAGGGCTCACTTTCAGTTTTTTTGTTTGTTTGTTTGTTTGTTTGCAGTACACAGGCCTCTCACTGTTGTGGCTTCTCCCGTTGCGGAGCACAGGCTCCAGACTCGCAGGCTCAGCGGCCACGGCTCATGGGCCTAGCCGCTCCGCAGCATGTGGGATCTTCCCGGACCGGGGCACGAACCCGTGTCCCCTGCATCGGCAGGCGGACTCTCAACCACTGCGCCACCAGGGAAGCCCCCTCCCTTTCAGTTTTTAACAAGGTAGTTTGTCGCCCTGGTAACTGGGTTCTGCATTCAAAAATTGCCGTCCCAATTTAGTCTGAAGTTAAAACCAAGATTCTAAAGAGATGATTCTAAATGCATGTGTTAGTTCATTCAGACTACTATAACAAAATACCATAGATTGGGTGGTTTATAAAAAACATAAATTTAGTTCAACAGCTTTGGAGGCTGGGAAGTCCAAGATTAAGGTTTGGGCAGACTAGGTGTCTTGGTGAGAACCTACTTCCTGGTTTATAGTCTTTTCTTGTGTCTTCACATGGCAGAAGGAGGGAGGGATCCCTCTGTGGTCTCTCTTATAAAGATGTTAATATTCCATCCATGAGGGCTCTGCCCTCGTGAACTATCACCTCCCAAGGGCCCCACCTCTGAATACTACCGTCTTGGGGTTAGGATGCTAACATGTGAATTGGTGGGGGCTGGGAGGATGCAAACATTTAGTCATTAGTAATGCATTTCTTTGAATTCTGCATATATATATATATATACATATATATATATGAATATCTTTTTCCCCAAGTCGTTGAATTAATTGTATATATCTGAAGAATAATGTTTAGAAGATTTGCATTTTCAAATGAATTAAAAGTATGTTATGTTTTTGATATTCATTAGGTACAATGTTTATTCTGTAAAACAGCAACATAAGTAAATATAAGAAATACCAAGAGGTTTACAATGAATTCTCTAGGGCAATTGTGAAGTACAGTGTACATTTTTCCACAATATTAAGTGAAATACTTTCTATAAAAAGATTTTTTTAACTTGAAAAGTGAATCAAATTGTGGTGCAGAGTTGGTTCAAAACATGAATTATTACATTTTTAAGATTTTTCCAAGTGTTTTTAAATAGAATTTTACATTTTTATTTCAATTACAAATGCAACAGATGCTCAAAGACAATAATTTAAAAAATATATAAGAGAGATAAGAATCCCACATGACTATGACCCAGCAATCCCACTACTGGGCAGATACCCAGAGAAAACCATAATTTCAAAAGACACATGCACCCCATTGTTCATTGCAGCACGATTTACAATAGCCAGGTCATGGAAGAAACCTAAATGCCCATCAACAGATGAATGGATAAAGAAGATGTGGTACATATATACAATGGAATGTTGCTCAGCCCTAAAAAGGAATGAAATTGGGTCATTTGTAGAGATGTGGTTGGATCTAGAAGACTGTCATACAGAGTGAAGTAAGTCAGAAAGAGAAAAACAAATATCGTATATTAACACATATATGTGGAACCTAGGAAAATGGTACAGGTGAACTGGTTTGCAGGACAGAAATAGGGACACAGATGTAGAGAACAAACATATGGACACCAAGGGGGGAAAGTGGTGGTGGGTGGTGGTGGTGGGATGAATTGGGAGATTGGGGTTGACATGTATACACTAATATGTATAAAATAGATAACTAATAATAACCTGCTGTATAAAAAAGTAAATTAAATAAAATTCAAAAAAAATCCCACATGATTATTTTCCCCCATACCACCAGGAAACAACCACAGCAACATTAAAAATTATATTTTTCTGAGTTTTGTAGAATTTATATTTTCTCATGCCTTTGTTCATTTGTGCTTCTTGTAAAAATTTCCAAAGCACACAGCTTGTTTTTACCTCTGCTAGTGCATGTTTTTACCTCTGCTAGTGCACACAGCTTGTTTTTACCTCTGCTAGTGCATGTTTTTACCTCTGCTAGTGCTTAGCTCTAAAACATCCTTCAGTCTTTATTTGTCTGATATCAAGTCCAGAAAGAAATGATCTCAGTACCTAATCTAGTCATTGTTAATATAATGTGGAGTTAAGGAGCTGAAAATAATTTAGACTTAATTAATTTCATTTTAAATTATGAATTAAAAAATTATTTTAGAAACTAATAAATCTATGTTTTAATATATTTATTTTAATCTTATTTTTATATTACATTGTTATAATTTGCATTTACATGTAGGATCTAATCAATAAACATTTCAATATATAACATCAGTTCCTTCAAACTATTTTTGATTTTGTAATTTTGACTATTTTTCATGATTTCCTACCAGCAATAAATCCATAAATTTATAGTCAATTGATCCTTGACAAAAGGGCCAACAATACACAATGTGGAAAGGATAGTAGCTTCAATAAATGGTACTGATAAAACAGGCTTTCCACATGCTAAAGAATGAAATTGGAACCTTATTTCAACCCACATACAAAAAACAAATGAAAATAAACTAAAGACTTAAATCCAAGACCTGGAACCATAAAACTATTAGAAGAAGACGTAGTGAAAAAGTTTATTGACATTGATTTGAGCAATGATTTTTTTTGATATGACCCCAAAAGCACACGCAACAAAAGCAAAAGTAGAAAAATGGAATTGCACCAAAATAAAAAGCTTCTTCACTTCAAAGGAAATATTCAGCAGAGTGAAAAAACAACCAATGGAATGAGAAAATTTTTGCAAAAGAAACATCTGATATGGGGTTAATATCCAAAATATAGGAGGAACACAAACAACTCAGCAAGAAAACAAATAACCTGATTTAAAATGGGAAAAAGATGTGATAGACATTTCTCAAAAGAAGACATACAAATGGCCAAGAGGTACATGGAAAGATGTTCAAGAAAACGCAAATCAAAAACATAATGAGATATCACCTCACAACTGTTCGAATGGTTATATCAAAAAAAAATGATAATTGTTAGCGAGGATGTGGAGAAAGGAAACCCTTGTGCTCTGTTGGTGGGAATGTAAATTCGCACAGCCATTATGGAAAACAGTATGGAAGCTTCTTAGAAAATTAAAACTAGAACTACCATATGATTCAACAACTCATTTCTGTGTACACACTCAAAGGAAATGAAATCATTATCTCTAAGACATACCTGCTATCTGCACTCTCACGTTCATTACAATATTATTCACAATAGCCAAGATATGGAAACAGCCAAATGTCCATTGACAGATGAATGGATAAAGAAGATATGATATATATTATTCACCTGTGAGGAAGAAGGAACTCCTGCCCTTTGTGACAACATAGATGAAACTGGAGGACATTTTGCTAAGTAAAATAAGCCAGACAGAGAAAGCCAAATACTGTGTGGCTTCACTTATATGTAAAATCTATATAAAAACAAAAAGTTGAACTCATAAAAACTGAGAGTAGAACAGTGGTTACCAGGGGTTAGAGTTAGAGTTGGGTAAATAGAGAGAAGTTGGTCTGGTCAAAGGTTACAAAGTTGTAGTTACACAAGATGAATAAGTCTACAAATTTAATGTACAAACATAATGGCTATAGTTAGTAATATTGTACTATATATCCAAAAGTTGCTAAGAAAGTACAGCTTAAAAGTTCTCATCACAAGAAAAAAAATTGTAGCTATGTGTGGTGATGGATGTCAACAAGATTTACGATGATGATCATTTTGCAATATATACAAATATTGAATCATTATATTTACACTTGAAACTAATATAATGTTATATGTCAATTCTATATCAATAAAAAACAGTGTGATATTGGCATATAAATTGAAAAACATATCAATGTTACATTACAGGAAACCCAGAAATAGAGCCACATGTATGAATCATTTTGGTTTCTGGAAAAAGTGCTAAAGCAATCAAATGGGTAAAAGAAAAACATTCTAGCAAATAGTACTGGAATACCTAAATATTTATATGGAAAAAACCAGAATGTCCCTTGTCAAAAATCAATGAAAGTATAGTAACATTTGTTCATTTTATTGAAGATAAATCATATATCTAAAGACAAAAACACCCTAAGCAAATATATTAAACACTAGTTAATAATATTCATTCTGAAGTATTTAGGGGAGTATTATACAAATGTTTGCAATTTACATTGATATGCATCAAAAATAAGAAAGATTGATGTTTGAATGGAGAGATAAATGCATAGAAATGTGGTAAACAAGTATAGTAAAATTCTAGTGACAGAATCAAGATGACATTTTGTGTTCACTGTAGCTTGATCATTTTTTTTTATGTTAAAAATTTTTATAACAAAATGTTGAAGAAAAGTCCAAGTTTTTTTCAGTGTTTGCTTATTTATTTTCTGATATTCAGCAAAGGCTTTGATCAATAATTGCAAGCACTCTGTGCACAGGAAAGTTTTCTTCACTTATTCCTTAACGCTTACTCTCCTGCATTTGTTCTGGTCATATCTTTGATTATTTGTAGATTGCACCTTGATTATTGTCTTCTGCACTTATCACTTTCTCAGTCATGAGTTTCATCGTCTTATCCATTTTCCTCTAGGCAACTTTATTATCCAAAAATGATTATTTTGTTTTCTGCATTATCAGTTTTTATCCTTGCTGTTCCCAATGCCAATTCAAATTTAACTACTCAGTATTTATGTTCAAGGTTTCTTTTGCTTACTCAGCTCTCTTTTCTACTCAGCCTGCTTATGAGCCACCTTTCTTTTTAATGCAGTGTGTTCTTTCTCTTACATTTTTTAAAGTTTCTTTCAGAGTTAATATTCTCTTGCTCTTCATTCAGAGCACAAATCAGATGCTTTTAAACTTTTCTTTTCTTTCATGTACAGTTTTCTTTAAATTGTACTTCTCCTGCATCATGAATACAACAACATCTTCCTTTTGTCATTCAATATGTGTTTTGAGATCACTGTTGGAATATTCTGAGGAATTACACAAATATTAATGAGAGTTACAACCAGAGCCAGTATGTGCCAATAACCAAGAAGTACCAAAGCTAGCACAATGGCCAGCATAATCCTTGCTACATGAAAAATAATCTCCTCTCTGACACTGATTAGTCTGCAGACACAGCATTTGCGCCTGGAATATCTCATCTCCTAAGTAGCTGCTTTCCCTGGAGGTTTCTTGGGGAAATCCCACTGGCCCTCCAAACCTAGTCTATCTAAATTTGCAGAATCCTCTACCACAGAATGAAGAGACAGCATTACAACATTCCTTAGAACATTAGTTTAGAATATGCAAAGATTCTAACTGCATCTGCAAACAGCAGTCTGGGCTCATGGAACTATGGCATACTTTGGGTTTTTTTTTTTTAAAGTATAATTTATCTGCTAACTATAGTCCTGGTCTGCATGTAGAATGAGAGGTGTGAAAGAGCAGATAGTGTGGGAGATAAAATAACATTAGTTGCCTCAGATAGCACAGCATGGGTTACATATGAATATATAAGTTTGGAAGTTGAGGAGGTTAAATCAAGAACCAATGGCCATCTGCAGTCTCCATATTCTTATATGTTAAAAATAGTTGAATTCCCATGTTCAATACCTGGTTTGTTTTCAGTACATCACTCTGTACAACAGCGATGATAACTTCCAGAAAACAATTGAAACAAAAATAATAGAGTCAGCGTGTGTGTTGGTGGGGAGGGGTACTTCCCTCAAGGGATTATTAGTACTAGGGAGAAAAAAATTGAAACTAGTTTATACGGTGTAATAAAGAAATACGTTTTAATTAATCTGAATGCTAAGTGCAGCTGAATAGCAATTCATTTATATAGGTAAATGTAAAGGATAAACTAAATAATATTGCAAAGTTCCAAGTGGAAATAATGTCACCAAGCTGGGGTTTTGTTACTAGACACACATAGAAGCCAATGCTATGGCACTTGCTTTTGAGAAAAGAAACAGCTTTATTTTGAGGTTTATCAGTAAGGAGAAAGGAGGCTAGGTTCTCAAATATGTCTCCCTGATCCCAGGTTCAAGTGAAATTTAAGGGTTTGGAAGAATAAGGTGATTGGCTAGTCTCAAATCAGTCCATATATGGTAATCAACTTCGGGAAGCCAGATTTTCCTTACTGAAGGACTTCCTTGCTTTTTAAGGGGCTCCAGTAACAACATTTCTATTCTTTGAGTTCTATAGACTGACGATTCTTGGTTCTGGGGTCACTCTGGAGACATGGGTTCCCATATTGCACATGTGCAGTGCTGTCTCTGTAAAATAAATCCATGTTTGATTAATCAAAAACCTGTTTTAAGTAAGAAGCAAAACCAGTTTAAGCTGGTAAGTGTCTTATGTGTTGTTTCAATAATGTCCCACAGAAGCATATGTTAAAATATCGCATTCCGCTCTCATGAAACATTGGAATAAAGTTGTATCATTTCAGCCAATGAGTGGACCTTTCTATCTAGAGGCCCATGGTCAAGTTGGCAGGCCTGATCTCAAAATACTGGAATCTGAGCTGGATTGGATCTCCCCATGTGATCTTTATCCTGGTAGAGTCCAGTATCATCCCCACATTGGTACCTAGAAAGGAATATTCATCTCAAGTGAATATCAAGATATTCAATGATCCATGCTTTTTTCTAAATAATATTAACATCCCAGAGGTTGGGGAATCTCTTATCTTATCACAGAAAAAGATAATGCTATAATCCTGATGTCAGTAGCAATCTTAGACATGGGAGGAGGAAGCTGCCTTCAGAATTAAGATTTGAGGGAACACAGGAAGAACTTCCTACCTGAATCTCTTTCACCTGTTCAGTACCATGGTATCTGAATTTCCACCATCATGTTACAGGCTGGGGTCAGACAACTCCTGGGCATATTGCTCTTTGGTCAGAAACAATCACAACCAAAGGAATCAACTTCCTTTGTGCCTGGCATCATGATTTATTTATCACACATTAGCTGAAGATAGGATAGATATGGAAAGTTGGGATCACAAAAGGGGAGAGGGGTGAGTGTGGAGAATGAAGACAAAGGCAGGAAAAATGAAGTTTTAGGAAACAGAGGTGATGTTAGTGATGGTCCTGTAATTCACAAGCTCTGATTTCGGCTTTTTCATCAACAGAGTAACATTGTACAAGGTCACTTTTTCTTTTTTTTTTTTTTTTTTTTCATACATGGAATGAGAATAATAATAACCACCTTGCTCATCTCTAAAGATGCTGCGTAAGCAACCCCATAGGAACCTTCCACATGTAACATTTTATGGTGACCAGAATAGCTCTAGTCAAGGTGCAGTTCTCACTCCCCTGAGCTTCTTCCAGTACAAGAATAGATGTGAGAAGGAATAGAAAATAGAAAGCATAAAATTTGAAATACTAAAGCAGCTTAGATCAATAAGAACATATTGACCAGCCACCACGCCCCCTCCTAGTATGTTGTGGAAATCAAGAGGAGAAGAGGGTGCAATTTCTGCCCACGAAAAGCACTATACACTTTATTGCATTTGTAGCTAACATTTATCAAGGACTAACCCATGACTGAAACTATGCTAAATACTTTACCTCCTGAAATCCTCACAGCTGCCTTAAGGATGGTGATAATATCTCCAAACATAATCAACTGTATAAAGAAATTTTATTAGTGGTTCCCAAATTTTGGTATGGATAAAATCACTTAGAGAACTGTTAAAAAATATATAAGTCATACTCCCAAGGATCCTGATTCAACATATCTTCAGTAGAGTTTGGGAATTTGCATTTGTAGCAGAGTCTCCAGGTAATCTGAAGCAGGTGGATTAAACACAGAAGCACTTCCATATATTATTAAATATGAGATACCAGGGGACATAGAGATCTTGGAGGCCAGTATCCCCCAGTAAAAAAAAAAAAAAAGAAAAAAAAATTTGACTGCCAGCACCACTTGAAACATTTGTAAATAATATAGGACCCTGGACTTATCCCTTGGAGGTTTTGATGCAATAATCTGAGGACAAACTCAAAATCTGTATTTTTTTTACAAGCAATTGTTGTCCCAAGTGATTCTTATGGTCAGGCAATTTTGTAGTAGCTTAAGTGAATTGTCTGTGGTTACTTAGTAACATCCTATCAGAAGGAGAATGGAAGCCCAGCTCCCCAGGCTCCCAGGCCAGAGGTCTTTCAATGCACTTTCTCCTTGAAAAAAATTTTGGTGGAATCAGCCTAGGTTATTGTACTACTCCAATTTGGAAAAGGGTAAAGGGTATGTGGAGCTTATTTCTGCAGCTATTTCAGGTGTCCTCAGCTCATTCTCAGAGCTGTGGTCAGGGCACACTGTTTAAAACACATCACAAAGCACTTCCAGCATGGAAATTGTAGAACAGAATGGCTGCGTGTCAAGCCTCATGAGGGGTAAAAACAAATCTGTGGAAACTGTTGTCACAGTCACCAAAACTGCTTAGCCAGCTGCAGGAAGCAAACAAACCCACTGAAACATTAACTAAGGCAGAAGGTTCCAGCTCATTTAAAGCAGGCTCATTTTTTTTTTCCCCATTACAGCTCACCAGCATCTACCTGGGCTGTGTTTGCAGGGTTCTGGCAGTGTCATGACAGAGCTGGGGAAGGCTGATGGATTTATGACACACTGCCTTGATGACACATTTACCAAGCCTGGCTTGCAGGATTCCAGGGGCAGGAGGCTGGGAACTCGAAAAGGAGAGACCTGCTGGAAATTGAGCCGGCTGGGAAAAATGATAGGTAGAAGGCCACTGATGAGAGAAGTCTCTGCTGACATTCATTTTCAGGCAGTAGCACTTCTGAAGGGCAGGGATTTCAGAGATCCTGACCCTCTGGGGGTCAGGGGAGGGGGTAACCTTCTCACTCTGGTGTTTCCTGCCTGTATAGCTATGAGGAAGTCACTTGACTCCTCTGAGCCTCAGTTTCCACACTAGAATAAATAGGGTTAAGTCCTTTTCAAACTCACAGGATCATTGGGACATGTCACCTGGTAGAACTATAAGGATATATTGTTACATGTTCTAGCATTAGAAAAATTCTTCATACATTCCAGAAGTTAATACTAGACTATTGTTGAGAAATAATTTCCTTACTTGTTTTGTTGTTGTTGTTGCTGTTGTTGTTTTCATCTGAAACATGGGAAACCACATAGTGCGAACTAGGAAAGATTTTATTTTTTGACTGATTTATATTTATTTTCAGAGAGATTGGCGAGGAAGAGGGCAAATATAAATTATTATGCAAATACTATGCTTAGAGTTTTATATAATTTTTCACATTCAGTGTTCACAAAACACTTGCAAGTTGAAGACTATCATTTCCACTTTACTGATGAAGAAAATGAGACTCAGAAATGTTAAAGACTTTGTCTAAAAATTACACAGCTTATTAGAAGAAGAGTCAGGATTTGAGCAGTACCTGGCACATAGCAGGTATTCATCAAATATATATACCTTTAATTAAAAAAGGAATAAATGTCCCTAAAACCAAAATTATTTTCTTACTACAGTGCACATTTACAAAATAGCCCTTAATTTTATCTATTAGTGCTCATTTATTCATTCACCAAGATCCCCTTTAATAACTTCTATACCCAAGTCTTTGTTGGAAATATAAAGGTAAATCAGATAAAATGTCTTTCCTTGAGAGTTTGATAGTTAATAGAAGAGAGTGGACAATTACAGAAGTTACTATGACACAAGTCTGAATACGCTGAGCAAATGGAATATTCTAGAAGGGAGAGAGAAAAAGAATTTTGAGTAGACACATTTCAGCTGAGTCTGCAGGGATGTTTAGAACTTGGCTGGTCAGGGATGGGAAGAGGACCACTGGGAGGGAGGAACAATCTGAACACGGGCAGCATTTAATGCAAGTTCAGGGGACATGGTAAAGGATCAGTGGGTAGTTTAAAGTTTGGTGAGGTGAATAGGATAAACTCACAGGGTTCTGCATCCATTTGGGGGCCACAGCCTCTGTACAGCACCCCTAGAAGCCCTCACCTTAGAGAGACCCGCAGTAAGCTTACAACAGGTATCCTCTGTAGCTAAGTGTTAAGGGGGAGGGCAAAATGAACTTTCAAAGTGTTCACTCTTTAAGAGCATTCATAGGTGGCCAGGGTACCATTCTGTAATCTCAAGACATTCAGCGAAACATCTGGTTTCCCCTTCCAGTTGGGAGTTCTCAAGATGTCTGTGCTGTATTCTTACATGCCAATAATCAGTGAGAGCTGAATCATTAGAAAGTTGCAATATAAAGACACAAGGATAAAAGTTTAGTATGTTGCTACAAGTTTTATTTGGCCTGTCACCCTCATTTTATTATAAGAGCTGTATAGGAAAGGTGAAAAGGCAATAATGTCAGTGATACACTTGGAGAAGCCAAAATTAAAATTCACCTCTGGAAAAATATTCATTCTTGCTTTAGATTTGTGCAAACATTAATGACAAGACTATCACATTACACATGAATATGATTAGCATAACTCTGCCTAATGAATTAATTCCTTCTGTGAAAATAAAGGTAAAAATGTGTTTCTTCCCCCTTAATCCTCTCTAATAGATGCAGATTTGCTAATAGAAGTTATTTTTGTCTACATTATGATGCATTCTCACCTTATGCATAGATGAGTGAATAGCGAATATACTTAATTGCAGTCTGTGCAAATATGAACCTTCCATTTTCAGAACCAGAAAGAGCAAAAATTATTTTTTTTCAGTTTATTCTCAGGAAATTTATGGTCATGTTAGGATGACTGGTTTCTCTGAGATGCTTGATCCAAAGAAATCATTTATTTCTTATGCCTTCATGGGTCTAAAAAGATTGGCAAAATTTTACTTTGCTTTTAAAAGTGCAAAATAGTACAAATATTTTGGAAAGCAGGCAGTCAGCATGCATCAAGGAGTGTTAATATGTTTAATCTTTTGACCCAGGAATTTCATCTCTGGAATGTGTCTGAAGGACATAATCCTAAATTTAGAAATCATACTCTGTAGAATCAGTACCATGTTATTATAATAATAAAAAAATTAGAAAACACTTAGATGTTCTATAAAAAAGGAGTAGCTAAATAAACCAAGGGTTTTTACTTTTAATGGAAGAGTGTACAGATATTTTAAGATGATATTTATAGACACTATAAAATTTGTGAAACATGGAAATTCTCATGGTATGATAATTATGACAGTGAGGACAGCTAATATTTATTGATCACTATGTATAAGTCCAGTGCTTTACATGCAGTACTGAATCCTCACAAGATCCCAATGAGAAAAGCACTATTATTATTGTCCCACTTATCGCATCATAAAATTAAGCCTATACAGTTTGAGCTATCTGTCTATGGTCACACAACTAATTAGTTTTGAAACTGGAGTCTGTGCCATGCCAAGTTCCCAAGACCATTCTTAAGTCAACAATTTGCTAGTGGGATTCACAGAGCTCTGAAAAGCTGTTATGATCATAGTTATAGTTTACTACAGCAAAAAGATAGAGATTAAAGTCATCAAAGCTACCATGTGTAAAACAGGTATCTAGTGGGAACCTGCTGTATAGTTCAGGGAGCTCAGCTCAGTGCTCTGTGGTCACCAAGATGGGTGGGAAGGAAGGGGGAGGGAGGTCAGAGAGGGAGGGGATATATGTATACATATAGCTGATTCACTTCTTTGCGCAGCAGAAACTAACACATTATTGTAAAGCAACTATATCCCAATTTAAAAAAAAAGGCAAATAGAGCAGAGTTCAAGAGAGTCCAGGTATAATCAGTCTTCCAGCTGTCCTCTCCCAGTGGCATAGTACAGACAGCGTTTAATCCTCCCTGCAACCATGTGTGCCATGTATAGAGTATTGGCAACCAAGGAGGCTCACCTGAGCCCTGGTGTCCAGGGTTTCTGGTGGGGTCAGTCACGTAGGCATGGACCTCCATTTGATCTTAGTGTCTCAGTCTCTAATTCCTCCAGATATGAAAGTGATACAGCTTGGCCCAAGGCCCCTATCATAAATAACATTGTTAGCATAAACTATCTGGAGTAGCTCAAGCCTCCAGGAATAAGAAGACACTCTTATCAGGCAGGATTTTCCAAGGGTTTAGAAGTTATCTTCAAGAAGCCTGTTAAAGGCCAATCTTTTCTTTGGAATTTGCAGAGTTTGAACATCCCAGATGCTGAGTTAACACTTCACTGTGCAAATACCAATTAGACAGAATCCAGAGCCTGAACACTTAGCCATTATGAAGTTTTCTTAGCAATAATCCACAGTCTTTTCCTGAGTACCTTCTGTGGGCCAAGACCTGAACCATAACTAAGGGTTATGAAGTTGAAAAATAAATGGTCCCTGCCTATGGTAAGTGGACTGTCCAACACGCACACTTTGAAAGTTGTGTGCAAATGTGAGCATATGTACACAGTGAGGTAAGAGGGTAACACTGACAGGTGAAAGAATAAGAATTACATTTGAAGTAGAGAGTTGAAACAAATTAAATTGTTGGTAAGAGTCAGAAAAGTTTCTCTGGAGGCTTGTGGGGGATGTAGAGGTGTGATAGATCCCAGGAGTGAAAAGTGATTGGGGTATTTATTTCTGACAACTGCATGTGAATCTACAATTATCTCAAAATAAAAAAAATAATTTAAAAAAGTGGTTGGTGGGCTTCCCTGGTGGAGCAGTGGTTAAGAATCCGACTGCCAATGCAGGGGACACAGGTTCAAGCCCTTGTCTGGCAAGATCCCACATGCTGCACAGCAAATAAGCCCATGAGCCACAACTACTGAGACTGTGCTCTAGAGCCCCAGGCCACAACTACTGAAACCCGCGTGCCTAGAGCCTGTGCTCCTCAACAAAAGAAGCTACCGTAATGAGAAGCCCACGCACCGCAACTAGAGAAAGCCCGTGCACAGCAACGATGACCCAACACAGCCAAAAATAAATAAAATAAAATAAATAAATTTATTTTAAAAAAGCTTTAAAAAAAATAAATAAGTGGTCGGTGTTGGCTGGAGCAAAGAGTGAGAAAAGAGGCTAAAGGTAAAACTAAAACAAGATGTCCAGACAGAGATGGGTCATTAGGGGGGCTTTGTGTTTTTAAGAAATTTAACGCTTATCCTAAAAGACACTGGGAGTGACTGAACAATTTAAAGCTCTGGGGAAAGATGGTCAGATTTTTCCTTCATTAAAACAAGTCTAGAAACAGAGTGGGCCTTAGGCTGGCAAAGACTTGATGGAACGTAGGCAGACCAGGTAGGTGGTGACTAAAAAAATTCCCACAGGGCAAAAAATGAATGTCTACACTAAAACAGTGTTTGTCACAGTAGAAAAAAGGACATGATGGAGAATGATAGCAAGGAACGATCATTGAAAACTATCATTAGTGAAAACTATCATTAGTGAAAACTAATATAGTGAAAACTATCATTAGTGAAAACTTAGTGAAAGATTGCATATGGAAGACTTACTCCTTGGCCTTTGTCTTGGGGCCAAGTATGATGATGTTATTTTTCAACTAAATACACAATGTAGAAAGGGAGTCATTTGGGGCTGTGATTGAGACAATGCTATATATTCAGCAAATCTATTTACTTTTTCTGCCAGTCCAATAGGAAGGTTGCATTGTAGACCTATATGGTTGAGTTGTAGCCAATGAAATGTGGGCATATATGAAAGATGGGCACTTCTAGTCCCAGCCATTAAAGTCTCCCATATGAACTTCCATGTTCCTTCCTCTGTCTGCCAATTGGAGTCTCCAGGGTGATTTTGGAGCCACAGAATAGAAGTAGCCTGGGCTTGTGAGACACTGCTGAAAGAAAAAACACCATGCACACATTACACCATCATGTGGGTAAGGAATGGTCCTCTGTAATGTTAAGCCAGTGATATCTGTTGTTGTGTCTCACAGAAGTTAGCCTACCCTGACTAAATCAGAAATTGGTACCTCGAAGTAGGGAGTTGCTGTAAAAACAAAACCAAACAAACAACAGAAACTAAACAAAACAAAGTAAACTTAACTTGTGTGTCATTTCCTTAGTTGATTGGCAGGTGATAAGGAAGCAGTTGATTAGGTGACAGAGTGGTCACTGGATGGCTAGAGATCCAGGCTATTCAGTAGCAAATCACTTGGTCAAATTGTTGTGATAACTGGGACAGCAGATCATGTTCCTCATGAGCTGAAAAAGAGACTGTAAAAAGATTTTACTAGTATGTATTAATTGGTATTGGGTGCATTTGGCAAGGATTAAATAAAAGGAAAAAATACCTCAGGAAAGAATTGGCTGGTTGGAAAGAAGAAAATAATTAGAATGCCGAAGTCCAGAAATTCAGAGTTGTTCAGGTTGGAAAAACTAACTATTCCTAGGTTCCAAATGTAAAAGATGTAATTTTCAAAAGCTTTGTGTGAAAGACCCAGTACATCTTCTCATTTGAATAAAAGGACTCAGCCCTATGGCAAAGGCCAGAATAAGGAGGTAGCCTTCCCAGATATTGTTTCAGAATACCTCAAGGTAGGCATTACCCTCCACTAGAGAAAGAAGGAGGCCTCACAGCGAAGAAGCAAAGAAATAAATCAGACTTGAGAATCACGGCTTAGGAAAGAACTTTGGGGATGGTAACGGACGCATGAGACTAACAAGAAATAAATCAGAAGCTTGCACAATTTGTGAGGAAAGTGTTTTTCCAAAGAAACTGGAATAAAAATAATAATAGAAGGGGAAGAAAGACTTTGTTCAAGACTCAGAATAACTGTACAATCACCAATCTTTCATGAGCAGGAATGAAGCTGAAGATACAGTACAGGAAGGAAATACTCTCCTTACCCTTTCAGTTGTGGCCAACAGAGATTATACATGTGAAGGAATCCCCTAAAAGGTGGGATCTTAGAGTGATCTTAGAGTATAATGGGTAGGAAATCTCCTACATGAGGGCAGAATGGAAGCCCAAGTCGGAACTTCTCCCCTCCCTCAAGGTAGAAAACTTTCAAAATTTATATTCAGCAAGAATTGGACATGAATTACTATGATCCAGGAGCTCCTTTTCCCTGCCCTAATGGAATTATTATTGCAATTGTACTACATCAGTACTATCTAGTCTGATAAAGAGGACTATACATTAACCATAGATCTGGGCTTTGAAATTGATGCAATTTCTAAATGAGGCTCTGAGTCATCTCCCTTAGGAAGAAGAGAAATTTGGTTCGAAGTGTGGAAGAAAGGGCCAAGTCCCTGAAAACTCCCAAGTGATCTTCATGCTCCTTTCCTTTCTGCAACCAACATGGATTAAGTGGGAACTGGAAAACTTGAAGCCACCTGTGAAAGATAGCAGAGCCATAGAATTCAAAGAGCCTGGGTCCCTGAATGCCGGCATGGAGAACTGGCCCACTCATAACCACATTGCACAGGGTGACCAATTAACTTTCCAGCATTTGTATGTTATAGCAACTATCAGGATTTATTCTGACTAATATAAGGGGAAATGATATGAATTCAGTTTTGAACGTGAGTTACAGATGCCTATAAAACATTGAGACTGAGATATTAATAAGGCAATTATATATATTTGGGAGTGTGTTTACCACCTAGGAAAGATGTCTAAGGTGACTACTAACTCTCATTACTACTTTCTCCATTGAGAGATGAAGTCTAATCCCTTTGGGTTTGGATGGGACATAGTAACTTGATTGATAAATTAATGTGGCATGTGAGCTAAGTCATAAAAAGTGTTGCAGCTTCTGTCTGGGATCTTGCAACACTGGCTCCAAGAGCTCTGAGTGGTTATATAAAATGACTAAATACCCTGAGACTATCATGCTGAAGTAGCCACAGGTAGGTGCTCTGATTGACAGTCTCAACTGAACCTTCTAGCCATCTCCACTAAAGTGTCAGACATATGCCAGTCTACTTATATCCTCCAGACCAGTCCATCACCAGCTGAATACTAACCACTGTCAAGGAAGCAGTGGGATATGGGTTAACTGGCCCTCTGGGGAAAAAATAAAAAAGATTTTAGTGTTTCCTGATTTCTGTGATGTAAATATCTTCACCATGGCTGGTTCCAAGATATTAAAGGTTTAGCCATAGAGTTTACAAAATTCCTGAATATTTAGCAATTGGCTCTAGTGAACCGATGCAAGCCAGCCCTGGCACATCAGAGAAGAATCCTTAGCTGAGCCTTGTTTGAATTCCTGAGCCACAACATCATAAGATATAATAAAATGTTTGCTGTTTTAAGGCACTAAGTTTTGAGTCATTTTTATATAGTGATAGATAACTGAAATAAAAGGTATGACAGTACATTGAATGAGACTACCCTATCGTCCCCAAGTCAGGGATTGGGAGCCAACCCTGAGGACAAAGATGTGTAAAGTGCTTACAGATTCTAAGAACAGCTGTGAACATTTGGGGGAGAATCATTCTTCAAGGCAGTGAAAACCCAGCTTCTTAGTCAGCATCCAGCTCCTTGTATCCCCATCAATATAAGAAGATGACCAAGGGGAGAAAAAGGGTCAGGGAAAGTTTTGTGAGTGTGGTGTTCCCTCCACAGTGCTAGATCCAACCTCTACCCTAATCCTAATGGTCCAAAGGTCAAGTGAACCCTAGTATCTATGTCGTTAGTTGGGTTTTTGCTTTTAGGCAGCAGGCTTGTTGATCTGCTCTGCCCTGCCCCTACCTCTGCATGTAGAAAGAGAATTGGGGTGAGATAAGAAAATTATATCATCTGTTTACTTTGTCATTTGAAGAGTACTTGTAACTTTAGAGAGAACCATCATGAGAGAGCAGAATAGGCAGAAAACCTGCTGCAGTGCATTAAGGAGAGAGTGAAAGTTTCACGATGGAGATCAATTCCTTTTGGGAAGGAGTAGTAGGATGGATCTAAGCTTAGACCTGAGCTTACTGGTTTGGGGACACTCAGGATGCAGGAAGAAAGCGATGTCACTCAAAGTGGTAAGTAAAGCCTTTCAAAGGGACTATCTACAAGGTTGCTGTTGGGGTTAAGGAAACCAGCACAGGATTAGGAAGTACTCAAAGACAAGCCACAGTAAGGAAAGGAAGAACTATTGCCAGAACCTGACAAAAGTATAATCAAGGAGCTGTGGCCTTAAGTGGAGGAATGCAGCCACTGCTGAGAATAAGGAGGAGGGGGGTCTGAGGAAGTCACTGTGGAGGTCCTCAAGGATATTCAGAGAATATTTCTGGCTCTCTGCCTTCCAAATAAATAGTGGGACCCCTCTTCCCGACCCCCTTGTGGTTGGCTGGGACTCTGCCATTATTTCCAGCTAAAGGGTTCTAAATGGACACAGGACTGAATGCTGGTCCCAGGGCTCAGTGATCTCTTTCCTTCTGCATAGAGACCAGGCACCTCCAAGATCACAGTTTATTTATCAGCCTGGGTCCTGGAGCAAGGGTGTTCAGAGCACAGTCCTGAGCTCTCCCTTAATGGGCATGGTGCATGAGCAAGAAGTAAGGCTTTGTAGCTTTAAGCCACTAAGACTCTTTGACCATAGTGTAACCTAGCCTGTCATGACTGATAGAGAAATATTTAAATGAGACTTGAAGAATGAGAATGAGCCATGTGATGGATTTTATTAACTTAATGGTGGTAAGGGGGAAAGCATTTTGCCTGAGAACTGCACTGAAATTGTATCTGATAAACTGTTTAAAAAAAGTTCCCCCAAGGAGGACCTTAGAGTTGGAACATTTATGTTCCTGTTATCTTTTGTCACTCACTGACTGACCTCAGGCATAAGGTATAACCTCTTAGTTTTTAACTACAACAACTGTGAAGTGAAAGAGATTTAGTTAATGAAGCTGAGAATGTGTGCTATTAGGGGCTTGACTTTGAACCCAAATGCACTTGGGGTCAAGTCCCAGATGTGCTGCTTGCTATTTTTTGATGATTGGAAAGTCTCAAAGCTTTGGTTTCCTCATCTGAAACCCAGAATGCTATTTGGATTTTTGTAAGGATTATATGAAATCATATATGTACTGTAGCCTGATGCCTTGATTTAACATGCACTCAATAATTATTAGCTCCTACTATAATCAATTTCATCATCATTATCATCATCACCATCAATATTACCTTATAGCTCTGAAAATCTATGACTCATTTCACTCAGTAATTATTATGGATAATTGTTGATTTAAAGTAATTGTTTTGATTTAAGGCACAAAGACCGTAGATACATGCATTGTGAGATGGGAAATCTGAAGCTTGGGTTTCAGGATTTTACCACTCTTTGTAACTGTAAGATTAAATACAAAAAGCCCTTCATTTATAAATTTGCTAGTTATGGTCTTTTTACTCATGAATTTTGTTGACCTTAAAAGTAAAACAACCAGTTATTTTACCAGCAATATGAGTTTATTCAAGAATAGCAGATAATTGAAATTCAGGACAAGCATTTTATAGCAAAAAACTACTGCCAAGTCTGGAAAAACAAGGGAGAGGAACTTTTGTTCATAGAGGAAAAAGGGAAGTTAGGAGAGGTGTTATAAACCAAGAGTCCATTGGTGGAAGCTGGGAGTTCGAAGTGTAGTGACTTTTCATTGGTTGAGTTGTGACAGTCTCTCATTGGCTCGGCTGTTGCCAGGCGAGGAGGAAATCTATCCTTTCTCTTGCTGAGGTAGTAAAGTAGTAACTTTTTTCTTGTCAGAGATGCCAGATACATCTCTTCCTGTTTGAGGTCTGCAGACAGCATAAGTGGTTGGGCTTGACAGCTCCACCTTCCACTTCCCAACTCCAATTTAAATGAGGTTTCCTTTATTTATTTTCACATTTCCTGTTTGATCAAGATCTTTTCTTAAAAGAATGAGTGATCAAAATCAGGTTTTCTAAATTCAGTGTCTTTTGTTCCTCAGTGTTAACAAGGACCTTTGCTGGGTGTCATGTACACATCAGAGGAAAAGTGCATGGATTGGGAAACTACTGAGATCACCTTTAAATAATAATGAGATGTAAGAAGTCTACATCTTAGCAAGGTCATAAGCATTGGCAATCAACTTCACTCTTTGTGCCAGCATCACCTTATAGGGTATAGGTTTTTGTTAGTTTGTTTTAAAAGTTTAACAAGCAACAAGTTAAAAACTTAAAAATAATCATACAAAACAGAACTAAAAGTAACATGACAATTCCAAATTATATGATGATTCCAAATCAGGAGCCCAGACCTGAAGGTAACCAGCTAAATAGATCAAAATATCATAAATTGTTTGGTGAAATTTCTTATAGCCAATGTACTTGTTCCTTACTTTTATGCAATTGGGTTTCTACTTCCCTAGAGGAGTTTATCCACATGCAACAGGTGGTGTTTATTCCTGTTCAGAAAGGGCTAAGAGATTATCAAAAACAACCTTGTCCAGAGAGTCTAAGGAATTTCTTGGGCATCTATTGCTTTAGCACCAGATTCTGCAATACTTTTAAGAGTTAAGAAGAGGCTTCTAATAACATTCTCGTTTGCATTTACTCCCAATCAAGGAAACATGGCCTTGCCAAAGGAAGTGATTCCTGAATCATAAATGCCTCCTCAAAGTTTCTTTCTAGAACAGTTAGGGGCAAAATTAAATAACCTAAGAGGCATTGCCCAGTTGTGCACCAGCCATCTAGGCATTCATAGACCCAAGGAGAATGATAACCATCACAGACAAAGATAAATCCTGTTGGGGCACAATTGCCTATTCAAGACAGAGGTCCATCAGATTTTTAGCACATGTGGGAAGAGAACCTCCTAGCCTAAGTAGTCATCCAAAATTCTAGAAGTTATTCCCCTTAGCAATGGCCTGGAAGATACAAATGAGGGTGTTATCTCTCCAGGCCAATGCTGAAGTAAAGGAAAGGAAGTAAAAAAGAAAGGGTTTCATGCTTAGCTAAAGTTGGAAGTCTTGATCTGGTATGTTGGACAGAAACAGTTTACATCAATGTCAGCTGCTTCTCTTCCTCATCAATTTGATTCGGAGGTCTCCAGCATTTGTACAGGACCAGATATCAGGTGAAGCTTTCTTTAGCTGTGAGATGTACACTGAAGGTTCAATGCCTTCCAGTTCTGCAGCAGTGTCAGTGGTCAGGACCATTTGGTAAGGTCCCTCCCAATGGAGCTTGAGGGCTTCCTCTTATGACATTGTCAGAATACCAGTCAGCAGGCTATAGATTGTGACCAATAGGATCTTCTGAATTGGGATTGAGGGAAGCCTCTTTAACGTGTTGATGATAGACTTAAGAATAAGAAATTACAGACTTAGAGTAGCTGGTCATACTAACAAGAGACAAGGTATCAGCAGAAAGATGTATACCAATAGACTTGACTGATGATTAGAGGTGAGAGGGACAGTGATAATTCCAAGAAATTTGCAAGGTTTTCATTAAGACTTATATAATTTGCCGAGTGAAATGAGTGTCTCAATCACTAGAGATTGTGAAAAAATGGAGTTTTCCAGGGAGCTGGGAAGAACCAAGCAGCTGTTTTGGGCCTCCCATAGCCTTGGCTATTTAATTAACAGCCATTATTTACCTGTCTTAATTTCTCTAGTTCAGGAGTAGACTGTTGCCATGTTACAAGAACATCAGGGTGACAAAAGTCTGACAGTAAGGGGGTATTTTTTTTTCTTTTGCAGAAGCAGAATGGACTTCATCCACATGTGTCACAATCTTTATAGATTCTGTTGCTTCTGTCCTTGTGTGATAGTAAGCTAGGGCATTCCCTTGATACTCACATTCAGTCTGTTTAATGAAAGCCTCAATTTTGAAGACAGCAATTTCAGAAGGTAAGAGATTTAGTAGTAAGAAGGTCATTTATTAGTTGCCCATTTACTAGTTGCCCATTGTCAAAGATCAAATGAGAATTCACTACAATGGAACTGACAAAGAAATTTTTTTTTTTCTGTAACACACAGCATTCTAACTAGAATTACAAGTGATAACATTATACTGGGATGTATCAGACTTTTAGGAATTTTATGCAATTTCTAAAACAACTTATATTAATAACATTCACCTATACAATATAACCTAAGAAGTTTTATTGTCACTTATTTGGCAACACTTCCCATGTAATTTAGTCCAAAGAAGCCTAATTAGTATAACATCTCTCTTTTTTAAAAAAAAAAAACTCTTTCTTTTTTTTTTTTGCAGTACACGGGCCTCTCACTGCTGTGGCCTCTCCGGACGCGCAGGCTCAGCGGCCACGGCTCACGGGCCCAGCCGCTCTGCGGCGCGTGGGATCTTCCCAGACCGGGGCACGAACCCGTGTCCCCTGCATCGGCAGGCGGACTCTCAACCACTGCGCCACCAGGGAAGCCCAACATCTCTCTTTTCATAAGGCAAGAGAACACATCTTTTGAAATGTTGCAGGGGTCCTCTATAAGATTTCAAAGTTATTTCAAGGTCAAAAAGAATTTATTTAGAATTTGAGGAGTTTGTCAAAAATATCAAAAGATTTCAAAACACTTGACTAAATACAATCACAGATTTATTATAACACAAGATTTAGTTACCTGTCTGACCAAAGTGTTAATAAAAGATATCAAAGACAAATACAGAAGGTTACATAGTTGTTAGCAATACTCAGTTCTTACTATTGAAAAAATTCAGTTTTCTTAAAATAATCAAAGACCTGATTGATACAACATTAAAACAGGAAATTATTTTTCTAAAGCACAGAATCTTTGCTTTCTAGGCAAATTACATAAAAAGAAAAACATTTACAATTTCTTATCAGGAACAGACCAACGGTTCAATAAAGCTTTGTTCTTCTAGCAAGTGAAGGAAAGTTGAGTTTTAGTTTTACATAAGTACACCATTTATGTTAAAGCTTAATTCTTAAAAACATTTATAATAACAATTCAGTTTTAGCCAGCTTGATTAATTCTCTTTCCCTTTTTCTCTCTTTCTTTCTGTATATATTAAGTTTGTCCTTCATTTCCTTCCTTCTCATTCTGAAATAATCAGAAGTTCTAGTTTAGACAAAGTTACTCTCATTTCCCTTATGAAAAATGCATCTTCATTCCTCATAACTTTTCTTAACCAAAACCACATTCTATTTTCCTTGCATATGGAGATATTTTCCTTATTATTTCTGTATTTTAATTATATATATTAGAATCTTTAAATCTCAAAACTTTAATTTCCAGTTAAAGTTTAGGAAGTAAACAATAATAGAATGTCTTACACTAGCATTCTGTGTAAAATTAAAAATGCCTTCCATACTTTCCAGAAGCTTGTGCTTCCTCATAGTGTAATTTCTCAATATATTAAGACATATTTACTAATAGACCCAAATATCTATTTCCTTAGTAATACGAAATCCAAAGTAGATAACCTATGTTCAGTAATGAATATTTTAGTATTTTATCATATTTGAAAATTATCTATATATTCAAGAGTTTCCCATCATTTAATTAAACTTAGAAAAACTCTAAGTTTCAAGTTAACAAAGAGATATGAGAAACATTTTAACTACACACACCATAAAACATAATTTGTTAAAGGGTTCACCTAAAAACTCTTATTTCATTTGTATCTATCACTTGCTCCCAACAATTATGTTTATATTACTCATGAAAACTTCATGAGACATTAGGTAAGGTCAGCCATCATCCCAAGCTATTTTTCCTGCTGACAAATTCTGTAAGAGTTAACGTGAACTCATTTGACTAATAAGTACAGGTAGAATACAAGTTGTTTATTTACATTATATTTAATGCTGATAACTCTAAAGCCATGCCTATTTTAATTAAACCAACAAATTCAACTAGTTTTTATTTACCAAAGATTGTCCCAGATCATGTGAACTTGAAAAACATTTGGGTTTGTATCTATATTTCTGAGAGTTTTAGAATAACCAGTCTTTACAAGTACTTGCTTTTAAACCACCAAAATAGAGTGCTTTGTAAATTAATTTTGCCATCCAGACGTGGAAAATATCTCACATCTATTACATACATGTGTAGATACAAAAACAAACATATAGACAGATGCAAACAGAGATCTTTTAGCCATGAGATAGGTGCAATAATGCACAACGCACCAATTTATAAAAGAATAGTTGGATTCAAATCATATATAATCAGAATAAATTAAGGTTACCTACTACTTACTGAGATGGCTAAAGCCTTTTTTTTTTTTTTTTTTTTGCCTGCTATAAGAATCCTTTTAGAGCTATTTATTGGAGTCATTTTGTCTTTTAGAAGTTTCTGCATACCAAAGAATGCAATTCATTCTCTCTGAGATGTTTGAGATCCTCTGTTTCTAAGGGTGGCCCTTAAGGTCGACTTATGTAAAACAAAGTTTCTCCAGAATGGCCGTTGCAATTTCAAATTATCCAAAAGTTTACCCATTTGTCCTTTTCCTTGTTGGAGATTCAAGATATGTCTCTTTCCGTTTGGGGTCTGCAAACAGCAGAGTTGAAGCTTGCCGACAACACTTCACCAACACTAGGATTTAGTGAAGTCTTATGTAAGGGTCACTTTTGAACTTATGAACTGAGAACTTTGTTTTTAAAACTTAAAATTTTTAGCTTCCTATAACTTAACCTGTTTGTAAGTAGAGCTAAACCTGTAAGTTTGGTTATTTGAGCTTCATTTGACTCATTTGCCTATACCATGTCTATTGGATGAAACTCAATATAAGATAATGCAATATTACATAATTAGGAACACTATTTCAGTTCAATTTCACAGCGATGTATTGGGTGGTAAGGATGGAAAGACAGCTGAATCCCACATCTGGAAGTGCCCGCATTTTGAGCTCCTATTACGTTTTATGTATATACATTATAACTCCATTGATATGACTTACTGGACTATAAATATTTAAGATCAGGAGTGACATCCTGTCCCCAAGCACCTTGTAAAATACCTGGCATATGGTAAGTGTTTCTTAACTGATTTAGAATGAATTAATTAATTTGATAACCTGAGACACATAATGACATTCCTGGATGATTCCTAAATCTAACATTTATTACCAGGTAACATTTATCAAGTTACAGATATTGAAGCAAGGCTCTGTTTCAGTGATCACTGTACCAAGTTTAACAGCATATGAATTGTGTGTATAGAAGGTATTAAGACAATGGCACAAAGCCAGGGAAATGGCTGAAGAAAACAGACTTGGGATTTTTCTCTAGCCACGTTGAAAAAGTGGGAAAATAAATTCTCCCTCTCCTGCCTTCCTGTCCTTTCCTTAAACCCCTTGATGAGGTGTGATTGCTCTGGAATTGTGTGAATGTTAAGTAAGGTGGGCTGGGGGTCAGATGACCAGTAAGGGTCAGGACTGTGGGAGCAGAAAAACCACAAACTCACCATCAGGCTGGCACAGAGGACGGGCATGCACACTCCTGCACAGGCAAACAATTTGGACAAATACCCCAATAAGGGTTTGAAGATTTCCCATTAGCTCTGTCAAAACAAGTTTGAAGAGCTCTAATCTATCATTTTTTCCATCAAAATAATAACTAACTCTATTGTGCTTTACTTGCATTGGCTCGTTTCATTCTTTCAACAGCTCCATGAGGAAGATACCATAACTTGTCCTGTTTTGCAGGGGGGAAAAATGAGGATTAGAGACATGAAATAACTTGACTAAAGTGACACAGTCAATTGTGGGCAGAAAATCGATTGCAGTTGAGGTTAACCTGACTTCAAGTGCATACCCTTAACCACTACCTTATATTGCCATGGATTCCATGTTTCTACTGCAAAATAGGCAAAATTAACAATTTCAGCCATTAAGTCTCATTTTCCTCATCTATAAAACAATGATAGGGACTTCCTTGGTGGCGTAGTGGTTGAGAGTCCACCTGTCGATACAGGGGACACGGGTTCGTGCCCCGGTCTGGGAAGATCCCACGTGCCACGGAGCAGCTAGGCCCGTGAGTCATGGCCGCTGAGCCTGCGCGTCCGGAGCCTGTGCTCCGCAACGGGAGAGACCACAACAGTGAGAGTCCCGCGTACTGCAAAAACAAAAAAAGAAAAAAACATACTGTGATTTATAATAAGAACAATATTTGTTCTTTGACCCTGTTCCTCCCCCAGAGATCCTAAAATGCTTGGAATTTCTTATAAGAGATATAAAGGTATCTTTTGTTAATGAGGTGATTTTTGGAAAGCCTTTAGGTAACTTAAGAACGGGGGTTGCTTGCCAGGGGAACCAACCACGTGATTAAAGGGTTGGAACTTTCTGTAGCTTCCTCCCCCAACTTCCAGGGAAAGGAGAGAAGCTGGAAGTTGAATCAATTGTTAATGGCCAATGATTTAATCAATCATGGCTATGTAATGAATGCACCATCAAAACCTAAAAGGACCGGGGTTTGGAAAGCTTCTGGGTTGGTGAATGTATGCCGGTGCTGGGACACTGATGCACCTGGAGAGGACAAGGGAGCTTCATGCTCTTGGATCCTACCTTGCCCTATGCATCTCCTCCATCTGGCTGTTCTTGAATTATATCCTTTTATAATAAACTGGTGATCTAGTAAGTAAAATATTTCTTTGAGTCCTGTGAGCCTTTCTAGCAAATTAATCAAACCTGAGGAGGAAATTGTGGGAACCCATGATTCATAGCTAGTGGAACAGAAGCACAGGTAACAACCTGGGCTAGCAACTAGCATCTGAAGTGGGGAGTGGGGGCAGTCTTGTAGGACTGAGCCCTTAACCTGTGGGATCTGATGCTATTTTCAGGTAGATACTGTCAAAATTTGAGTTGAATTGTAGGACACTAGCTGGTGTCTGGAGAATTGATTGTTGGTGTGGGAATCACCACACACACACATTGAAATTGGTCTCCAGAACACCAAAATAATCAGGTATTATAAATGTCCACTTTTTCTCAGGAACAATAGCTTGCAGTCAGATATTGTGCAGCCTTCTGTAACTAAAACATATCCTTTTGTTCACTTCCTCGTCCCAGCACCCTTTAGCAGTAGCTGTCATCTCTTCTGGGAAATAACTTGCTGATATCCCTGCTGAAGACATTTGGCTTTGAATATATTTAAAAGATGCTTCATTTCCCTTGTTGTCTTTGTCTGCACATTGTTAATTATCACCTGAGTCCCAGCAGGTCTCTGGGAATCAATGGAGGAGTTGCAAAAGCATTTCCTAGACCCCAAGGACCAGCAGATCTATGATCTGTTCCTTTAGTTGTGTTGCTTCTTTTCTTCCGAGTTTCATATCACCAGACAGATAGTGGTATTTCAATTGATCCCTGTTGTTTGGGCTGACTTCCCACTTTCACAGGATATAGTATTGCTGTAAAACATTACATATTTTCTTGGTCATCTCTTCATCGAAATATCTTCAGTGCCTCCTACAGTAGCGCCCCTAAAGTCAGGAAAACTAGCATGACTCAATTAAAACTTCCACCTTTAGACACCCGTAATCCTATAGGATAGGGAGAGAGACCAATAAAGAGAGATTTACAATGTGGTGTGAAAGACAATGAGAAATGTCTGCAAAGGCATTATGGGGTCACAGAGAAGGAAGATTTCATCCAAGTGTCAGGGGCTTGATCTGAGAAGGCTGCCATAGCAATATGTGTCTGAACTGAAAAGCAGACCACGAGTTTGAGACAGCAGATGAAGGAGAGGAGCAGGTAGAAGGGCAAGGGAGGGCATTGTAAAAATAGTGTGGACTCCTTCATTCACCCCTCATGCATTTAATAGATAATTGGCTGGCTCGACACCTACTCTGTGCCATACGCTATACCAGACACCCAGAATACGACTTTTTTTTTTTTTTTTTCAGTACGCGGGCCTCTCACTGTTGTGGCCTCTCCCGTTGCGGAGCACAGGCTCCGGATGCGCAGGCTCGGAGGCCATGGCTCACGGGCCCAGCCGCTTTGTGGCATGTGGGATCCTCCCGGACCAGGGCACGAACCCGTGTCCCCTGCATCTGCAGGCAGACTCTCAACCACTGCGCCACCAGGGAAGCCCCCCCAGAATACAACTTTCTGGGTTTTTTTGTTTTGTTTTAATTTTTGGCTGCACCATGTGGCTTGTGGGATCTTAGTGCCCCAACCAGGGATGGAACACACACCCCCTGCAGTGGAAGCTGGGAGTCTTAACCACTGGATCACCAGGGAATTCCCCAGAATACGACATTGAATAAGAGAAACCGGATCCTTCCCACCCTTCGAAGTGATCCAGTGGTATCATAAATGTCCATTTATAATACCACTGGATGTGGTATTATGTCCTTCCCACCCTTCGAAGTGGTCCTAACACTTGACCACTTGGCAGTAAGATCTTTGACGTCTTAGGATATGATAAACACAAGTCATGCTCAGAACACAGAGCAGAGTCAGAAGGTGGGCATGATGGGCTTGGAGATCGGGCTCAAGCAGCCCCATATGGGCTCCAAAGGGTTCAGATGCCAAGTAAGGAGCAAGAAAAGATGAAAATGGAGCAGCACACAATGCCAGATCCCAGGGGATTTCCACTGTCAGGCCCAGCAGATGGGTCAGATCTTTGTTTTATGAAGGTCCCTCTGCCAAAGATGGGAAAATCTGGAGACAGATAGATCAATCACTTTGTTTTCATTCATCTCAACAGATACTTAAACAACCCACTGAGTGCAAGCCCAGAAAATGCAAAGGTAAGGGAGCCATGTCCTGTGTCCTCCTGAACAAGCTTCTTAGCAGGAGAGAAACTTACAGCAAGCTCAATTCTATCTCAATCTTTATTTCTTTTTATAGAAATAGGAATGAAATGATGCCCTCTTTGCCCCATTTGGGAGAAGGAACTAGTTCTGTCTGAGGTAGTTTGATGCTTTGAGTGAAGCTAAACTGGAATCGACATTTGCTAAATCCCCAGGTCTGGGTAACATTTCATCCAGCAGAGGAAACACAAATCTACTGGGAAAAAAAAGAGCAGGGGATGAACTGATGATGAAAACGATTGCAAAAATAGTCTGATTCAAAATAAAGAACTCGTGACCCACACGTGTCACCAGACAATGAACAGCAGTCACTGATAACAAGAGCCTCTGAAACCCATTACAACAGTCATCTGATTCCGCAGTGGGGATCCAGGATTATCTCTCGGGGAAAAGAGATTGTCCTTGTCTCTCTGCAACAAAATAGTAGTTTTGGAGAGAAGGAAGATCACCAAGGGGCTAATTAAAAAGAGTTATCAAACACCGGGCGAGAATCTAAAAGTTGAGCAGGCAGAATTTGGGAAGGTGCTTCCCAGGGCAATCTCTTCATCAACAGAAACAGAAGCCCTGCTTCTTGGAAGGCTGAACAGTCAGGTTCTTAAAGGAACAAACCACAGAGGCCTAAAGAGTGCCCCCTTTCTACAAAAAAGGACAACAAGATGGCCACATGGTTTAATATTGTTTCTGAAAGCCAACTAAAATTCTTCAAAAAAGAATCTGGTTTTAAATTAGATCAGAATAACAGGAATGTCCTAAGTGCAATAGATGTTTCTGTATTCTATTTCAACAAATACTTACGTGGGCAACTAATACAAAAATGGAGCTGAGTACCTATTCTCATGAAAATTTTCATTAAATAGAGAGAATTGGTTCATGTACTTACTTCTGATTTATTGAACCTAGAAATGTTAGGTTAGGTTTGCTGGACACAGAAGTAAGTAAACAACAAACACAGGTCTTCTCTGCAGGGGACATCGTCTTTGGGAGGAAATTGGAAACACAGCAGGTAGTTGTAATATAATGTGGTAAGGTGAGATACAGATGCAGGCAGTGTTAGGAGAAACACAGCAAACCACCCTGGGAACTGGAGAAGGAGTTCTCAGAGGGCATCATAAATGAGGTGAGGCTCCTCTTAGAGAAATGGAAATAAAAACAAAAATAAACAATTGGACTTAGTGAAACTTAAAAGCTTTTGCACAGCAAAGGAAAACATAAACAAGATGAAAAAACAACCCTCCAAATGGGAGAAAATATTTGCAAATGAAGCAACAGACAAAGGGTTAATCTCTGAAATTTACAAGCAGCTCATGCAGCTCAATATCAAAAAAACAAACAACCAGATCCAAAAAGGGCAGAAGACCTAAATAGATGTTTCTCCAAAGAAGACATACAGATTGCCAACAAACACATGAAATGATGCTCAACATCATTAATCATTAGAGAAATACAAATCAAAACTATAATGAGGTATCATCTCACACCAGTCAGAATGGCCATCATCAAAAAATCTACAAACAATAAATGCTGGGGCTTCCCTGGTGGTGCAGTGGTTGAGAGCCCGCCTGCCAATGCAGGGGACACGGGTTCATGCCCCAGTCCAGGAAGATCCCACATGTCGTGGAGTGGCTGGGCCCGTGAGCCATGGCCACTGAGCCTGCGCTCCGCAACGGGAGAGGCCACAACAGTGAGAGGCCTGCGTACCACAAAAATAATAATCATAATAAATAAATAAATAAATGCTGGAGAGTGTATGGAGAAAAGGGAACCCTCTTGCACTGTTGGTGAGAATGTAAATTGATACAGCCACTCTGGAGAACAGTATGGAGGTTCCTCAGAAAATTAAAAATAGAACTACCATACGACTCAGCAATCCCACTACTGGGCATATACCCTGAGAAAACCTTAATTCAAAAATAGTCATGTACCACAATGTTCATTGCAGCTCTATGTACAATAGCCAGGACATGGAAGCAACCTAAGTGTCCACTGACAGATGAATGGGTAAAGAAGATGTGGCACATATATACAATGGAATATTACTCAGCCATAAAAAGAACCGAGGGCTTCCCTGGTGGCACAGTGGTTGAGAGTCCGCCTGCGGATGCAGGGCACATGGGTTCATGCCCCGATCTGGGAAGATCCCACATGCCGTGGAGTGGCTGGGCCCGTGAGCCATGGCCGCTGAGCCTGCGCGTCTGGAGCCTGTGCTCCGCAACGGGAGAGGCCACAACACTGAGAAGCCCGTGTACCACACACACAAAAAAAAGAAACGAAATTATGTTATTTGTAATGAGGTAGATGGACGTAGAGACTGTCTTACAGAGTGAAGTAAGTCAGAAAGAGAAAAACAAATACCATATGCTAACACATATATATGGAATTAAAAAAAAAAAGATCATGAAGAACCTAGGGGCAGGACAGGAATAAAGATGCAGACATAGAGAATGGACTTGAGGACACAGGGAGGGGGAAGGGTAAGCTGTGACAAAGTGAGAGTGGCATGGACATATATACACTACTAAACGTAAAATAGATAGCTAGTGAGAAGCAGCCGTGTAGCACAGGGAGATCAGCTCGGTGCTTTGTGACCATCTAGAGGGGTGGGATAGGGAGGGGGGAGGGAGACTCAAGAGGGAAGAGATATGGGGATATGTGTATATGTATAGCTGATTCACTTTGTTATAAAGCAGAAACTAACACACCATTGTAAAGCAATTATACTCCAATAAAGATGTAAAAAATATAAAAATAATAAATGAGGTGAGGCTACATATACGTGTTAACAGAGGAGAAGAGGGAAGAGAGGGCACAGAAGGATGAGCAGAGCAGTAGAGAGAGGAGCCTTCCATCCATAGGGGACAGAATTAAGAGCAGCTGGAAACCAAAAATCACACAGAAGTGTGACCTCCGGCCAGCAGGTCAGAGTTCCTGTAGCACAGAGCACAAGGCAGGGCAAAGTGAAAGATGAGACAGGACAGGTAGTAAAGCACTGTGCCTATGGGGTCTGATCTATTGTGCTAAGGTATACAGGCTTTTTTCTGCAAACAATAGGGTGACATTGAAGGGTGTGACACAAGGAATCCAAGTGTTCAGGACTGAAGGGAACATGACCAACAGCTAAAGTAGGGACAGCAGTGTCCTGAGCCAAATAGGGATCCATCATTCAGAACTAGCTTCTTATCCGGGTCCCTTACTTATCACTGGGCTCACTACTTAACATCCCTAACCTCTCATTTTGTCTTTTGTAAAATAGAGATAACCATACTTATGACAGATGTTTCTATAATGACTCAATTAGATAGGACATAGAATGTTCAACTAGATACAAGGGAGAGGCCCTTATAACATGAACCGTACATAGTAAACCAAGTCAGCATTTGGGGAATGTGTCACATGCTCCACAAGGGATGTGTGAAGTGACATGATTTTAAGTAACCTTTGAATTAATATTTTTAATGTTAATGATTATATGTTTATCACATAAATGTATATGAAATGTTTAGAAATTTCTAAACATATATGAAATGTTTAGAAATATACTAATCATCATTTTAATCAGAAAAATGATGACTAGTATATGAAAATTGTATTCATTTATATTATGGCTTAGCAAACATTTAGCTAAATTTAAAAAGAAGATCCAACTCAATTTTTTTTTTTTTTTTTTTTTTTTGGTGGTACGCGGGCCTCTCACTGCGTGGTCTCTCCCGTTGCGGAGCACAGGCTCTGGACGCGCAGGCTCAGCGGCCATGGCTCACAGGCCCAGCTGCTCCACGGCATGTGGGAATCTTCCCAGACCGGGGCACGAACCCGTGTCCCCTGCATCGGCAGGCGGACTCTCAACCACTGCGCCACCAGGGAAGCCCCCAACTCTATTTTTAATAACCTAAATAACAATAGAGTTGCTACGGAGATGTGATGAGTACAGCAAAATGTATTCTGAAGGTGGTACACAGAAGTATGAAGTTTGGAAAACCAGACTCAAAAGGGTAGCTTTAAATAAAGGCTATTGCTACTGATGGGAGAACATGGGGGTTTGAAGTAGGTTCATAATCATATGGATGTGACGAAAGGAAGGGGAGAGATTTGCAAAATATTTAGTAGGACAGTCAGCGTGAATGGATGATTATTTGAATGGAGGAGAAGAGGGATACAGAGAAGTCTCTGATGAAGTAGAAACCTAGGCTGGTGGTTGTCCAAGTGGACCATGGGGTCCAAAGCCATTTAGCCATTGAGAGAATATACAGGAAGGCAGATTTAAATGTAGACCTTCCTCCTGTGTGTGTGTGACGTGTCTGTCTGGCATTAAGGGGTAAGTGAGATGCGTGGGTTAAGAGTTCACAAAAATGCTATGGTATAAACTAAAGATGAATATCTGAGAACTTGCTTTTCTTTCACTGCGAGTGTTTCAACAAGTACTTATTTAGCACTTACTATGTACAGTTGTCATGCTGGGCAATGGATATGCAGTTTCAAGCTAAACAGATACAGTCTATTTTCATAGAACTTAGAGTTTGGAAGAGGAGAAAGCTCTTAAACAAATAACCACATTAAGTTAGATAATTTAACATTATAATTAGTGTTATGAAGGATATGAGATTGAGACCTGACTCTCTGAGAGTCAGGAAAGTTTCTCTAATTAAGAAGCTCAAATTGTGACCCGACGATGAGACACAGAGCTGGCTCCAGGGCTTGGTGTAGGGGTTGGGGTTGAAACCGTGAGAGCAACCGTGCAAGGGGTAAAGTAAAAGAAACATGGACTTCAGACGGGACCTGGATGTAGCCACCTGCAAGGTGTGGGCCTTTGGGGAGGCTGAGAGCATGTGGGAGGAGGTACAGAAATGTCAAGAGAGGTGGGCTTTTAGAAGCCAGGGGAGCTGAGAGCTTCTAGAAGGAGGGAGGAGGTACACCGTGAGATGCTGGCAAAGAATACCACTAGCATAAGGCCAGTTTTGACTTGAAGAGTTATCCCCAAATGACTTTGATTCAGAGGGGACTGAGTGGAGGTTGAGCCTATACCTCCAAGACCCCATACCCACTCACCCCTCCTGACCCAGGCGGTGCCGTGAGAGGGTGTGGGGACGTGCTTGCAGTCCTTATATGTCCTGTGATCTTGGATGCTTTGTTTTTCCTCTCTGAGTCTCAGCTTCATTATCTGGAAAACAGGAACAAAATGTCATTTTCTTAATACCAAGCACAGTATAAGCACTGGATAAAGAAAGGAAAAACAGAATACAAATGGATAGATGAGAAAGGAAGTGAGACTGGATATGTTTGGTGCCAGGCATTAGTAAGTGTCATATCTACGTTGATTTCACTCTCTTTTTTCCCCAACACATCTGTGTCGCACAACTCAGATTGTCACCTTAAAATAATCAAAATCAAAACCAAACAACAACAACAATAAAGCTCCATTTGATGCCTAAGGGCACAACTAATATTTTCCTCTCCAGGGTTCCCACAGCAATTAATAAATACCTAAATTATAATACTGATCACATCAGATGGTAATTGTTTTTAATACTCCTATTTTCCACTCAAGAAGGGGATTTATTTTCCTACAGATACTGTATTATTTGAGTTTGCATTTCTAATGCCAAGCACTAGAAATGCATAATTTTCCATTGCCATAAAAATCTATAATACGTAATTGTAGACTAAATTAATGATCCCCATAAAAACAGTGTTATATTTCAGACACTGTATATTGATAACTTGATGCAGCTCAGAGAAATGATGCGATTTGCCCAAGGTCTTCCAGTGTTTTCATAGACAAGTTGGAACTAAATCTATGCCCTTTGAGATTAAATAGCATGCACCTTTCAATGCAGCATCCTGAGGAATGAGAACATGAAAGAAAGATGGGGTCAGACAGACACAGCATAGGCCTCTGGGTGCAGGGAGGGAGGAAGGGTAAGTGAACACTGAATGATTCTACCTCTGCCTGTCTCATTCTCTAGTTTTCCAAAGCAGAAAAAGCAGGTACACCTCACAGAATTACCTTCAGAGCCATTATATAAATAAATAGCCAAAGAATCAATAAATGCATTATAAGACACTTACCAATTCCCTGGTAATAGTTCTCTGTGTAGAGAGAAAGAAGAAAATAGAATGGTGGGTGAAGATTTTAGCTGTCTACAGTTTTTTTAAACAGCTGAAATAAATATGATGGAATGATAACATTTGCTACATGAAGGTGGTGAGTACAGAGATGTTGTTTTGTGCCATGCTTTTCTAAATGTTTAAAATATTTCAATTTTTTTTTTTTAATGAAGTGACACTCTCCTCCTTTTCCTCCTCAGCCCACAGGTATGTGAAGCCCTCACTAGCTCACAGGGCAGAGAGGCAGATGGAGCTAAGTGACTGTCAACCTGAATCAAAGGGCCAGGAGATGGAGGAGATAGAAGAGTGTCTGTGGAGCACAGGAGTTCAGAAGCCAGGGCTTTCAGGGGAGTTTCCAAGGGACTAAGAGAAGGTCCCTTCTTGGGAAAACCCAGAGTTGAGGACAAATGACAGGCATGCCTTAGGACTATATCAGCTCATTTCATATTGCACGGCTGCCCAGAGGAACGGGGTTCACTCTCCTTCCTGTCATTCAGGGACCAATCTTTATGAGAAGGACCTTTCTTCTGTCCTGGCCATATCTATGTGTCCTCCAGAAAAGGAATTTGAAACTTTTCTCTTTGTGAAAGCCTGATAATTCTCTGATAAACAACCCTGGGCTAAAAAAAATAAAGTATGTCTCCATTTCCATTGCTCATAATAATGATGATGATGATAATAATAACAATCTGCCAATGGTGAATTATGTTCTAAGTATTTTCTAAGTATTAGAATTCAATAAAAATGAAAACATACAGCACGGATCTCATAATATTTAGCATCTATCTGTGTTGTGATCACAGTGGATATACATTTTTAGACTTTCAGAATTGACATTTTCTCCCCTTTCTTCCAGGAAAGTCTTTGCTATTGACTCAACGGTGCCATCTGGTGGTCATATGCCATGAAACGTCTGAACTGGAGGTTTTTTGTTTTTTTTTTAATCTCTTAGGTGAGGCTGTGATTCCGCTAAAGAATATGCTTATCGAGAATAACTAGTGTTTATTGAGAAATTCCTTTACTGTGTGTCTTATGAGATCTCAGGTACTTTCATACATTTAATTTTCATAAAAACCCAATGAAATATCCCCGCATTTTCTCTTTTAGGGGGAGTGGAGTTACAGGCTGAGAGAACACAGATATCCTGCAGAAAGTCTTGCAGCTGGTTTGTGGAGGTGAGATTTAGACTCAGAACTTAAGATTCTGCTGCCTCCTCTCTTCCAATTATACATCATAGCCTCAATAATACTCCACTACGTATCTTACAATGAATTAAATCATTAAACTCTCATTTCTGAAAATGAGATAGATATTGAAAATGAGTGTATTCATTCATTCATTTATAAGCCATATATTTGGTACCAACCACACATTGCAAGAACACTTTAATAGGTCATGTCACATCAGAGATAAAAACTAATCACAGAGTGTCAGTTAGTCAGCATCTAACAGCCTAGTAAAGATGACCACATACAGAACTAAAACATTCTAAGATGAGGCAAAGAGATAATTTTGGCAACTGAGGAAAATTCATGTTACAAAAACAATCTCTTGAAAATAATTGAGCAGTGAATTTAAATTATCTATGCAGCAGACACAGTTGTCTGTGTGAAATACTGGCAAGATATGCAGATGTGTCCTTTATCCAAATCATTTGGGCATTTGAACCTGCTTTGTTGCAAAGCTGTATTAGTCAGGTTACTGAATACTAATGTGTGCAACAGAGAAGCTCTGAAATCTCAGTGGCTTGATACACTAAAAGTTTATTTTTGGGCTTCCCTGGTGGCACAGTGGTTGAGAGTCTACCTGCCGATGCAGGGGACACGGGTTCGTGCCCCGGTCCGGGAGGATCCCACATGCCACGGAGCAGCTGGGCCTGTGAGCCATGGCTGCTGAGCCTGCACGTCCGGAGCCTGTGCTCCGCAACGGGAGAGGCCACAACAGTGAGAGGCCCGTGTACCGCAAAAAAAAAAAAGTTTATTTTTCACTTGTATCACAGTTGCATGTGGGTTCAACAGCTATCTCTTATCTTATACCTCTTTCAATACGGAATCTCCAACAGGAACGAATGCCCCCCCACCCCCAACAAGGTGCTGCAGCAGTGGGAGAAAAAGGATGGATGAGGCACGCCGGGTTTAACAGTCACTTCTATTCTCAGTCCATTGACCAAAAATGGTCACATGGCCCAAACTAACTGCAAGGCAGACTGGGAATAAGAGGAGAACATAGAGATGCAGGGAGCCCAGGCAGGCACCTAGGGCCAAAAGCAACACAAGTGACAGTTGGCCTATTAATTTGTGTGAATGGGGAAGAAGTTTCAAGTTTCAAGAAAAGAAACTTGACTTACTGGAAGGCATTTGTGAGACAAGTAATTCTCTGAAAACATTGGCAAAATAATTTTGAAAGTCAACAAATGGAAAAAAAGGAATAATGTCTTACTGGGAAAAACTAGTTATGAGTGGCAGTTTTCCACTTGTATTAATTCTTCCTTTGATGCTCCAGATTGTGCTGTGTCCATTAGCAGAAGAAAGATGTAACACAAAGTGCTGTTAGATAGTAACCACCTTGCTGTTACTTTTGAGATAAAATTGTCATGTATATTACTTTCATCGATGATTTCTTCTCTATGTTTTATCCCTTTGTGGCTCTTGTTATAACAGTATTCACCGGTATGTCACACTTAATTGAGTCTGGTGGTTTGCGGTTATGTGTAAGTGGTAAGAGAGATTTTATTTCTGACTCTCACATACTTGCTGAGATCAGAGAGAGACAGAGAGATATTTTGTACATAATAATGTCAAAATAATAATGTCAAAATTTATCAGCAGTGTAAAATCTGATTCTTTAATTTTACAAGCAATTGCTTCTAAAGTCATGTAGCTTGGCTTGCCTTCGCTTTCTACACAGCGCTTATGAATCTGAAATCCTGTCTAGTCTAAACCAGAAGAAAAACAGATGAAATTAAATGACAGTCAAGCCTATGATAAAGAGAGACACAGGACCCCAGCTAGAAAAAGATCATGGAGTCCAAGTTGACAACGTGACTGAGAGGGGAAGATGGACTCTGGGGCAGAGAGTATCTGAGGGTCCAAGAGAAGGTGACCTTCTGTGCAGCCCCAGAAGTTGCAGTCAAAGCCCACCACAGCTTATGCTGACATTCTTCTGGAAATCAGCTAGCCAAGTTGTTTGTTTGCTTGCTTTTGAATTTTATTGTTGATAATGGTACTTTCCAGTATCTGCCTAGGCTTCCCGGCCTTTTCAAGATGAAGGGCATTGCAAGAGCCTTACAGAATAGCATAAAATGACAATAACCAGATGACATTGCAATATGTTGCATATGTGCTTTCAAGATGTAAATGTGCTTCTCCACATGGAGTCCTCCCCACAGCACTTTAAGGTAAGAGAAATAGTTGTCACTGATTTCATAGGCACTGAAGATTAACAAGAAGCAGGGTGTTGAAAGCAGTATGACTGGTTGAGCCAGTCAAAGAATCCGAGTCAACTGACACCCTCTTTTCACTCTGGCTTACCTGCGATTTTAAAATGCGTACAAGAGAACACCAACTTTTAAATCTTGGAGTCGAAGTCTAGGCACTATTTCAAACGTATTTCTCTACCTTTGAAAACTTTTGATTATTAATGGGAGACACTAGAGTAGATTTACTAGTAAAAACTGTTTATATTTACTTGATTAAAAAAAACATCACAAAGCTATTAAAATTAATCAGCATAAATATCAGATCATAGTGTAGAAAAATGCTTATAAAAGTATGTGGAAACAGCAAGTGAAAAAAATCTGGACACAAAATTACAAGGTTACTATGTACATACCTGTGAAATAGGATGCGCATAATGAAATGGTAGGAAGAAAATAAAATTTAACACTCACTACAATTGTGTTAAAATGATGGGAGTGGGAATGATTTTTCTTTTTCCTTTCCTTTTCTGAATTGATGTAATTCCATGGCTTTATAACCTTTAAAATAACTTTTAGAATAATATAATCATTATTATTAATAAATAATAATATATAATTCTATAGTATTTTATATTAATAAATACTATGATATAGAAATTATTATTGTTATTATAGTGGGAAGCACCCAATTCCCCTTTGTGACTGATTAGAAGTATGGAAGGGCAGCTAATTTCACTGTTATTGTTGACTGTGCTTCAATGCACTCAATCAGGTCATTGGTTTTATTAAACTCATTGTATACATATGGAATTTATATGCATATATATATGTACCTATTATATACCTATTTTTCACTTTATTATTTGAATTTAGAGAAAAACATCCTCAGGATGGCATTGAGACATTTTCCTAGCTTCTCCGAGCCTTTTACTTAGAATTCAAAAGATACGGCACAAATAAGAAAACTCAGAAAAGCAGATACCATCCGTCCTGACAGGGCCCTCATTTCCCTTTTCTCCAGCACTTTTTTGTTTTCCCCAGAGGACCTGGAGAGCAAAGAGGTTTGGGATGATCTCATTAGTTCCAAGCAGTGTTCACGAAATGCTAACTGGGCAGGCCAGGAAGCACTGTGTTGAAAGTAATAAAATGCTCATTAAGTCCCCGCACCCACGGATGGCCTCCTGCTTTTGCTGATCTGGGTAATGAATTTGCATACCTAATTCAGAAATAGTGGGTTAGTTGACACTTAGTGGGGAAATAGCCAGAATTGCTTTTAGAGTGATTTCTCTGTTTGGGTTTTGGGTGGAATGAGGTGGGGGGAAGAGGTCTGCTGCATTCAGAGGAGCAATCCTGTCCTCTGGAGTGCCACATATGGAGATTGGAAACAAGAGACAATAGAAATCACAGAAATCCAGGTGCTTCATGTTCATTTTTGTTAGAAAGAAAGAAAGTGAAGAGGAAGTGAGGAAAGGAGAAAAATGAGTGAGAAAATTCCTAATGCCCGAGTGTCAGAATTTTTCAGCAATATTTCAAGATATCCTTACTTACAAGTGTTGTCTCTAAAATATCCCAGCCTGGGAAGCAGTGCTTCCTGTCACCGTGCCAATGACTTTTATTAACTAGAAAAGAGATGAAAAGATCTCAGTGTGACCATCCAGAGAGCAAAATAAGAGAAAGCAATAATTTGTTAACAAAAGAGATTTAGGCTTGAAAGAAGACACAGATTGTTGACTCCTGATTTTTATTATAATTGCAGAAATATCAACTTTGGCTGATTGATCAATCAATTAATTAATTTGTCCGTTCGTTCAAGAAACGGGGAGCATCAACTTTTTGCCAGATGTCAGACTGAGGGCTTAGAGTCTCACTACTAGAGTGTGGTCCATGAGCCAGCAGAATGGGTGTCACCTGGGAGTTTGTTAGAATAGCACAATCGCAAGCCCCAATCCAGACCTAATGCATCCAAGCCTGCATTTTATCCAAACGGCCAGGTTTTTGTGCACACCTCAAACTTTGAGGAATGCTGAGCTAGATCGGGTCCTAGCATCCAGCAAGCTCACCATCTCAGTGTTGTGGTTCCTGCCTGTTATTCAGATGCTTCTGTTATTGGCTCCCACATCTGGCACATAGGGACAACCACTTCTCAGTTTCTGAGACAAAAGTGACCATCAAGTTTCAACCTATGAGCGCTTTTTGAGCCTTGGTGTCTTCATCTGAAGACATTGCAGAAAACTCTATCCCTTCTGGTATTTCTGAGACTTACATGAACAATATTTACAAGCCACATATCTGTAGCTCTCCTTACTGAAGCGCCTCACCCCCATCTACACTTGCACATGGTAACTCTTTAGGGAACACACACCCTCACTTCCTTTTCATACTTTCTGGACCTTCAACGAACCCACTACTCATTCTAGACTTTGGGGTCAAGGTCTTTACCAGCCTAGAGCCTGAGGGCAGGGCTGTGTTGATTTTCCCTGGAAGCCAAGTTGAATTCAGGTATCTGGCTACTCATTTGGCTGAGACCTTGATCAAAGTATGGAACCTTGCTGTGCCTTTATTCCCTTAACTGCAAAGTGGTGGTATTAATAGTTATTTTTCACTGCACCACACTATTAAGTTTCCTTTGTAGCTATGCTATTATTTTTTCCTATCATCTTAATTCCATACTCAATCCAACTCTTTAATTGCTTTGTGTTTTTCCTGCATGTGAGTTTTCAGTCATTCATTCATGCAATATTTACTTATCATCTGTTGTGGGACAGGCATTGTGTTTATGCTTCATAGTTTTGTGAGTGAGCACACACATATACCTGAAAATAGTCATATGTTTATAAACCATAAACACATATGATGCAGTGTTCTTATTTAAAAGAATTTGATCACCACCAAGGGGACCTAAATACAAAAGCGATTACTTGGCATTTTAAATGACCCAAGTATATAAAAGGATTAAAAGCAACCAGCAGAGGGCAGAGCACCCTAACAAAAGGGGAACATATCCCACATTCCTATCCCTCCTCTCTCTTTGGATGGTATTGCCTGGTATTGTGCTAGCAGTGTTAGAGCGCCCTCAAGCAGCTTCTTGGGATCTTAGGAGCACCTCTAGAGAACTCCGGATCAGGGGTCATCCATGGGGGTCTTCTAACTGCTTGTCCATCACTAGAGAGCCAGTATCCTGGTTAGGGACTCAGATTCAGCACAGACTTGGATCAGAATCCTAAAATTTCCACTTACTGAAATGTAGCTTAAGGCTATTTAACCTCCTAAACTTCAGCTTCCCCCTCTGCAAAATGGGTATAGCACTACTGCATAGTTTGTTACATCAGTTATTCGGAGGCTATTAAGAGGATTAAAAGATAATATATCCAGTAAATACTCCATCAGATTATTATTATGTCAAATACTGGACTATGGAAGTCACTTTTGGGATTACCCCTTGCTGCCTTTCTCCTCGTAATGAAGAGCAGGCAAATACATTCACTCTCTTTAGTAGGCGATTGAGTGATTCGATCTTAGAAAGAAAGGAAGTAAGCAAGCAACACTGATAGATGTTCTTCTGGGTGCCAGGCTCTGTACCAGCCATTTATGGGCATCATCTCTTTTAATCCCCCCAAAAAAGCCATGAGGTTAAGTGCTATTTTCATTTTATACATGAGAAAACTGAGACTCAGAAAAGCCAGGCTACTTGGCTAAAGATACAAACTTAATACGCAGTTTGAAATATGATTCAAATCTAAGATTGTTAGATGTGAGAGTCCATGGTCTTTCCATGCACCACTCAAACTATGGCAACAGCAGAATAACCTTTCAAAAGATTGACTTCAATCATTTAATTTCATTACTCAAAGTCCTTCATCGATTAGTTGACTGGATCACTCATTCATTCATTTCTGAATATTTACTGAATATCTAATTTAAATCTACTGTATTTTTGCTAGATGTCGAAATATGAGAAATGAATACATGGTATTTGTGCTCCAGGAGCTAAATTTAGTAAGGTGAAAGATATAAACAATAGTTAGGCAGGCATGCAAAAAGGACAAAATGTATTAATAATTAAAATATTATGCTATACAGTATAAAAGAAAATATGAGTTATTGTTTTAGAGGTATAGGACAGCAATGGGGCTGGGCCATGGAGATTTCTTTTTCTAAGAGAGAAGCTGCCATGAGAAATATAGTTTGCTCCAGCTACCGCAACTTCAGGATCACCCATGATGTTCTGAGCAAAGTTACACTCTCCTCAGGCTGCTCTGGACCAGGCATTCCTGCCAAGGGCAGGACTGCTCTGGTGGGCAGTGTCTGCTCCCTACTCCCCTTGGCCTGAAGCTCTTTCTTCCCAATTCATTCTTCTCTCTCTCCTTTTACAAATGTCAGACGTGCACCATGATCTTAAGGTCCTCAAATTTCTCCTGTGCCCTCTTACCTTATTCCTCATCAACATTTCCTCAATAAATATCTTGAATTCCATCATGGTATCTGCTTCTCAGAGGGCCTGAACTGACACGGAGTGGGGCTGGCCAAATGTCTTTGGGGAAAGACAAAGAAATTCTTACAAGGAGTGCTTGAGCTTAAATTGTAGGACTTCAGAACTAATGTAAAGCCCCTTCTGCCCCACCCAGAGCAGTAAACAGTCTGTACACAATAACTCTCCCTCCTTTTCTAACTAAACTGTCAGCTTCTAGAAGTCTGAGGCTATCTATCTATCTATCTATCTATCTATCTATCTATCTATCATCTATATCCTTGGGCATATAGTGGTTGCTCAATATATGTTTCTTTAGTGAAGTGACAAATCCCAATGTCTATAACAATCACATGTCAAGCTATTCAGACTCCAGCCCTGTTCCTGAAGTCCCCTTTACCTGATTCACCTTCCCTACTCATTTTCAAGACCCACACTATGGCCACAACTCTAAAGGGCATGCCAAATGAGACCTCTCCCTTCTTTAATCCTCACAGTGTTGTGTTTGGGCCAGCTTTAGGCAATGCATTTTACTTTGTCCCCTAGCATAATTTTCAGCACACGCGTATATGCATCATACATTAGTATCTACTTCTAAGGGAAATAACCATGCCCCGAGCTCCAGCTTGGAGTGGAGAAATGGTAGGCGAGGAGGAAAGGAAGGAGACACAGCCTATATATTATGTCATCATGACCGGCTTCATCTGGCAAAGGGCATGAGCCCAGGAGAAGACCCCGACTTACCGTAATAAGCTGACCAGTGGCTGATGAAGAGGACTGACATTTAAAGCTCTACTCGGTCAAACAAGGTCAGTTATATTATTTCAATCAGGAATCTGAAAGAGGAAAAACAAAAACTTACGGAGTTGGCATCAGTGCTATTTCCACCAAAATATCAGAGGGTAGAGAATAAGTCATGTAAGGCGACAGATGTGCTAAAATTATGAGATCGCTAAATATATGAATAAGAAGAAACCATGAAAAACAAAATGTCTGTTAAATAAGAAATTTTAAGATGGCTAAGTGGATAATAATGTGGGTCCTGAAGTTAGATACTTAGGTTTAAAGTCCAGGCCTCACTCTTACCAGCTTTACGACCTCGGCAAAGTATAAGCCTCTCTACTTCAATTCCCTTGTCTAGAAAATGGAGAGAATAGCTTCCCTTCATCAGGTTCTTACTGGGATATACTAGTCAATACATCCCATCCCCAGTCCAGCTTAACTGGGTGAGGAATTAGCATGGGGAACAATTTGGGTCACTGCTAACTAGGAGAAGACAGTTTGACTCTAGGGGAAGGAAGCTGCCCTCCTCACCACCAGTCAAAAAGTCTCAAGTGGCAGCAAGAGCATTTTAATACCAAAGAGAGAATCTGTCTCAGAAAGAAGGCAATAAAAGGAGACCAAAGCCAAGTCAAGAACGGAGAGAACCAAGTCCTATGCGAAGTGTGTTTGGAATCAGCCCTCCGTGCAGACTTTTCTGATATGGGAGCCAATGTAATTTTCCTTATAGGTGAGTGGGTTGGGTTTTCTGTCTCTTGCAAGCAGCAGAGTTCTAACCAATGCAGCCAGTTTGCAGAGCTCTTTGGATCCCAAATGGTTTCCCATGGCCGGTTTTAGGGAGTATTGGACTTTCACAGTAAAGTTTTCTTATCCCTCTAGGAATTACTTCTATCCAATTTCCTCTTGAACATTTTAAATAAAATGAAATTTAAGAAATCTTGAGTAAGCCTCTGATCCTTATCTGCAAGGGTGCCTGATTAGCCCATTGACTTGTGTTGTCCCGTTCTCCCCACTGCATTAGGATTTACTACGATTTAATTCCTTACCACAGAGTTTTCCAAACCTCTGGAGACCTATCAGAATGACGTGGGGAATTTTTTAGCAGCAAACTCCTCTGCAAGATCACCTTCATGGGTGTTTAATCCATGTAGTCTCACAGAGACCCATGCTCAGAAGGGGCCTGCATTTGGTTTAATGTTCTGCTGCCACCATCTCAAACTTCTTAATAATTTTAGCCAGGGGACCCCATGTTCATTTTGCACTGAGCCCTACAACTTATGTAGTTGGTGTGGCTCCAGGGCCTCAGTTTTTTAAAAGCCCTTTAGGGGGTTCTAATGTGAACTAGAGTTGAAGACAATTGATATAGGCTAATATTTTCATTTTACAATCAAGGAAATAAGGATTTTCCAAAGGAACTGGTGTATCCAAGGCAATACTAAGCACCACGGACAGATCAATAGTAATTATAAACTGTGGCCTATGAGTCAGTGCTGAATCAGAAAGTAGACTTTCATGTATGTTTGTCAATCCTAATCTCATACCTAAAGAGAACTTACTGTATCGCACAGGGATCTCTACTCAGTGTTCTGTGGTGACCTAAATGGGAAGGAAATCCAAAAAAGAGGGGGTATATGTATACATATAGCTGATTCACTTTGCCGTACAGCAGAAACTAACACAACATTATAAAGCAACTATACTCCAATAAAATTAATTTTTAAAAAACATAAATTCACATCTTATATATAACCTTTATTAAAGAAAGAGTAAAAACTAAATAGAGGTTTTAAATTGCTAATATTAAAAGAAAAAAAGTAGACTTTCAAATCTTCTGCTCCTTTCCTTTCCAGAAACCTGGGATCAGAACTGGTGGCCTGTCCACTTTGATCCAGCCTGCTCCCCTCACCAAGTGAGTTTGGTAAATATTGGTGACTAATTATATTCTGTTTCCCACTCTCATTTACTGTAAGAAAATTATTAGAGCTGAGGCACTTCATACCATTCAACACTAAGACATGTATTATTTTAAATGATGGATTAAGGTAAAAGCAATAAATGCACCAATGATTCCAAGCATCTTGAAAAATGAAGTGCACAGAAAGAAGGTTGCATTGCAGAAACACACCCCTGTGATCCTCTCTTAATAAACACAGCTGAACGAGGACTCTGTCCACACCAGTGTCTGTTCCTCCAGGCTTGGATTTAGCCTCAAGGTAGGTCATGAAAGGTCAGGGCAAGTCATTTCAGCTTCCCCAGTGGCCGAAGTTAGTCATCTAGAGCTTTAAGGTCACAGGTGCAGCACTGAAGAGAAATCAAAACAAATAACTAACACGTCAGCTTTTGTCTTCTAAGCCTTTATTGTGTGAATTTACAGAAAGCCAGGAACAGAAAGGTTAAAAGAGGAGAGAATGCTTACTTCTCTCATAGTGCTTATCAGGGTGTGCTATAACTATTAATTTACCTCTGCTATTGTCACTAAAATGTTAGCATCTCTCAGAGTGAATTACCCTAGTGTGTGCAATTGTGGATAAAACATAGAAGGGAATCAGCAAATGCTTGTTGAATGTACGCATTCATGGATTTATATATGTATGTTATCTCTGTGTAATAAGGTTAAATATTGCTTTTGAATACTATCTAAATTTTTAACAGACTATTTTTTAGAGCAATTGTAGGTTCACAGGAAAACTGAGTAACCTTATGTCCCCTGCCCCCCACACATGCATAGCCTCCGAACTATCAACACCCCAACCAGAGTGGTACATTTTTTACAACTGATGGACCTACACTGACACATCATTATCACCCAAAGTCCACAGTTTACATAACATGAACAATATAATAATAGCAAAGAGAAAGTGTATAGCTCCAAGCCAGGCACTGTTAAAAGGCTTTACACTCACTTATCACCACAAATCTTTGCTCCTGAGTGTTTCCTTGCTATTGAATATGCAAGACAGTGAGTGTACTTTTGCTGTACTTCCTGATGATATGGGTGTTTTCTCCCACAGAGGACTGGACAAAAATAAAGTAGGAGGCAAGGAAAGAAGCTTCAGAGTATAACAGCTTGTGGCTCAAAGCCTGGCAGCTAAGTCTCAGGGAGAAGCCTTTAGTAAATCACTTAATCCAGCTATGATTTCAATAATTTAAAAGAGAATAACTTAAATAAGATTATGTATGTAAAACCTGGCCATAACCTGTCCCCTACCCCCTACTTTCCCTAGTAAAATAATAATGAAAGTCATCTTTCTTGACCAGAAATCCAGCACACCAGCTCACCAGGCCCTTCCGGACATAACTCTTAAGTTTCAATTCCAAAAAGCAGGCTGACCACTGAGCTGACCATGGGCGACCCCACTTCAGAGACGGACCTGGCTGACAGAGAAAATAAACGGAGTGAGGGGTCGTCTCAGAGGCAGTTTTATAAATCAGATCCTTGCATCCAGAGGAAAATACAGATCTTTCTCCCTCCTTCCCAAACTCTGGGAAATACGGTATATTTTCCAAAGTCAAGTGTTCACGGTTCTCTATCGCCTTAAGAAGCAGGAGGCTGGGAGGGCAGGGGCCTTGGGGGCTGCAGAGACGGCAGATCTGTGACACATTGTTCTGCTAAGAAGGTGGAAGAGGACAGAGGTGTGTGGTCCTGCAAAGCATAGGCCAAGCTGATGCCTCCCTGCCCCAGAAACTCATTTATCACCTTGATGGTTTCAGCTCATTTGCAGCCAAGTTATTGTCACCCTTAAAATAATGTGGCTTGACAGGGAAAAAATGAAATCCTTGTGAAAAGTTACATAGTCATCACACTCTGGAGTCAAAATATAGACTGCAGTATCCAAACACGGGCCCTGGGTACGGCGGGGGTGGTATTTCCTCTCTCCCGCAGGCTTTGGTTTTCGAACAGGACATTAACATTTATGTCATGTTAACGCGCACCTAGGCATGGCGTGTGGCCTCCTGCCATGGACACGGAGAAACACATACTCCAGTGCCGCCTCGGCATGACCGCCAAGGCTCGCAGTATAAATGGAGACGCGTGTTTCCTTGCCCAGAGAGTTAATAGCGGACGACGACTTAAATGTTTAGCCATCCCCCCTCCCCGCCCCCGTGCATAGACTCCAGTTAAGATGTTGGGAAAGTACTAAATCTTGCTGCGCTACCAGCAGCAACAGATGTTCATCCCCAGAACCCCAGAACTAATTAAGCCAAAGAAGTTTCAGCTTGGAACACCCCCAGACGTCGGCGCCACCCCATCTAATTAGCTGTGTGATCTTGATCAACTTTTGTTAGCCTCAGTGTCCCCGTCTGTAAAATGGGGAGACTTGAGCGTACCTGCGTGTTTATGCAAAGAGGAAAGGAGACAATATACGCACAAGATTTCGTCCTGATGTCTTGCATACAGCAGAGGAGCAGTGAAGTGGAGTTCTCCCTTCTGGTTTCTGTTTTATATTTCTTACCTTGCACAGCCTGAAAACTGCGTTCGAAGTACCTCAGTCTCAGAGAGCAAAACTAGTTTCCCAGCACGGCATGCTGGTCAGAACCTGCCAATATTACTGTAAGACTTGTTTCCTATTCTGCACAACCTGGAACCAGACCAAGCCAACAAGGAGAAGTGAGCCTCATTGGAGAGGCAAGATGGGTTAAAAGGGAGTCTCGTGGGAGCGCTGCAAGCACCTGGGGCGTGGCTCCCGCCTCTCATCTACCTCCAGAAGGCTCTCCTCTCTCCACTCGGATCTCCAAGCGATATCTGCGTAGGCTTCATCAACCCGAAATCCCTTCTTTTTTTCTGTCCTAGCTGAATTGTGGGGGTTGGTTCCAGAATCCCCTCGGATACCAAAATCCGCGGATGCTCCTCCCTTACGCGTACAGACAGCCCTCTGTATCAGCGAATGCGGAACCCGCAGATACTGAATGCATCTTTCCTGGACCAGAGCACAGCTCACCCTACCCATTAAGAAGCCCTACTTCTGTACTTTCAGCAGGCTCACTGTGGTTCTGTCACTTCAATTCGTAAAGCACTGCATTTCCACTGATTGCTTAGTTGTCTGTTCCTTGCCCCATCCTTTCCTGTTATTTCACAAGGGCAGGGCTTTGTCTTCACCTCTGGGATATCCTTTAGTACCTCTCGGGTTGCTATCATGCATCCGTTACTCAAGAAATGTTTGGGAAAATGTATTTAAATATGCCCAATGGAGATACTTCTACAAAATCACAGTGTAGTTGGTTCCATGTAGTGTCTGTTCGTGTGAGCGTGTATGTGTTACAGTGACATCCTCAAAATATGAGGATGTGGTTATATGTGTATGTCTTCAATACTGAATAGTTTAAAATATAACTAAATCTTTTAATAAGCTGTTCCACGACCAATACATATATTGTGATAATATGCTTACAAATCTTTCCCTATATGTTTCAATTACAAACAACAAAGTAAAAAAGAGAAAGCAATAAATGAAACCTGGATTTCATTCAATGAACAAATATTTTTGGAAAAACAAATAAAGTACTTAATACAAAAATGAGAAGTAGAAATAAAGATATGTTATTTAGAGGCACGTAGGTATTACAGAGGCAGAGTGGGTGAGAGGATGAAACTAGAAGCGAGGGAATTTAGGCTATCATTTGTAAATAAATAAGAAGAATAAACTTACAAAATTATTTGCTTAAACCATGTACACATATTTTTTTTAATTAAATATTTTACTTTGAGTATATCAAACATGTAGGAAATGACTCAAACCCCCGTTACAACTTGAATTTTCACAAAGCAAGCATGACAAAATAACCACTAGTCAGATGAAGAAATACTTATTGACACCCAAAGACCCCCTTCTTTCTCTCAGTTAGTTACTAATTCTTCCTTCCAAAATACAATTTCTGACTTTTAATACCAGAGATTAGTTGACCTGGTGTCTAAATATAAATGAAATCATACACTATTTAGCTTTTTTTTTCAACATTATGTATGTGAGCTTCATTTATTTTTACTGGTGTATAGAATTTCATTACATGAATATGCCAAAATTAATTCATCCAATCTACTGTGGTTAGACACTAGGGTTGTGTCCAGTCTGGAGACTGTATAAATAACACTGCTATGAACAGTCTTGAACATGTTTTTTTTTTGTGTATATAAGCAAGTATTTCTGTTGGCAATTGAAATTGTGGGGTCATAGGGTGTGCCTATAGTGGGAATTAAAAGACGTGGAATTCATATACGTGGAACACAAATTCCCATTATAAAGAGAGATTTTAATCCATTTCTTTTAGTACATGATAGGGAAAGCAGTCAAATCCAATAAGCATACTGAAGATTTACATGACACAACTAGCAAATTTGATCATGATTTATCTATTTCTCCTTTTTGTTTTGCTAATTTTTGCTTTACACATTATGAAGCTATGCTATTAGCATACAAATTTAGAACTATGACTTTCTGATGGATTAATCTCTTAAATATAAAATGCCCCACTTTTTTCTTGCTAAAGACCATCCTTGAGCAATTTTTTCAACAAAGATCTGTGGATAATTATTCTCTGTTATTTGTACATCTAAACATGATTTTATTTTACCTTCATTCTTGAAGGAATTTAGAATCATAGCTCGGTAGTTATTTACCCTGATTACTTGGTTCATATTAATTCACATCTTCAGGTAACTATCGCTGCTCCTGGGCAGTCTATTGTCAATCTGAATTTACTCCTCTGTAGACAATTTATGAGTCTATTCTCTTAGGTTATGTTCCATATTCCCCCGCTATTTTTGTTGTTCTACAGTCTAATACGATGCATTCAAATATATATTTCTAAAAAATTATTTCTTTTCATACGTGACAAAACTTTTCACTGCATGGACTTAAAATTTGTCTCTTTTCAAACCATCTAGTAGATGTGTGATAGAGCTTCTCAAAGTATATCACATGTTCTTGAATTCTTTTTACTATTTTTCATCTTCTTATGATCTGTGTTACATTTATGTGTTCAGATCTAGTGTGAAATACATTCATTCTACCATCAGCTATGTCTTTCTCAGGTTTATCTAACCCTCTTTTTAATATTTCACTAGGTATGTTTCCCATTTGCAAGGCTGTCAATTGCCTTTTTCCCAAATGTACCAATATATACTTGACAGTTTCCTTGAATCATTCTAAAGAAAACTTTCTTATCCTTTAGCAAATTAATGTTTTATGCTTAAACACACATAAACATGAATAAAATGTAACACAAATTTGAATAAAAATGATAAATTATCATTTACACACACTATGTTGATCAAAAAGTAGATTACCAATACCCAGAAGTCTTTTTTTTTTTTTTTTTTTTTTTTTTTTTTTTTGCGGTACGCAGTTCTCTCACCGCTGTGGCCTCTCCCATTGCGGAGCACAGGCTCCAGACGCGCAGGCTCAGCGGCCACGGCTCACGGGCCCAGCCGCTCCGCGGCATGCGGGATCCTCCCGGACCGGTGCACGAACCCGTGTCCCCTGCATTGGCAGGAGGACTCTCAACCACTGCGCCACCAGAGAAACCCCCCTAGAAGTCTTTTTCTCATCCCTTCCCAGTTGGATTTTCCCCCTGTTGATTTAACACCTAATGTAAATTTCATTCTAATAAATTCTTGCTTTTCCTTTGTGGAATATATATATATATAGATAGATAGATATATAGATATATATATATATATAAAATCTATGTAATATACAATATCTTAAATAATATATTGTTATATTATCTAGAATTATTAAACTTTATATGTTTTGTAATCTCTCATCCTTTGTGTCTAAATATATTTTCTTTGATATAAGAGGTTCAATCAACTTTTTTGTTTCATATTTACATGGCAAATGTTTTTTTCATATTTTGAATTCAAACCTTTTTATTTCTGCATATTCTGCATGTCGCCCCTAAATAACATAAAAGTGGATTTTGTTTTTAATCTACAATGAGAATTTCACCCTTAACTAGATAGTCGAGATCTTGCACATTTTTTGTGGTCACTCTTTTACCTGGATTTATATTGATTATTTCATTATGTATTTTCTTTCTGTCCCATTTTTTCTTATTCTCATTTCTTTCTTGCCATCTTCTGGATTGATTGACATTTTATTTCTTCCTTTTTCTCCCTCCATTCTTCCCCTCTACTTTTTTGGAAATAGTATACTCTATGTATGGTATTTTAGTGGTTAGTGGAATTATTTGACCAGGTATGCAATTGTATACAATTCTGGGTTGACAAGTATTATTTTTTTCTGCATTTTCAAAAACTATTCTAGTCTTCTGTCTTTAATTATTGCTGTTAACACGTCTATCAACTCTCTCCCAGTCATCCTTTTGTAGTCTCTTTTCCTCTGGCTGCTTTAAGATCTCTTTTTCACGGTGTTTAAAGGTTTCTAGGTGAGGATTCCCTTCCATTTTTCCTGCTTGGTGTTAATTGTACTTTTGGGGATCTAAAGACTGGTGTTTTTAAATAATTTTATGATGTTTTCAGCCTCTACCATTTTGACTGTTACCTCTTTCCTGTTCTCGTCATCATGTCCTTCAATAACCTTGATAAGAACAAGTTAAAACTTCTTATGTTATTCCTCTTAGTCTCATCTTCTCTTCTTAATTTTCATCTCTCTCTTTCTCTCTCTCTTTGTTCTTTGAGAGACATTGTAGGTAATTTCTTTACCTCCATATTCCACTTTAATATTTCTCTCTTCAACTGTATGTAATATTTTCTTTTTATTATTTTTAATCGTGGTAAAAATATATAACATAAAACTTACCATCTTAACCATTTTTAAGTGCACAGTTCACTAATGTTAAGTGCATTCACATTGTTGCACAACTACTCTGCAGAACTGTTTTCCTTGCAAAACTGAAACCTTGTACACATTAAACAACTCCCCATTCCTCCCTCCCCCTATTCCTAGCAACAATCATTCTACTTTCTATCTCTATGAACTTGACAACTCTTAGTAACCCCTGTAAGTGGAATCATATAGTATTTGTCTTCTTGTGACTGTCTTCTTTCACTTAGTATAATGTCCTCCAGATTCAACCATATTGTATAATGTGTCAGAATGTCCTTCCTTTTTAAGGCTGAATAATATGCCATTGTATGGACAGAACATGTTTTGTTTATCAATTCATTCATCAGTGGACTCTTGGGTTGCTTCTATGTTTTAGCTCTTGTGAATAATGCTGCTGTGAAAGTGGTGTGCAATTTATCTCTTCTGTAATCTGTGTTTTCTGGAGGGAGCAGGTATTTACTCCATTTAAAAAAAAAAAATTTGAACTGTGACTTTTAAAAATTGAGGAATAAACAAGACCAAAAGACAACCCTCAGAATGGGAGAAAATATTTGCAAATGAAGCAACTGACAAAGGATTAATCTCCAAAATTTACAAGCAACTCATGCAGCTCAATAACAAAAACACAAACAACCCAATCCAAAAATGGGCAGAAGACCTAAATAGACATTTCTCCAAAGAAGATATATAGACTGCCAACAAACACATGAAAGAATGCTCAACATCATTAATCACTAGAGAAATGCAAATCAAAACTCCAATGAGATATCATCTCACATGGGTCAGAATGACCATCATCAAAAAATCTAGAAACAATAAATGCTGGAGAGGGTGTGGAGAAAAGGGAACACTCTTGCACTGTTGGTCGGAATGTGAATTGGTACAGCCACTATGGAGAACAGTATGGAGGTTCCTTAAAAAACTACAAATAGAACTACCATATGACCCAGCAATCCCACTACTGGGCATATACCCTGAGAAAGCCATAATTCAAAAAGAGTCATGTACAAAAATGTTCATTGCAGCTCTATTTACAATAACCATGAGATGGAAACAATCTAAGTGTCCGTCATCGGATGAAAGGATAAAGAAGATGTGGCACATATATACAATGGAATATTACTCAGCCATAAAAAGGAACAAAATTGAGCTATTTGTGATGAGGTGGATGGACCTAGAGTCTGTCATACAGAGTGAAGTAAGTCAGAAAGAGAAAGACAAATATCGTATGCTAACACATATATATGGAATTTAAGGAAAAAAAATGTCATGAAGAACCTAGAGGTAAGACAGGAATAAAGACACAGACCTACTAGAGAATGGACTTGAGGATATGGGGAGGGGGAAGGGTAAGCTGTGACAAAGCAAGAGAGTGGCATGGACATATATACACTACCAAACGTAAAATAGATAGCTAGTGGGAAGCAGCCGCATAGCAGAGGGAGATCAGCTCCGTGCTTTGTGACCACCTCGAGGAGTGGGATAGAGAGGGTGGGAGGGAGGGAGATGCAAGAGGGAAGAGAGATGGGAACATATGTATATATATAACTGATTCACTTTGTTATAAAGCAGAAACTAACACACCATTGTAAAGCAATTATACTCCAATAAAGATGTTAAAAAAAAAAAGATTGCTGTAGTGGTGCCATCTTAGCAATATTAAGTCCTCTGATCACATGAACATGGAATGTCTTTCCATTTATTTAATTTTCTTTAATTTCTTTCAACAATATTTTGTAGTTTTTGAGAGAAGTTTTTCATGTCTTTTGTTAATTTTTTCCTAAGTATTTTATCCTTTTGGATGTTACAATAAATGGATTTGTTTTAAAAAATAAAAAAATAAAAAATTGAGGCATAATTGACATATAACGTTACATTAGTTTCAGATGTACAGTATGTTGTAATCTCTTCTTAATCTATACATTGAGCTTTCAATTTCAATTATTACATTTTCATTTATACATTTTATTTCACTCAATTTTAAAACTTCTTTATTATAATAACAATAAACCTGCCTTGTCTATGTTGTCAAGCTTCTCTTTTATTTCTTTAAACATATTAAGCAAGGTTAATTTATATGTTGTTTTAATAATTGAAGTATCTGAAGTATTTGTAAGTGAAATTCTGTTTTCTGAGACCCCTCCCCTGACCCCTGGCTGCGATTTAGCTTGGCTCGCTTATTTGCATGTTTTGTGATTTTTAAAAATTTTTTTGGAAGTTGCCAATTTTACTTTGATCTTTACCTGGGGTACAATTTGAGGCTGGAATTGAAATCATATGTCTCTAGAGATAATTTTTTTTTGCTTCTCCCAGAAACTTCTGAACATGATCATGTCATTACACTTTAAATTCTCCATTTGAAGTTTAGATATGTAGATAGCATGAATTCTCACCCTTAACCCAAGAGTTATCTATCTTGTAGTCATTAATTTACAGGGTATTAAATAAGGCAAATTTCTCATTCAAACTTTCCATGTGTGGTGATGAACGTGCTCATATACTTTTTGATTTAGGCTGATAGCTCAGCCTCTGTGGAATTTTTTCTCTACTCATGCCTCTCTCTTTCAGCAATTGTCTCAACCTTGTTTTCTTGTGTTCAGTCTGTATCAAGCTATCTGTAAGGAGTTCAGGGCTCTTGCAGGCTCTGTACAGGTGTGGTTTTTAGCTCTTATACACCACTATGGATTTTGCTCTCATTTGTACAAATGGCGATGTATATGTTTAATATAGTAATAAAACATTAGTGAGCGATTTTGAAAAGTAAGTCATTCATATGCTTATGCTGTCATTGTTAACTGGAAGGCAATATTCTTTCTTTATCCTCAAACACTGTTGATCTCTTCCTGTCTATCTGACTTTAAAGTCTGTGCTTACTCACTCTTACCACACAAAGGTATGAATATTATTGTTCCACATCTTTTACTGACAAAATTGTTTTAAAATTTAATATTTCATGATTTGGTATAGGTCATTAAGCCCATAGCACTGATCACCTCTTGTATCTTGAAATTATTTTTCAAGAATAAAATTCTTTCTAGCAAAGCTCTCTATTATTTTCTATAAATGTCTTCAAGGCATATTTCAATTGCGTTACATAGGATCACAAATTTTTAATGCTCCTTTATAATTTATCAGAAAAATTAGTAAATAATGTTCACACTTAATTATCTTACATTTGAGCCATGTAAATTTTAAATGGTATCCTTAAATTTACCTTGGAATAAACTTTCTCAAAGGTAGTCTGGAAATGTACATTAAGATCTCTTAAAAAGTTTATACTATACAACCCTATGAATTTGCTTATATTATTTTATCCCAGAGAACTATCGTGAATTGAATTTTTGTTTACAAAGATATGAAGACTATTCATTATAACATTTTATATATATGAAAAAAATAAGACAACATTACTGGCTGAAGTACAGAATTAATTGTGTAATTATTATTAAAAATAAATTATGGTATATCTGTATGATAAAATATTCAGGCATTAAAGATGATGTCCAAGAATATTTAACTTTGAAAAAATGCTTATGATATGTAAAGTGATAAACACAGAAAACAAAAAAATATATAGACTTGTAGACTACTATACCAGTTCATTCTCTGTATCTGTCTATCTATCTATCTATTCATCTAATCTATTGATTTATCTATATATCTGAGACAAAACCAGGAAGAAAAAGAGATAAACCAAAAAGTTAATTCTAATTGTTCTACATGGTATAATTCCGGTATTTTTCTTTGTATTCCCTTTATTTTTCGTATTTTCTATAATGAATATAACACTGAATTATGGAGAAAGGTAAATGTCTATTATCATCAGATAGCTATGTTCAAAACTGAGAAATGATAGAGTTAGGAGAGGGAGAATGAAAGGGAAGGAGAAAAAGGAGAAAGAAGGCAGGGAGGGAGGAAGGAACATGAAAGGCTCTCTATCTTGGAATTTTTCATTTCATTTTTCGATATATAAAGTAAATGCAAAACTGAAAGTCACTGATCAAGAAGGATCTGGTGTTGATCACTGCAGGCACTTAAAACTCATCAGCTCAGAGTCTGCTAACATTTAGGAAAGCAAACAGCCAACCAGGGGTTCCAAATAAAAGCACAGGGCAGAAGTCAGCAAAGATCATTATAGCAATCTTCAAAGGCCAGCTCAGACCACACATTTGGGTTGCAGCTCACATGGTCACCATTCAAGAATTCAGAGGAGGAACAAGAAGGGGCTGGAATTGGGGTGGGGGAGGGGTGGAAGAGCTGTTTCCTGTGCCAAAACCCTGTAAGCACATAAAGAAGTTACGTGATGTCACATTTGAAAGAGACTGAAGTAAACATTCCTGAGTTACAGTGAGCAGTGTCAATATATTTCTGGTATTTGGAATGAGTGATTTATTTTCTCCTTTGCCATTGACAAGTTATGTATACCACTAATACACAGTTCTTGGCATAAAATTTTGATCACCAGAAAGAGAATCTGCTCAGGCTGCATAAGTGAAGCATGCTTTATTGTAAGGGTGCTACTGATGCATCTCACAAGTCAAAGCCAACCTCAGTTTTCCAAGGGCTAAGTTGTTACTTGTGTCTCTCCTTCTAGTCCTCTATTTTCCTGCCTTGGTCTGCAACTGGCTTTCTCTGTTTCACTCACAGTTTTTCTCCCAAAGTCCTCTCTGAGCCTTCAACTTGCCATATCACTGGCACTTGACCCAACTCTATATGACTTCTTAGTTCGAGTCCACAATTCTCATTAACTCGCTCTCTTTATGTCATCATTCTTAATTCTTTGGAGAAAATTGAATTGGCCAGGTTGAGCCAATGAAGCCCATGGTACAGTTAACAGCAATATAAGCTGTATGTGTATTTAGGGTGATCCCTCCTGAGAGATGTGGGTGAAGTTGTCTCAGTACTAGAATTAGCAATTTACATGACTGCTGCATGCACTTCTTAGGGAAAAAAAGCCATGATTGCTTTACTAAACACTGGTGTTTGACCATAAGGTATCAAACACTAAGAAAGGATTAGAAAGGGAAATATTTATTAAGCATCAGAACATATACATATGGCAGCCCACTTAATTACGTGAGATATTCTTCTAACAGCAGTTAGTAATTATTGAGCACTTACTACTGAGAACCAGATGCTTTCCTATATGTTGTGTCTTTTCATCCCCATACAAATGTTGCAGAGTTAGCATTACCGACATGTTACAAATGAGGAAAGTTAACAAGGATTCTGTTCACCAATTCTGATTGGGGGGTGGTGGTGAGGGTGTTTCCCACACCACTGGGCAATTCTCTGACACCAGCTGGGTGCCTTACAATCCAACTCAATTCTAACACTATATACCTGGAAAGGGAGGGTCAGATCACACAGATTAAGGGCTAAATCCCACAAGACTGTTTCTTACACATACTTCAGATGCATTTGCAAGAGCAGGTTGTCACCTCTGCTTCTGGCAGACATGCAATAGATTAGAGGTTCCAATGACCCCCCTCCTTGGGTTCAATTAATTTTCTAGAGTGGCTCACGGAACTCAAAGAAACATTTTACTTACTAGATCACTGGTTTATTATGAAAGATAAAACTCAGGAACAGTCAGATGGAAGAGACACATAGGGCAGTGTATGGAAAAAGGGCACAGCTCTCTTCAAGCTGGCCAATCTCCCTAAATCTTCATGCATTGGCCAACCCAGAAGCTCTCTGAACACTGTCTTTTGGGTTTTTTATGGAAGTATCATTACATAGGCAGGATTGATTAAGTCATTGGCCATTGGCCATCAATTCAACCTTCATCTCCTCACATCTCCCTAGAGGTCAGGGGTGTGGGACTGAAAGTTCTGATCTTCTGATATGGTTGTTTCCCCTGGCAACCAGCTCCCAACTTCAGTTGCTTTCCAAAAAGTCATTTCATTAACATAACAAAAGACACCTTTATTGCTCTCATGCCTTAAATTTCAAGGGTTTTAGGAGCTCTGAACCAGAAAGGAGAACAAAAGACCAAACATATATTTCTTACTATAAACCACACTACCACAGTTAATCTTTGGGATTTTGAGTAATTTGCCCAAGGATACACAATTGGAATGAAGTTTCAAGAAAACCCACACCTGTCTGACTGCATTAGGTAATGCTTCTCTTAAAACCTCAGTTTAGCCTAGAGTCGACCAGTGATTCACTGTAGGATCTGGCATAAGTCACACTCGTCAGGCCTCATATTTCTTATGTATGAAGTAAGAATATTCTTCATGATATCTCTAGGGTCTCTCTCAGTTTTGACTTTTATTAAGTTTTGATAATATTTTACTTATTATTTGGTTTTATTCTATTTATAATCTTTGTTGACATCCTTTGATTTTAGTAGTAATTCTGAGTATAAGCATAACAAATAAATATTGATAATAAAAGGAAAGGTGATCTTAATTAAAATGATTAAAATGCAGTTCTGAATTCAACATTAATCTCTCAAGGTTTTTAGATATATGACATCATAGCTAGAACATATCACAGATTACTTCAATAAAATTTAGCAAACATGAAGAGTGCCTCTGTTTTTCATGGTCAGCAACTGAAAGGGACACTAAGAAGAATTAGGTGTAAAATGCTTTATTGAGCAAGTGTTTCATGGACTTCTAGGTAAAAAACATTTGAAAAGATGCAACTCTAGAAAGTTGAAACAATGAGATCACTTAAGAGTTAGAGGATTTGGGAAATCTTCCTGAAAAAAAAGAGCATTTGAGATATGTACTGAGCACAATAACCAAGAATAATTATTAATCTGAATCAAAAGTATTCACTCTAATCTTTAAACAAGACTAGCTGAACATTTTAACTTGATTTGAAATAATTTGGTTTTCCCTTTACATTTTTTCTATTAGCCCAATTTCCACAAGACAGCAGAGTACTTATAAACACCAGCACCGAGAGACAAAATGTATAGAATTCTGACTCCAGAAGCCAAACCAAGCTAGCTCCTTGGGGGTGAGCACATTCAGAACCTGAGTGCAGCTGTAAGGTTTTTTCCCTTGACTTGTGTGGCATGGAGCTGAGTGTAAAGGATGGGAAGTGATGTGGAACCGGAATTCAGAATGATCCAGGTCCCACTGCAATAAAAGTCTGCCTGAGAAGCAGCTGAGTACATAAAAGCTCATAAAGAAAACCAAAACAATGATATTCCCCATTGTGACTGTTTAGTCTTTCTGTAGAGACTCATGGGGTCCTGGCTATTATCTATTTTTAATATCACTTGACCTGAAAATTTATGCTACCATCTGGAAAAAGAGAGAAGTTTTTCCTTAATGTGAATATGGGTGAAGAAAAAAAGATGAGGGAAGAGTTACAGAATGTTGTCTTTTAAATCAACAGACGTCACTCATTTCTTGACATTTTACAGATAACTGAACACATTAGATATTCCAACAAATTGATCAATCATTCTGTGTATATCCACTGTACTCCTTACCTGGTGCCACTAAATTCTCAAATGTGAAAGTGTGAAATCTAAGATTTCATTTCATATAAATGATTTTTTTTCCTTTAAAGGAGAAATGTGGCTGCTCTTTGAAGAGGTGTTGCTAATTGTTTCATTCATTTGCTTATAATTTATCACTATTCTCTCCCTTTAGTTTGAAAGAATTGGATAATTGTGTGTTTCCTCAGAGACTTGAACTTGAGGTAATCTTCATAATTCAATCATTTGATCAAGAGTCCCAGTGTAGGAGCCTAATATATGCTGGGAACTCTGCTAGATGCCTGACATATGGACACAAATAGGCTCTTATCTCTTATCAATATCATCAGGGATCTCAGAGCCAGAAAGTCAAAGAAATAATTTAGAATGCAGAGTTGTGTGTGCACATGCAGGGTACAGAGCATACATTTGGTTCAGAGGTAATACAGAGCAGTGAGAGATGAAGTGTCCTCCAGGGAAGGATGGAGGACAGATCATAGACAGCACACAGTGATCAGAGTTCTCTTGTAGTAAATGCAGGAATAGTGCAGAAGTTGTAAGTATGAACAGTAATTTGTCAAGTGAACAAGGGAGAAAGGTCATGACAACTCTAATTACCAAAACCGGAAGTTCCTTCTTATGTTTCAATTAAGTAGACCATTTAAACTCCACAGAAGTCACAATGTAATGTAGAAGTTTCAATTAGCCATTGAAGCTGGCTTTCACTGAAAACGGCTATGCCCGGTTGTTTCCCTGTGTCAAGTCGGGCAGAGTCTACCCCTCTTCTGATGTTCCCTTCATGTGGAAGGAGTTACCTTAATACAACCCTCCTCTCTTCTCTAAACCTCTAAGAAGAAGTGACTACCTAACTGGTGATTTTAGAATGAGAAACTAGGTATGTGTGGCCCATCCCTTTCAACCAAGAGGACTTTTTGTTTTGTTTGTTTTGTTTTTGAAGATTTTATTGAAGTATTGCAAAAAGAAAATTGAATTACTCATAAACTCAATACTCAATAAACTCAATACTCAATTACTCATAAACTCAATTAATTTTCAAAAACGGAACACACCCATGTAAAACAAGATCCCTGCCTTCTCTTTCAGTCACTGCAGACCCCAGAGTACCCATTAACCTGACTTCTAATACTGTAGATTAGTTTGGTCTGGTTTTCAATAAGGGCTTGAAAGAGCATGGACTCATATAGTATATACTCTGTTGGGTCTGGCTTCTTTCATCATGTTTGTGAGATTCATTCATATTGTCCAGTGTAATTTTTTATGTTCATTTTCATCACTGTATAGCATTCCATTGTGTGACTATTCCCCAGTTTACTTTTCCTGTGCATTTTACTCTTGATGGCATTTGAACTTTTAACAAAATTTTTAAAAGTTTTTTAACATTCATTCATTTCTTTATTCTTTCTCTTACGCTAGCATAGGATGCTGTTTAAGAGCATGAATTTCAGAGCCAGACAGAGTGGGTCTGAATCCTGCCTCTGCCATTTACTTAAAGCTATGATTTTGATAACTTTTAAAACTTCTATGTATTTTATTACTTCACAGGTAACTTTGAGATAATAATATTTATATCTGACAATTGTTGTAAGAATTAAATAAACTAATACTTTAATGTACTTAGGACTGTGCTTAATATATTGTAAATACTACATGCATTTTGATTTGATAAGCTGTTTATTAAGCATCAAAAGGAGACTAACGTTGGGCTAAGTGCTGCCAAAGACACACAAAAGAACATGGTAGAAACTCTGCACTTAAAGGAATTTATTATATTTAAAAATTACAAAACTTTTCAGTAGTAGACAAATGCTCATACTCTTAGCTACCCAAAGAAAGTGATTTCTTTCAAACACATTTGCTCCACTCTTGGCCACCGCATGTGTTCAGGGGCTACTGGAAAGAACAGATTGTGGAGCTCCCTACTATGCAGTTAGAACTGGTTACCCAGCTTCCTCAATGTAGAGCTAACATCCACGGCTCACATTCCAGTAATAGCAGACATCTACTCCTCCTAGGTTTTCCAGCATCTGACCTCATCCACATGATGCCTGTAGAACCCTCAGCCTGGTCAAAGTCCTTGGTGCTCCTTTGAACTCACGACCAATGACCAGCAAACTCTCCAATATCTTCAATCATCTCTCAAACATTCACTGAACTTGAGTGCCCCCTGACATCACCACTATGGTCATAACAAGTTCCCTTATTCCAGCTGCCCCAAGAAGAAGTTCCATAAGGAAAATGGAATATCTCTAACCACCAGGATGAAGTCCTCTCCCTTCAGTAAAATCTACTTATTCTCTAACACCCCAGGAAACACTTCAAGAAACACAGGTGATCTCCTTGCTCTCCCTTTTCCTTTCAAATTATATCTCCTCCATGTTCCTTTAAAAAACCCCAAGACTTTTGGATGCTTGTGACACCAGTTTTTTTTTAAATTTTTATTTTATATTGGAGCATAGTTGATTAACAATGTTGTGTTAGTTTCAGGTGTACAGCAAAGTGATTCAGTTATACGTATACATGTATCTATTCTTTTTCAAATTGTTTTCCCATTTAGATTATTACAGATTATTGAGCAGCATTCCCTGTGCTATATCCTAGGCTCTTGTTGGTTATCTATTTTAAATATAGCAGTGTGTATATGTCAATCCAAACTCCAATGAAATTTTTAAAAGATAACATTTACATGGTTTGTTTTTTGTATGTAGAGATACAATTGACTTTTTTTTTACATCTTTATTGAAATATAATTGCTTTACATTATTCTTTTAGTTTCTACTGTACAACAAAGTAAATTAGTTGTATGTATGCATATATCCCCATATGCCTTCCCTCTTTCTTCTCCCTCCCACCCTCCCTATCCCACCCCTCTAGGTGGTCACAAAGCACTGAGCTGATCTCCCTATGCTATGCAGCTGCTTACCACTAACTATCTATTTTACATTTGGTAGTGTATATATGTCAGTGCTACTCTCTCACTTCCTCCCAGCTTCCCATTCCCCCTCACCATGTCCTCAAGTCCATTCTCTATGTCTGTGTCTGCATCTTTATTCCTGTCCTGCCCCTAGGTTCATCAGAACCATTTTTTTAAATTCCATATATATGTATTAGCATACAGTATTTGTTTTTCTCTTTCTGACTTACTTCACTCTGTATGACAGACTCTAGGTCCATCCACCTCACCATAAATAACTCAATTTCGTTTCCTTTTATGTCTGAATAATAGTCCACTGTATATATGTGCCACATCTTCTTTACCCATTCAATTCATCTGTCAGTGGACACTTAGGTTGCTTCCATGTCCTGGCAATTGTAAATAGTGCTGCAATGAACATTGTGATATATGACTCTTTTTGAATAATGGTTTTCTCAAGGTATATGCCCAGTAGTGAAATTGCTGGGTCATATGGCAGTTCTATTTTTAGTTTTTTAAAGAAGGAACATCCATACTGTTCTCCATAGTGGCTGTAGCAATTTACATTCCCACCAACAATGCAAGATGGTTCCCTTTTCTCCACATCCTCTCTAGCATTTATTGTTTGTAGATTTTTTGATGATGGCTATTCTGACCAGTGTGAGGTGATACCTCACTGTGGTTTTGATTTTCATTTCTCTAATGATTAGTGATGTTGAGCATCCTTTCATGTGTTTGTTGACAATCTGTATGTCTTCTTTGGAGAAATGTCTATTTGGGTCTTCTGCCCATTTTTCATTTGGGTTGTTTTTTTTGATATTGAGCTGCATGAGCTGCTTGTACATTTTGCAGATTAATCCTTTGTCAGTTGCTTCACTTGCAAATGTTTTCTCCCATTCTGAGTGCTGTGACACCAGATTTTAACATTCACTTCCTTTTACCATTGTTACCCTCTAAGGATCCCCATCTACTCCTCATGTTTATTGTTTATTGTAGCACACAACTCACTGTACTCTTTTTCACTCTTTTCTTAGTGACTTCTTCATTTACATAGATGACCCCACACCAATGTCTCCCCATGCCACTACCACTCATTTTCATGGTTACAATAATCACACCATCTCTGAAATATAAAATCCAAGCACACTACCCCATGACTACCACTTACCATCATTCCCGATTTGCTTCTCCTATGATCCATCTTCTATCTCCACCTCTCTTTCACTTCCCTCTTTGCCCCTGGATTCCATTGTCTGTCTTATAATTATTATTTATAATTTTAGGTATAAACATATTGCTTTTCCCTCTTGCTTTTCCTTTCCTCCTGAAAAAAATTTGAATTCTGGGTAAAGAAAAAAATGTTTATTCTTCTTCATGCACCTAAGTAGTGGATGATTGCTGAAGAAAATGACAAAATCATGCTGATTGGTCTTATATTCCATTAATAATCAAAATTATGAAATTCTCAATATTGCTCCAAAAACCTAAAATATCCCAAGTATATTTGCTTTCTCAGTCTTCAAGAAATTATTATTTCATAGTTCCTTTCTTTTCTCAAAACTCCTACATGCATTTCTGTCCTCATTCTTACCTGATAATCTTGCCTCTTCCTTATTGATACAAGGAGGAACTCCTTCATTTAGTCTCCAGCAAAGTCATTATTTCTGTCCTCCCTTGCTATAGAAAGAGTCCCTGTTTCTATCAAAGGCCAATGGACCCATTTTTCCTCTGGATCTCATCTCTTTTCTCCTTCTCCTTCTCTTTTTCTTATTCTCTCTTTATCTCCTGCATCATGTTTTGTCATTTCTTTTGGTTCATCTCTATGAGCAAATAAACATGATTTAGTATGTTATATGCTAACATACACATCCTCCTCCCAATATGACCCCATATTTCTGTAAAATTTCATCCCCAAACTTCTGCAAATCAGTCTCTGGTAGCTGTTTCCATAACCACAACATACAATATTTCCACAATCTCCACTTCTATTTTCACCAGTTGAACAAATTATTCTTGCCTAGGTGACCCCCAGTGTCAAGTCCAATGGTCTCCACTTCATTATTATTGAATTTGATGCCTCATCAATTGTTAATATATTTGATGACACCATCTTCATTTTACTTCTCTTGGATTTTATGACACTTCACTATCCTAGTTTTACTAATTCACTTTCCTCTTTTAAGCTTCATTTGATGGAACTCTACATGTTGCCTTCTCTTTTCTCTGGCCTGTATTCTACATAAGTTATCTCAACCACTCCTGTGCCATTAAATAGCATCTATAGGATAAATACCTATCCCTACCTCTTCTGTAAACTTCACCCTTATAAGCTTTACTTCCTTTTTTTAATTTCCATTTAGATGCCTAATAATTTCAAACTCACCATGATCAAAGGGAAAACATGATATTTTTTTTTCCTTTAAATCTGCTGATTCCTCAAACTTTCTCATCTGATTCAATGGCTGCAGGAGCTCCATATTTTTCAAGCCAAAAGTCTGGGAGTTAGATTTGATTCCTCTCTTTCCAAGTACAATATCAGCAAGTCTTGTCAAATTTACTACTTCAAAACATATCCCAGTCCATGAAGTCATCACTATCTCTACTAATAACAGTAATTTTCTGTCCATCATTATCTCTTACCTGACTACTAAAATAATGTTCTAACTCATGTCTTATCTTTTCTCACACCCCCTTACATTTTATTCCTGAGACAGTGAGCAAAATTATACTTTACATATTTAAAGGTAAATTTAATATTCCCCTACTAAAACTTTCCCATGAATCCCTACTTTATTCTAACTCACAACACCTTGTATTATCTGAGTTCTGCCTACTTCATCTTATTTCATAACATTATTCTCTAATACTCCAGTGTGAACTAAATTGTCTTCTCTCTGTTTTATCTGGAATTCTAAACTCACTCATTCCTTAGAACCTTTACCTTATGATCGCATTCACACCCCTGTACAGAAATGATATGGATTGAAAGATTTTACATTTTCTTTCCTCTTAAAACATTTAAGTTTAAAGTTTTTTATGCATACACATACAAGCATGTATAGTTTAATATAAATAAATAAATGAGATTATATCATAGGTGTCGAGTTCTTTCTAGATGTTTGTTTTCTTGCATCTTACTGCCCTATCAGAAAGTTTGGGCAATGTGATTAATTGATAACAAAAGTAGCACAATTCTTCATTCTTCTCTGTATCCACACTTTTTTCAGTATGTCTTTGCAGCATCTCTCTTCACTAGATGGAATTTGTTTCCTATGCTTTGAATTTGGGTTGGCCTTGTGACTTACTTTGACTAACAGAATATGGCAGAAGTGATGGTATACAAATTCTACTTATGTCTCAAGAGACTGTACTTCCTTTTGCTCTCTTGGTCTCATGTGGCTGCCATATGAAAAGCCTGAGGTAATCTAATGGACAGAGAGAGACCACATGGAAAAGAATCACCCTAGACCAGTTATCCTGGACCATCTAGAACCAGCTGACACACCTGTTGACCTCAGATACATGAATGAGCTCACTTGAGATCAGCCTAGCCCAGGATATGCCTGAAGAACCAGCTAATCTATGAACTCATGAGCAATAGTAAATATTTATTGTTTTAAGGCATTAGTTTTTGAGATCATTTATAATACACTATTATTGTGACGATAGAAAACTGATTCACTCAGGTAAAGGGAAACCACTCTAAGTATCTTACCAGGAGGAGATTTATCACAAGGAGTTAGATGTTTCCAAAACCATTGGAGAGTGAAAGCTGGGTAGAACCATGACTGGTTTTTAGGAAATAAGCAAATGCAGGAATCATAGGAATAATTTGTTAATCATCTTAGCTGCTTGCTCTCCAAAGTAAATGATATTCAGGAACTTTATAAGAAGCCACAGCAAAATTTACAATGCAATCTGTCCACATACTTAACAGGTCCTCCCAGAGGAGAATAATGGCTTTTCTCTTTTTTTTACAAATAGTGTGCAAATGTCTCTCATTTTCAGAATCTAAACTGGAACACTGCTGACAGGGTGCATGCAGATGGTTGGATTAGCCACATATGATGCTCTGCATCATCCTTCTTCTTCTACAGCTTTCATTTCTTCAGTTGCCTCATATAAATAATTTATATATCCTTCTGTATTGTCTCCAGGATCATGTAATCATATGGAGACAGATATAGTCATGCACATATAAATACGTATATATTCATGCATTTACAAACATATAGGGCAATGTTGTCACTGTTTTATAAAAAACAGGACCATATTATGCATGTTACACAGACTTTTGCTTTTAATTCAAAAAAATATTGTGAAAAGCCTCCTAGTAAACCAGGATAGCCTTCATTTACTCCTTTTGTTGGAGTATTGTGTTCTATGGTATAGATAACTTAGTCAAGCTTTAATAAACATTCAGTGGTTCTATTTTTCCTACTCTGAAGAGTCTGCAATAGATTTCTTTACATGCACATCTTTATATGCATTGATATTTAATTTTTATAGGGTGTATTCCAAGAAGTGACATTGTTGGGTTAAAAGTTATATGTATATTTATTTTTAATAAATGTTGCCTAAATCATTTCCCCAAAAGCATAATAATGCACATCCATCAATTATCTGTGAATATACTTTTTCTCTGTATCCTTGAAAAAATAAACATTATCATATATATTGGACTAACGAATGGAAAGTAATATCTGTGTACTCTAGTCTGTATTTACTCAACAATAAGGGAATTTGAGCATCTTAATATCTGTCTGTTGATCATTTGGACTTGCTATTGCTTTTGTATATTAATTGGTTTAACAAAGTATTTAAGAATGCAGGCTCTGAGTTACATTGTCTGTGTTTGAATTTTGTGAAATTATTATTTTCCCTTTTTTTTTTGAATTATGTTTATCAGATTTTGCTATTAGGTTGCTAACTTCATAAAATTACCTAGGGATTTGTCCATGATCCATATTATCTTAGATGTTTAGGGAATATGGGCATTCAGTTGAAGTTTCCTACAAATTATCAAAGATAAGAATAGAAGTAGAGAGAATATAAGATTAACTCACCTTTTTTCCCTGTCCTCTTCATCTACTATAATTTTGAGATCTTTGTTCTAACTCTGTTATTTGGTCAGAATCCTTCTTTTAGTAATTTCTTCCATGGTATGAATGGGCGGTAGGCTCCGAATCTTTCAATAGCTTCAAATATCTCGCCTTTATCTCGTCAGGAAGTTTTGGGTATATGACTGACGATATCAGTTCTTTTCTCATCAGTATATGTAGATGTTATCTCATCAGCTACTATTTTCCACTCTTTCACATAAGTTGTCCAATTATCAAACAGATGTGTTTTTCTTTGAAGCTAAATTGCTCTTTGTGTCTGGAGAATCTTCTCATCTTTATCTTTGAAATTCGTATATTTTATCAGGCTATGTCGAGGTATGTTTTTATCATCAAACCTCCCTTCTATTCTAAAGATTCAGTTGTTTTATCACCTCAAGAAAATTCCTTTATGTTGTGTGTGTGATTATTCCCTATCCTCCACATGTTTATTTGATACATTGTGGAAATCCTATTATCTGCATCTTAGGTTCTTCATATCTCTTATCATTTCCCTTATGATTTCCATATCTTTGAGTTTTCTTATGTGCTTTCAGGTGGTTCTTTCATCAGATTATCTAGGTCACAAGTTCAGATTTTGACAGCATCTGTTCTATTTTTCAATTTGCCTATTAACTTTTGTTGTTCAAAAGCATGACATCCTGATTTGGTGGATCAGAGGTTCCTCTTCTCTGGTAGTTGGACCTCCTTAAAAGTGTATTTTTGTTTGTGTGGCATTTATTGGAGCTTGCTACTGGTCCTAAGTAGCATCAAGGAGAGGTAAATATTCCCCACCTCCATGGCTGGAGTGGGTAGCAGCAAGCCTGCAACCAGTCTCCTGCTGGGACCCCAGAAGGAAATCTTCCTGCTCCCTGGTCTTCTTGAACACCCCCGGCCTCAGGATCAGAAGGCTCAGCCCACCTAATGAGCTTCTTTCCCATGTCATGGTAAGGGAAAGACAAAGCACACTACCATGGGGCAGATGTTTATTTTCTCCACAGCATTCCTTGGATCGCTATGGTCCAGGCTTTCCCCAGGATTTTCAGCATTTCAATCCTTGCTCTAAGGCTTCCCACTGGTCCTCAGGCTTTATCTGATCTAGTTTAAAATATTTTGCTCCAGCAATCCCCACAGGTTGTCAGCAAATGTAAGAATTTTCTCGTGCCCGGTTGCACCTAGACTCTCTGACTCAGGGCAGGCACATGGATCAGGTTGGGAGTAGAGAAGATGAAAATGCATTCAGTTCATCATCTTCCCAGAGTTCACCAAAAGCTTGCATTATAAAGAAGGTGATTCCAGAAATGAATTGCTTCTTTCCCAGTCACTTTGTCTCACATCAACCTGGGATCTAGAAACAAGCACATATTTACGTTTATTATTTGATTTCTCACCTAACTATGTAAGCCCCATGAAGGCAGAGGCTTGGTTGATTGGATTTACTGCTGTATCCCATCTACCTCATCCCCATACCTGCTCTACCTAGAGCTGTGCTCATCGTAGTTATGGCCACACCATATTTTCAGTTGTTCAGATATAAAAACATGAAGTCATTTTTAACCATTTATTTTTCCCTCATTCATCAGCTAAATCCATCAGAAAATCTATAAGCTCCATCTTCAAAAGATGTCCATAATCTGGCCACTTCTTCCCACATTCATGACTACCCTCTGGTTCTAGCCACTGTCATCTCCCTCCTAGATTATTAAAATAGTCTCCTTTCTGGCCTCCAAGTTCAACTCTTGCCCCTCACATTCTATTTTCAGCACAGCAGCTAGAGCTGTCCTTTTACAATGAAAGCTGTCCTCTTAACAAACAAACAAGCATATCTACTGAAAATGTGCAATGGACCCCATTTCATTCAGAATAAGAGCTGACATCATTAAAATGACCCCCAAGTCCTCCAATATCTGAGCCCCATGACTTTTTTGATCTCATGCCATTTTTTTCCTTCTTGCTCACTCTGCTCAGCATTAGTGATTCTTTTCTAGTCTTCAAGCTTGCCAGGCATATTCCTGTTGTGGTGTTTTGCACTTTCTCTCTGACTAGAATGTCCTTCCCCCCAAATATCCACATAATTAGTGCTCTCATTGCACCAAGATTTAGCTCAGATGTCAGCTTCTTAATGAAATCTAGCCTGATCAGGTTTTTTTTCTTTTTTTTTTTTTGTTTCATTGAAATATAATTGACGTATAATAAACTGTACATATTTAAAGTGTATAACTCTATAAGTTTTGCCATGAATAGACCTGAGAAATTATCACCACAAACAAAATAGGGAACACATTCATCACACCACAAAGTTTCCTCATGCCCCTTTCTAATCTGTCTTTTCCACTCCTCTCACCCCATTCTGATTGCTCTTTCCATCCCCAGGGAAGTATTGCTCTGCTTTCTCTAACAATAAATTAGTTTGCATTTTCTGGAATTGTACATAAATGAATCATACAGTATGTACTGTTTAATGCCTGACTGCTTTTACTAAGCTTAATTATTTTGAGACTCATCCATGTTATTGTGTGTATAAATCTCTTTTCTGTGCTGTGTAATATCCCATTGTATTGATATGCCATTGACCTGTTGATGAACATTTAAGGTCTTGTCAGTTTTTGCCTATTACCAAAAAAGAAAGAAAACAAAAGCTGCTACAAACATTTGTGTGCAAGTCTTGTATGTACATATGTTTTCTTTTCTTTTGGGCAAATACGTAGGAGTAGAATGGATGAATCATATGATATATGGATGTTTAACATTTTAAGAAACTGTTAAATTGTCTTCCAAAGTGATTATACTATTTCACAGTCCAGTATTACCAGTAGTGTATGAGTTCCAGTTTTACTACTTCCTTGCCAACATTTGGTATGTTTATTTAGTCTTTTTAATTTTAGCCATTCTAATAGAGGTGTACTATTACCTCATTGTGGTTTTAATTTACATTTCCCTAATAACTAATGACGCTGAGTATTTGTTCATGTGCTTATTTGCCATCTGCATATCTACTCGGTAATATTTTTGTTCAGAGCTTTTTTTTTTAATTGGGATAGTTGGGTTTTTTATTTTTTTTTGCGGTACGCGGGCCTCTCACTGTTGTGGCCTCTCTCATTGCGGAGCACAGGCTCCGGACGCGCAGGCTAAGCGACCATGGCTCACAGGCCTAGCCTCTCTGCGGCATGTGGGATCTTCCCAGACCAGGACACAAACCCATGTCCCCTGCATCGGCAGGCGGACTCTCAATCACTGCGCCACAAGGGAAGCCCAGTTGGTTTTTTTAAATTGTGTTATTAAATTGTGTCATTAAATTGTGTCATTTCTTGTTATTGAGTTTTGAGAGTTCTTTATATATTCTGACCACAAGTCCTTTACTAGATATATGATTCGCAAAAATTTCTCCCAGTCCCTGGTTTTCATTCTCTTTAAAGTGCCTTTTGAAAGAGAAGTGAGTTGTTGTTTTTTTTCCAATTTTAATAAATCCAATTTATCAGTTAGTTATTTTATGGATCATGCTTTCAATATCATATCTAAGAAATATTTCCTAACTTCAAAGTAACAACAATTTTCTCCTGTTTTATAGTTTTAGGTTTTAGACTTAAGTATATGATCCATTTTGAGCTTTTATTTTTTAATATGATACTAGTATGGATTAAATTTTACTTTTTTGTACATGGATAACTATTTGTTTTCAGCACAATTTGCTGAAAAGGAAATATTTTCCCCATAAAGTTCTTTTGTGTCTATGTCAAGAATCACTTGTCCATTTTCATGTGGGTCTATTTCTGGACTCCATTCCATTACATATTTTCTGTCTTTGTGTCAATGCCACATTTACATGATGACAATAGCTTTCTAAGTCTTGAAATTAGGTGGTGTTTGTTCAACTTATACTTCATGACCACCGTTTTAAAATTAAGATCTGCACTACCCTCCCTCCTGCTCTATTTGTTTCTTTTATATGCTGCACATAATACTTTTTTTTTTTTTTTTTTTTTTTTGCAGTACACGGGCCTCTCACTGTTTGGCCTCTCCCGTTGCAGAGCACAGGCTCCGGACGCGCAAGCTCAGCGGCCACGGCTCACAGGCCCAGACGCTCCGCTCTCAACCACTGCGCCACCAGGGAAGCCCCCCATAATACCTTTTAATGTATTATGTGATTTATGTATTTAATATGTAAAGCTCCTACCAGAATGTCAGCTCAATGAAGGCAGGGACTTTTTACATTTTATTGATATTCTAATTACTGATAGATTCCAAGTGTTTAAAACACAGTTTAGTACATAAGTTTTACATATCTATTTGTTGAATGAGTGAATATAGAATCAGACCTTTTAAAGGCTGAAAAATATCTTAGAGTCCACTTCATCCAATCTCCATGTACTAATAAATAAAGAAATAGAGGCAGAAATATAAAGTCAGTGCTCACCCAGCTATGTAATCAGGGGGTCCCTACTCAATCCCTGAGCCTCACTTTCAACCCTACTGCCTCTCATCCAAGCAATATTGAATGGTTCACAGCTTTGCGAATGTGTCCTCTATACCATGACTTTCATTTTCCCACAGTCTGGTACTTTTATCTGAGATGCACTCTCCTTTCTCCTTTCTTCATCAAGTATCACCTCTACTGGAAGTTATTCCCACACATCTAAATCTGATTTAGATTCTTCATCTCTCAGCCTCTGTACTCCCAAAGTATGGAGTGTGACCCATACGTTAACTTATTTTCTATACAGGACTTTCTGTGAAGGCAGAGGATGGTGTCTTATATAATTGATTACTCACAATGCCTGGCACCATTCTTGGCACGCAGTACACTCAGTTGAATGAATAACTTTCTATGTCTATCTTCTGAATTTCAGAGAATGATTGAAATTTATCCCCATTTCTTGCCATATTTATAAGCTAGTCTGTTTTGTGTTTATTTGTATGAATGCATGTGTGTATTTCTCATTGTTATTGCATTATTTCGTTTTTATCTTAACCATCAGATAGGTCTAACAAATGTGAAAATGATTTCTCAAGTATACGTTATACTTGTTTTCTTTACCCAACAAATAGCCAACAGAAGTAAATAATGTCAAGCATGTTCATAGAGTTCATGCAGCTGGTCATAAAGGCCACATTTATATATATATATATATTTTATATTTTGAAACATTTTTAATTGTATGAATTAAAAAACAAAATAGCTAAATTCAACATCAAATTTTCTAAAGTTACATTACACAGGCTGACACAGGATACTTGAAAATATGTTAAGTTTTTGCATTGACACTGATATCCAAAATAAAATAAAAGTGCTTCTGAGCCCTACCAGTGCAGAGGTTCCCAGCAAAACCATCTATCAGTTCAGACTTCCAGACCCAGGCAGGTAGTTCATCATTTAACCAGAACAAAAACATTGAGAGTTCTTGACAAATTCATTAAGAAATCCATAAAATACCTAGTATTACATCTTGTCAACCTGACTTTGCATATCAGAATTCTTAGTCCAGAAATAATTTGTAATAAGGTTGTCATTGAGAAGCATAAGTGTTAGTTCCCTTCTTGCTTCTTTGTTTAAACCAATGCTGACAATACATAGCAAATATTCATTCTGACTCCAACCTATTCCAATGGTTTAGAATTCTATCCTATTGAAATCTAATGAAGCCCTACAATTCTTCTCAAAAATTCCCTGGATAGCCATGACCAATTGATCAGCATTGGCAAAATGTGTCAAGTGTGTCTAATACCTATGTCCAAATTATGTAAGTGCAGTCCATAGATCACTGCATTAGGGTAACCTGTAGACCTTACTAAAAATTAAATTCTTGAATTCCAGTTCAATCTTTGTGAACCTAAGTTTCTGGGGTTAAGACTCAGAAATGTAGATTTTTGACAATTTTCCAAGGTTATTATTATTCACATTATGGTTTATGCATCATTGTCAAGTGAATATAAGACATAGACCATGCCATGTAGAAACTTATAGGGTATTGAAGGAGAAAATAAGAACAGACATCATTATACTATGGTAATAAAGCCTATAATAGAAGAATGAATCAAGATCTATCAAAAATCTAGAGGGGTCCAAGGTCATATCTCTCTGTGTATTTGGGGTTCTCAGTATACTACATATTAAAAATATGCTAAATCTAAATTACAAAAAGTATAATGTCACATAATTGTACATTCACAAAATAAATCTAAGATTTATTCAGGATTTATTAAGAATATTAAATTTAAAGCTAATGATAAACAGTTTGAACTTGAATACAGTGAAAATTTAAACTTTTGACTTTTTTTTTTATTCAACCTTGTTAGTGTATTCCTATGAAAATATAAAGAAATTCACTTGGAGATTATGTAAAAAGTTTAAACTTAAGTCCATGGACAAATGATCCCTTAGTCAACCCTTTAACCCTACCTCGTATTAGCTTCTAGGATGAATAAGTACTGTGAGTTTGGGGAAAGTTGGGAAAGTCTTCAGAGAGGAAGGGCATATCTGGGTGTTGACATTTGAATAGAAGCTTGTTGGGATGATCTCTCCAGTGGCTTAGTGCCACATACTCTGGTCTAAAGCTACCACACACATGACTTACCTCTTTGTGCTGATAAGTCTCCTATAATTTCACATAGGATGAGTCAAGAAATCTTTCATATCTATTATCTGTTGACTACAGCTCTCAGAACTGTTACTCACTGCTGTCACTAAACCTGGGGCAGAGCTGCTCAGTGCATAGAGGAACACTGGCTGGTATAAGAGTGTTTTACAGGAAGAACAGCTGCAGTAAGGAAAGCTTCTGAGCCACTGCTGCACTCCCTACCCAACTCCCACCACTTCCATCCCTCCTGCCACTTCACCATGAGACAAAAAGAAGAAACAGGGATTCCTGTTTAAATATGGTGGGCTTTAGACATAGATCTCTATGCCAAGGGTCCTGTGACATCACTTTCAATCCCCTTGACTCTTCTACCATAGGTGTTTTGGGCCAAGAGAATAGTGTCCTTCAATACAGCCCTCTGTTACCTATCTTTTTCTCCTTTTGAATTTTCAATCACTATATTCCATGAGTTTCATATAGCAAATGAATATGTGAGTCTTGTCTATGGCCCAAATGACACTTAAGCAGCAAGTAATAAATACTGATATAAATATGCACCTCTAGTAAAATCTTATTACAAGTTTCTATGTAGAATGAGTTATTAGTCATTTGATTCCATTTTCCAATGGTGACAGAATAAAGAAGGGTTTTATGGGACAACTTGAATATATTTTTTTAATTGTCCAATAAAATTAGGTTTTATGGGTTTTTTTTCTGTTCTTTTTCTCTCAATTGAACATAATATAAATCCGATGACAGTCAAAAACATTGTTATTAAGTGAGAATATTTTAATATAATGAATATATATATCCTACTGCTTTTCAAAATGGCATTAGGTGGGTTACAAAAATATAATGTATTTTGTAGGAGTAGGAGGAAAAACAGTTTAAAATAAATGTAAGTGAGAAAAAAATGAGTTGAATGGAAAAATGAAGCAATAGAGAGCTATGAACAGAAATACATGCCCGAAGGTCTTACAGTTCTTCATAAAAATAAAACATTGACAGAAATTGTATCTCAAAGCCTCCTGACATCCATAGAAAAAAGGCAATACATGTGCTATAATATGCATATTCTCTGTAAAATAGAAATAAACCAGTTGCTTAGAAGTACAGTTTTTCTAGTTACCAAGGCAGAGCATTTCTAATTTGGAAATTTGGGGTAATGTGGTGGGTAAAACTATGACATGAATGACATTGTCCCAATAAGAATAGATTCGTGTAGCGATTTCTTGTCACAGGTATCCATGCAAACAGAAGATATAATTCTGATTTTCCAACACTCTCTTGAGATATTCCTCCATAGCTTCTTAACATTTCTTCTTCCCTTACCTGGCCGTTAAAAATTGAGAGTTCTCTATTGGTCTCATTTCCTTTGCTCTTCATGCACTTTCCCTGAAAGATCACAGGCTTTCCAAAGGCTTCATTATTAACCCTAGTCTCCATCTCCAGCCCATACCTCTTGCCTGAATTCCAAAATCCTTTCACCAGCAGTATTCTGTGGCATTTCTGTATTGATTTCTCACAGTCACCTCAAAGTCATTTCAAAACTGAAATACTGATTTCCCTTCTAAGGGACTTTGTCATAGTGTTCCATGGCATAGTAAGTAATCATTCCACCTAAAAATAATCATCCCATCCATACAGTTGCTCTACATAGATACTTGGGAGGTACCTGTCTTTTTTTTTTTTCTTCTTTCTTGCTCCTATAACTAATCATTGTCAAATTCTACCAATTTTACCTCTTGTTATAGACCTATGCACATTTCTCCAGTTTCTCTACCACCATCTAAGCACCAGCCAGGGACATCTCTTACCCAGATTATGATGATTTACTCCTATGCTCTGATCTGGTCACAATCTATTTTCACCTAGTAAGTAGCGAGGCTAATCTTAGGATGTAAATCTGTTCATGACCCTTCCTGGCTTAAAATCTCCCAGTAGCTTCTTATTGTATGGTAACTGAACAATGTATATTTCCTACTGCTATTGCTTATAAGACTTTTGAGGACCTAGACTCCATCTCCTTCCTCAGCATCATCACAGACTCCTACTACCTCTCTGACTTTTAGCCTTTTAATACACTGCAGGGTCAAGTGCTCTCTTTTTAGAGATGTATTCTGTGCCTAGGGTCTTTTCTACCCAACCAGCCCTCTCCACCTTGATATAGTCTACCCATCATGCCAGTTTTGACTAACATAACGTCACGAGGGAGGCCCCCTAGGAGAAGGTTAGTTCCCGCAGTTTGAGCTCCCACTGCATCATGCTCTGACTCACTGTGTATCATTCTGACTGGACTTTAAACTCCATTTTTGCAATGACCATATAGAGTTTTCCTCACCCCTGTAATTCCCATGCCTGCCACATTGCGTGGCATTTTGTAAGGACTCAAATCCTTGCTTGTTAACTGCATGAATGAATAAATGACTGAATGAAAAAATGAATGCCTACAAGTCTTATTTCAAGGGTCATAAACTATAAAATGATTACTGTATAAACCTTTTGCTAAAGGAACACTTTGAGGAATTAGAAACTCAAGTTCTAAGGAGAAGACACTAGGTCTTCTCTTCCTGGCATTCTCTTCATTTTTCTTTCCTGGTGGTCCACTTGGACCCCAGCCATTGGAAGTCCCGGTGCCAATTTGTCTCGCATTATGAACTGATGTGCTCCATAAACTACCCATAATGTGCTAGAATGTGGCTCCCGGGCTTTCATGTTCACCATGAGAACTGCCTGCTCTGCTTACATAGCATCTTTATTATATATGTGGAGTCATGGAGCCCCATGTCAGGAAAAGCTGGAGGTTTGCTCTTCAGAGCCGATATTTGACCCTATTGCTGCTTAAACATGCCTTTTTCTACTTGAAGTATCAGAGAGCTTTGCCACTATATTTCTTATCTGAAACCACTGGGAAACAATTTCCCATAAATCAATTCAGCAAATATTTATTAAGTGACTCATACAGTCTCAAACTTAATGGGCCTAGAGAGACTGTCTAGTCAAACCACCTTATTTTACCAAGAAAATCTCAGAAACTTGGTAGACTCCTGATCTCAAATCCATTAAATAATTTTCTATGCATGAATATAAAAATGTGTAATATGCTCTCCCTGTCTTCAACAGGCTAACATCTTTAGGGGAGAAGGAAGTCAAGCAAGTAAATGGGCAGTAATAACATATTTTGACTGCCTAACATGGTACTTGGTATATAGTAAGCACACAATAATGTCCTCAAATAAATGAATGATTAGATGAATAAATTAACTAATCAATCAGTTAAAGAATGCAATATAATACAGTACTTATAAGTTTTTCTTTATCTTTATGTGACTATGATTAATAACTGCTTCCCTCATCTAGATATTAAGTTGATGAGAAGAAGATATAGTTTCTGTTATTTGCTTACTATTGGATCCCAATATTTCATACAGTACATGGAACACAGAAGAGTTGATGTTCATTATTAATAGATTCTGTACTTGCAAATTTACCAACTCAATAAAATTTATTTGTAATCCAGAAACCAATATTCATGGCACTTTGGTCAGTCACAGACATACATAAAATAGCAAAAAAAATTGAGCTGCTTGACACACAAGTTCCCAGTTGAGGTCAGACAAGGTGATACCTTGCCTTCTTGTTTCAACTTTCATCCTGTAAACAAGTATCCTTTTCACAGTCTACTTTTTTTTTTAATGCCACTTTTATTTGTAGTCATACTGCTTCCTTTTTTTTTTTTTTTTTTTTTTTTTTTTGCGGTACATGGGCCTCTCACTGTTGTGGCCTCTCCCATTGCGGAGCACAGGCTCCGGACGCGCAGGCTCAGTGACCATGGCTTACGGGTCCAGTCACTCCGCGGCATGTGAGATCTTCCCGTACTGGGGCACGAACCCGTGTCCCCTGCATCGGCAAGCGGACTCTCAACCACTGCGCCACCAGGGAAGCCCCTTCACAGTCTAGTTAATGCCCCAGATTTCACAATTTTGCATGTTTTATTGGTTATTTTGCTGTTTAAATGGCCTTCTAGTGTAGCGCTGAAGTGCTGTCTAGTCTTCCTAAGTGCAAGAAGGCTGTGATGGGCTTTACAGACAAAACCCATGTATTAGTTAAGCTTCATTCAGGCATGAGTTATAGTGCTGTTGATTGTGAGTTCAATGTAAATGAATCAACAATGTATGTTAAATAAGATGTCCTTAAACGGAATGGCACAGAAAACAAGATTATGTGTTGATTGGTGAAAATGTTGTGACCAGAAGCTTGCAGGAACCTAATTCTGTATTTCCTCTGGGAGCAATGGCTCAGTATTTGTTAATTCAGTATTTGTGGTGCCTTTATAGAACATAACTACAGTGAATATTGAAAATCAACTTATAGGTTCAATAAATATAGAAGGGAGGGAGGGAAGAAGGAAGGAAGAAAGGAAAGAAGGGAGGAAAGAAGGGAGGGAGGGGACAAAGAAGGAAAATGAAGGAAGGGAAAAAGAAGAAAGAGAGAGAGGGAGGAAGTATGGGAAGAAGTCTGCTAGTACCAAGCAGGACAAGCTTTGTGAGAACAGAGAAGGGTCGAAGTGTCAGAAGCATCATAACACACCACCCACCTTATATTTACTGCACAGGTCTCATTCCAAGGTACTGCACCTGGGAAGGCATCTTAAGATGTGACGGTGGTAGCACTCTCCATAAGTTTGTGCTCACAGTGGTGGCCATGCATACTGTTTGTCAAACTCCCTACTACCCAAGTTCAAAACCGGGCTCCCAGATTCCTAGCTGTATGACTTTGTGGAAACTAGTCAAGTCTCTCTTTACCCCCTAATCTGTAAAACTGGGATGATTATAGAGCCTATCTCACAGGGTTAGGGTGAAGCTTAAATGAAATAATAAATATAAAATACCCCAGGTCCTGGCATAACTTCAACATGTAATAAATATTACCTATTTTAAATTTTGTTTTATGTCAACTGATTTTTTTTATAAAATAGTGATTTTATGCTGTAGCTTATAAAATGTCACTGGGATGCATTTCCTAACTTATAAAATTAATTCTACATACCAATCCACTTTATGTTTGCAGTGTTCCATGAAGCTCTTTCTAATTGTTAGCACTCTCATGTAAACACACATATGCCTACTTGCTATTTGTCATTTTGAAAATTATATTCCTAAAGATTTCATAGCCAGAGATAATTTGATTCTCAGACCCCTTGCACCCCAATATTGGCAGTATATAGTCCCCCTTGATCCCTCTATTCCTGGAACGTAAAGGCAGTTTTAGTGAACGTTTGACCTCTTATGATGGCAAATAGATTTGCAAAGCCAGTGGCCATCCCAGAATTTCCACTTCAGTCTGGCCACGGAATTATATCTCCACCTCTTTCTTATTTACTTTCTGTTAAAAGACTTCTAGCCGGAAGTCACTTTGAGCTTCTCAGTTATTTCCAGCACTACAGTAACTGAGCCAAGCAAAGAAATCAGATTTTTCTTCGGGGTCAGAGGCCTTAGGTCACTCTCATTTCCCATCCTGAGAGCTAGTTCTGAATTCCCATCTTTTCACAAGTCACAGTCAGGCTCAGCATAACTGGACACATATGACAAGAAAGTGCCCTGTTGGGGAGACTCTGGATATATCTTGCCCATTGCAGCTGACAAATTTTCCCTTCATGTGGGTAATATCTCTTTTGTAACTCTGTACCTATAAGAGGGTCTTAATTAAGATAAGAGTTCAGTTTTTCTCTTGGGTAAAATAAGTCCATGAATAGTTAGACCAGGCTTGTACCATGGCACATCAGAGATAGCATCAGAAACCAAAGCAACTTCTATCATTCTGCTATACTATCCTTAGCAAACGAGTATCACCTTCAATGTTTCTTCATGGTCGCAAAATGACAGCTGCAGCCCCACCTGTTGCATCTGCATGCCAGGCAGCAGGAAGGAGAAAATGTGTAGTGGACAGAGCTCACTTCTCAGCTGATTTAGTCCTCTTTAAACAACTTCACCAGAGGCTCTCAATTGTTTGAATACATTTTACAGTCTCCGGGCTAAAGCCTGGGCATGGTAAATGAGTAGACACAGTCTGATTGTATCACTTAGAGTCAAACTTTCCTGTTACTTCTTGTACCTACACTGTATGGAACAATCCACACTTCACAGGCAAATGTGGCATCCCTTTGGAATCCTCCAGACTCCACTGTTACTATGTTAAAATGGAGTGCAGCACATATCTGTGTGTTCCATCTCACATCCTCTTTTGCCTACCTTTTTACACTAGATGTATTAGCAATCAGCTGTGGACAGGTGTGACCTGACTGCACCTTACTTCTGTTGTAATGTGTAAGTCTTTCCCTGGGACTTCTAAGCCTCTGCAGCTGGGGAAGTCCCCAAAACACACTCAGCCATCACCCTAGAAGTGCTGGAGAAGCTACCATTCCCTGGGGAAGTTCTTCGTAAAAGAGCCTGAGAGCTGAGGATAAGGCTAATCAGAAGGTACCCAGTGGGGCTGAATCCTAGTTGCCAGTGATTCACCCTTGAGTGTGCTTTCTTCCTTCTCTGTTTCACACTTCCCAGTCCCCACTTCCTGAAATAACCCCCCTATCTCAAGTTCTTATCCCAGGCTCCTTTTGGAGTAAGTAATCCAGCCTAAGATCGGGACCTATAGAAACATAATAAATCTATTTCCCAGAAAATAACCTGGTTTAAAATGCTAGTTTTCTACATAATTCAATTTTTATTCAAAAATTAGATTATCATCTCACTGTTAGTAAGAATGTTACTATTCTAATAATAAGAATCTTACTATTCTTTTTGAAACAAATATACCCTCCATGAAAGGCAGTGTAGTATACAGTTGAGACCATGGCCCCCAAATCTAAGCAGCCTGTTCTAATCTTGGCTCTACCCCTTAAGCTTATTTAACCTCTCTAAATTTCAGTTTCTTCATCTGTGAAATGGAAAAACAAACAAAAAAATATATTATATTTCAATCAATTTTAAGGCTCACCTTTTAACTGAGGCAAAGGAAGTGAGAGTGAATTGTTCCACGTCCCACAAGATCTCAGATCTCCTGACTCCCAATTCAATCATGTTTTTGCTCCAGCCTGACAGACACCAAAGAAAAGAGATGAAGAGTCATCTAGGAATATCTGGTCAATCTGTATTTTGTTAGGGAATCCCCAAAGAATATCTTAAAGTGCAAAATTCTAGGGTCACAATGGCAATATGAATAATTTCTCTCTTCCTTTCAAGACTAGACATAAAGTCATTTATCCTATACAGTCTGAAATTCTTTATGGCTTACAAGGCATTTTTCATATCCATCATCTTATTTCATCAGCGCATAAACCCTGAGAGGAACACATGATGAGGGTTTCTATCTTCATTTAGTAGATTTATCCACTGATACACTAAATTTATTTATTCATTCACTTGTCTATTAACTCACTGTGTGTCCACTATGTATCTAAAATTGTGATGGACAATGAGGAAGATATATGGATGAGCCAGTCATAGCCCTTGCACTGAAAGTCTTCCCAGTCTAATGGGAAAAAATGGGCATGCAAAGAGATAAAGTGCAACACAGATGCTATGGCCAAAACAGCTATGAGATGTCTCCAGCATACAAAGAATCAGGTAATTCTACATGAGGATAGTGTGGGCAGGAAAACCTTCATAGAAGAATGATGCTTGCTCAGTCCTGGGAGGTGAGAGTTTTTCACTAGGGCATTCTTGACCAAGAGAAGAACATGAACAAAAGCATAGAGAGATGGAAAATTCATTATTCGGGAACCCAAAGTACTAGCATATGCCTGATTCATCCTGTGCAAGGAAAGGAGTAGATAAAAAAAAAGTGGTAGAGAATAGACTGAAGATGTAAATAAGAACAGCTTATAGTGGTTATTCTATAACTGATTAAAGAGGGACTATAACAT